>NC_134403.1:244431632-244769132 GCF_038048845.1 Mixophyes fleayi | reverse complement strand
ATTTTTGGCCTTTCTTCTACCCTTTGAAGATGTTAGAAACATAGTAGTAGTAGAAGTTTTGTTTAGCGATAAAAGAGCCATAAACCGAAAAGTGTGATAGAGACAATTTATTTTTTTGTTTCAAACTAGAAAAATTACCCACTTTGTAGTGTTGCAATTTGCAGAACAAATATGTTAATATTATCAGGGGTATTTGGTAATTTGACAAGAAACCTAAGCAAATTAATCTTCAGATGAGTTTTGATTAACAACGGGTGTTTCGTTCATTCTTTCATGAGTCATTACTATATCAGCATGACCCTTATAATTCCCTTAATTGAGGTTTGTGTTTGAGAGCAAACATTACAAACTGTAAAAACTCTCAAATGCTTTATATGAGTGAGAACAATATTAAACAAAGTTGCCAACTATCCCTAATTTTTGACCCAGGAAATGCCCCTTTATTTCATCTCTATACAGCTGCCCAGTGAAATTCTGTGATTTATATGTTACTATTTATTCAAGATTTACAATGTAAAGCCAAGTACTATAGAGCCACATTTAGTAAACATGACATAACGGGTGATGTAAGTGCAGAAAGGTCAGGCGAGCCAGTGAAGAGCTCTGAGCTTAGATACACCTGCTCAGCAGCCACGTGTGCCTGGAAATTATTTTAAGATGTTGGCAAGAAAGTATTTCATCAATTGCAAGTTGATGTCACAGCTATAAGGTAATGGAAGTTAATTCAATGTATGCATGTGCTTAAAAAATATTATAGAAAGTAACAAATTAAATAATAACTATTTAGATGTTAAAATAAACTTGTTTTATTTTAGAAGCAAACATTTTCCCTTTTCGTATAAATAAAACATGCTGATGGGCATTTTATTTTATTTATGTCAAAATCAACAGTATGATCTTAAATCCAGTGTTTATTTTGGTGTCTTACATAAATTATGCATTTCAGGATCCTAGAACTACATTGAATCTATCGATCCCTTCGCTCCATCAAACGGTCATGGCGACAGGGGGCAGGAAAGACTCAACAGACAAGGGAGCTGCACTTCCAGTAGATGGTAAGTCCCAGGCAAATTCAAGAAATAACTGAAGATAGAGCACTGATTGTGAAGAGAAGTAGTGCTAGCAACAAATAATTGTGTATAACAAGTATGATATATTACACAAGAGCATATAAAGACATCTCTATTAGACAAAACATGAGATACAAAGCATGCATCAGCAATCAGATGTTGTCTTATACTTGTCAAATGTGCACCAGCTTATTTCATCTTCTACACATAGAGCCTCATATAGAGTTGACCACATTTTTTTGCATCCTGAAGTTACACTTAAAACAATTGTAGCCTTATGTGTGCGTTTTGAGTTGCACATATAGCAAGATACGTTCAACTCTAAATACAGTTGTATTTCAATGTCATGCGGACAAATGCTTTGGAGAGATGCGGTTAGCGTTAATTTGCATCTGAAGGCGATGTAGTGTGCCACGTATTTAAAGTACAGTGTAATTTGTATTTATTGCTAAGGACTGCTGACTGTAAATAAACGATTCTCCCTTGCGCAGGTAACACTTCATTACATTCTATTGTGTACTAATAGGGTGATGCAACTTGCTCATTCTTACCTAACACTGTAAATACAGTATACTTTGGTCTTTTCTATTAACACATTAACAGTGTGTTTTATTTGTGTATTGTGATTTTTCCTTAAATATCTAACACTATAAACACTATATTGTCTTTTGCCTGTTGGTGGAGGATGTTATATTAATATTGTGAACTACTATTATCATTTGAACTTACTATGTAAGGTAATCAGTAGAACACTTCTAGTAACACTTTATAGCGTATTGGCACAATAAATAAACAGATAGCTATAAATATCTGACCAAAGGTCATTTTTTAAAAGCTATCTTCAGAAATCATATTGCATTGAGAATCATGTCATGCTAAATTATACTATTAGAACATTATTTTTCTAAGTAAACAGCACTGATTTTTACAATCAGCTAACATGATTTTTACATTTATATACTGTCTTATATACCTCTCCCTATCCTTCTATGGATGCTTCTAACACTTGAAGATACAGCAGGCTCAGATCTCTCCGCCATCTCCTCTGGAGTTGACTGACGGAGCAATCGGTTCCTAGGGTTGTGGGGATTTTCCTCTGTACAATCCAGTAGGCCCTCCATTCCATGGTGTTTCAGACAGGTACTCTGCTTGCACAGTATCTATCCATATATTTTGTGAGCTGCTCTTGTGTGACTAGCCCTCATGCCTGCAGATTTCTGAGCTTTTTTTTTTTTTAAAAAAACCCCACTAAAACACTGATTGGGTGACATGTAACATGAGGGGTGTAACTGATTACATCATCTTGTAGATGAGCCAATGCGGAACTGCAAAGTGTCTTAATAAACTTAGTGTAAGACGTCATCTCTCTGTTATCCACCCACAATCTCAAACTCAAACTGCCATCCATGAAATTTGCACCTCAGTATATGGGTCCTTTCCGCTTCTCTGTTAAAATAAATACGGTTTCCTGCAGGCTTTAATTTCCCTCCACTCTCCGAGTACATAACACCTTTCATATCGCTTTACTTAAACCTTTGGTCCTTAAAGAGTTCTCTAACAACTCCCCTCTGCCTCCTCCTATTAAGTCTGTTCTGGGTGAGGAATGCAAGGTGGAACGTATATTGGGATCTCGAACAATCCAAGGAAAAATTCAATTCCTGGTCCACTGGAAGGGGTATGGCTCTGAAGAGATATCCTGGGTTGACAAGAAGGATCTGCATGGTCTTTGTTTCCTTACTAGTTTTTATGAAGAATCAAGAAGCCAATTCCAAGAGAAGGGAGGTGGGTACTGTCAGACGTTGACTCCGCAACGTCACTAGGTGCAGGAAAGAGCCACCTGTCTCCTCCGACAATCGAGTCCCGTTGCCTAGCAAAGGCACCGACCAATAGGTGCCAGAGTATTGGTTTCACTACCTGCTCCAGCACTTCCTTTTTGTCTCCTGCATTACATTTGGCTTGACTCAGCTTCTCCTTTGACTAAACTTCCAGATTGTGCTTTGGTACCTTATTGCTCCTCTGGATTTTGACTTTTGGCTTGACCTGACTATCCTCTGTGTTTTCTTCTGGCTGGTTCTGACCAGGATCTGTTTGACCACGTATGTCTACTCCTGTCACTTCGCTGGTGACTATGTCGGAAAACCGCGACCTGTGCCCCCTCTGCAGCGAAGCACATACTCCCTTGCGGGGGGCCCCTTGTGAATACAGGGGGTGTGTTAGACTCTGCGTCTTCAATTGTGCAAATACCTGCTAGTTTGCTTGTTACGTGACACATAGAAGTCATCTGTACGAATACAATTTTTTTAGAATGTGTTTACAAACATTTAAAATACTACTTAATAATGTGAAAATTAGCCACATAAAATAATTCCTCTTATACTATACTATAAATGCAGTGAGAATCTTCTTTCCTGCAGTGGTCCAAATCGAAGTCACAAATAAGAACTAACAATAGTCTGCTGCAACATCACAGAATATAGACATGATAGAAGGGTGTGAAGTTTTATCAGCTGTCAATAAGCAAACAACCAATCACAATCACCTAGAAACATGCTGCTGGTGTCATCATCATCATCAGCAGCACTATCTTTACATCAGGCTGAAGGAAGCTGCAAAAGTTATCCCTCTTGAGAAACAAATCTGGAGATCGTTCAGCATACAGGTCTAATTAGGTCTCATCTCCAGAGATTGTGCTACACTTATATGTCCTTACAACACTTAAGTTACATTTGCCGGAACAGTCCGCGAAGACCTATCGTGCCTGAGATTTTACAAAAATTTCTGCAAATTTTTCCTTGTGTCCCATAGAGGTTGTTAAGTGCGTATTGTCGCTAACCAATAACGATTGTCGAATCTCGATTTGTGTTTCCAACGCACAAAGATTTATTCTCAAAAAGTAGCAGTAGATATTCAAGCGAAAATTATAATAAGTACAGCCGTTACTTATCGCAGGCGCTCTGGATCCAGTGTACAGTCATTCAATCCTGAAGTCTTGGGACGAGATGTCTGCACACTAGATGAGGAGCTGCTGTTTATATGCACACAGAAATACAGTAAAACAATGCAGAATGGTATAGCTTGCTTCTATTGGTCCAGGTTTCAGGAAGGTCCAAGGGGTTGTCAATCATTGGCTAGTTCAACCTAAAGAACCCAAAGGAGGGGGTCATCTCCTCAGGGGGTATGCTCCGATCTTCCCGCCAAGATTCCTTAGTCTTAAATAGTTCATAATTCCCTATCATTCATAACTTGCGTAGGCACTCTGCGATTCTTTCGCAGAGTGGCCCGGACAGTTGCAAATGTTAAGAGGAGTATTATGATACCACACATGATATGATTCCTTCAACCTGTACCATATGTTTTACTGATATGCATATAACTTGTGATATTACACATAAATACTACTATATTTTGACATAAATGACTATGTGTTGCAACTACCATTAATGTGTACTATTTTACAAGTGTGCGTGTGTGTGCGAATGTATGTAAAAGACTAAATACTGTTGTTGCCACGTGTTGCAGCGGCGTACGCCCTTTTACGCCGTAGCGTGCCCTTTTACTCCGTAGCGTGCCGTACGCATCTTTTCAGACAAAGACAACCAAGTTTGCTCGATTTTAATTGAAATTACTTTATCCAATATGCTGACTTCGACAGCTCCACCCTTTGATAGTGTAATAAACTATCACCTAATCACCGTTTCAAGTTCAGGGTTATACAACACTTCTTCACAGACCATGATCTCGGTATCTGGTACCACCCTTTCAGTTTCAATCTCAGTGTTTCTCCTAGGAGACCATTTTCCACACTTCAACACAGTAGGAACACATTTGACTCATAAACCAATCGCTAAGATGACACCCGGTATAAGGAGAAGGAGCTTACCTACACTAGCAACCATTTCCTGTACCCACTCCCCCAGACCGGAGAAACATTTCACAGGGTTCAACCACGAGAACCAACCTGCCACCTTTTCCCCGACCTCATATAACAAAGAATTATGGTTCCTTCGAAATTCCCATTTCAGTTGCAGAATTTCATCCATCTTCCGGTCTATAACCTCCTTAGGGTCATCTGTATTATTGGCGATGTACATGCAACATTTGACACCGAACTGGGTGGCCAGTGTTACACAGTACCCACCAGTAATAGAGGTGAGATAATTTAGTACCAGTTTATGTTGCACCAACTCCTTCTTGTACGCTTGTAGCTCCCTTCCAGTATACCTGGAAGTGTCATCATACATCTCGGTGATATTATCTATTAATTTAGCTAGGTGTTGGATATATTTAAAGTTTAATGTTCCCCGAGCAGTCCTGGTGAGCTCTAGAGCAACCATAACTTGAAAACCAGCGGTTTCACTAATCAATTTTGTAACTATGGGTTCCTCATCAGGAATCATATTTCTCTTGCCACGGTGTTCATACTGTGTGTGTATGTATGGTGGTGATGTAGTCTTGTGAATATCAACCATTTCTTCATGAGTAACAGTCATGATTTCAGGAACCAGTTTAGCTAAGAAACACAAGCCCTTGGAAGTCGGAGTTACCCAGGAATAAGCTTTCCTCCCACAAAGTACACATCATCAGGGAGTACAAAAGGAACAGTATGCCCATTAATTATATCGCACAGAGTTTTGACGAAGCTACCCATGCCTAGAGTCTTCATTTGCTCAAAACACGTGTCAACATGAATGACATTCTCACAATTCTCTATAGAGACTTTACCAATGGACATTTTCTTATGTTTGGTTAAACGCCCTAATTTATAACTTCCATCAACATTCCTGCCTATGGGTGATTTTGTAAGTCTCCCTCCAACATGAGCGTGGCGAGCCATTGTCTGATCTGATAGGTCAGCCTCCCAATTCTCCAGACGCTTTGCATGAGCTATATTTAGGCACAGCAAAGATCTGTCTACGGAGTATTGTCGAAGCGTCAGACTAGGGGACCTAGTGTTATTGTAACTCCCATCGATGGGCCTCCCTCCCCTCAATTCGAGTACTTCGGAAATGTTTAGAGGGAATGGCACTAGTCCTATGTTATGCTGCCCCTGCGGCACGTGAGCACACCCAGCACTCGGTTTGGTCTAGCACCTTACCCACCAGGGAGTGATAATCCTCCAAAAGATGCCCGCCCACATTCAGATTACTGGTGGACTGACATCGCTGGATGCATCACTCTTCAACTAGGAAGTCACAGAACTTGCAGATGCAATACTCATCAGACAATAGCCCCTCACACTGTCTCTGAGTTCCTGAGCTAGCAGACCTTTTCATAACCCTCGGCCCAAGCTTGATAATGGGCTGCTCTGAGTATCCTAATAACTTTTCCTCTGCCTCCATCTCATCTGCATCACTACCAGAACCCTCCTCCTTCCTCCATCCTCCTTCACCAAAATAGAATGTCCTAGAAAAAGTAAAAACAAGGAAAATCCTGGAACAAAAGAAAAACAAAAACCGCCACTCCATCGCTGGACAGATAGTTCTGAGGCAACGTCTCTGGTTCAGGTGTCTCGACTGCAGGCTTTAGGTCTCCCGGAACAGACTCACAAGTGACAGATCTATGTCGTCGGTCTCAGTTTTATCTTGCACTTTCTCCGGGTTACGGACTCTCTTGCAGTGGGTGGAATGGACCCAAGTGTGTGTCTCTGCAACTTTCAGTGATGTAGTACTGGTCAGCAGCACTTGGTACGGGCCTTCCCAACGGTCTGTTAAACAACCTGAACATAAGAAATTGCGGATCATAACATAGTCTCCAGGTTCAACATCATGACAGTTTGTTTCTGGCATACCAGGTGACAGCATTTTTAGTTTTTGTTGTTGTTGCTTTAGCTGTCTACTCATTCTTATAAGATATTGTACAGTCACTTCATTATTACACTTCAAGTCGTCTTGTGGACTCACGATCAAATGAGGTTGTCGTCTGAACAGTATCTCAAAGGGGGACAGATTAAGAGGAGGTCTAGGAGTGGTCCGAATGCTATGGAAGACCAATGGCAAAGCCTCAGGCCATGCCAACCCAGTTTCAGCCATTACCTTACCAAGCTTGTTCTTTATAGTACCATTTACTCTCTCCACCTTACCACTGGCTTGTGGTCAGTAAGGGGTGTGAAGTCTGCTACCGATTCCCATGAGTTTACACATATTTTGGAAGATATCACCAGTAAAGTTGGTACCCCTATCACTTTTAATGATTCTAGGGATACCGAACCTACATACAAAATCTTGTACAATTTTCTTTGCAGTGAACACAGCAGTATTAGTGGCTGCTGGATATGCTTCTACCCACCTGGAAAACACATCAATACACACTAACACATACTTTAGATTCCTGCACGGTGGTAGTTGGATATAGTCAATTTGTATTACCTGAAATGGTCCTTCTGTAGGAGGGATGTGGGATGGCTCAGTTGGAATAGTTTTCCCAACATTTTTCCTCAAACAAGTAAGACTGTCACTCACCGGACTGTGAGTGCTACTTCTAAGGTAGCTAGGAACCGTGTCCGTCCATTATAATGGTTACTGCGCATGTGCAGCCCCTTTTAACCTTCAGTTCTGTTCCTTTAACTTAATTGGCTGATCAGGCAACACTCCCTATATTAAGCACCTGTGGTCAATACCACGTTGCCTGATCTTGGAGTATCATTCCTCATGAGTCTCTGAAGGTGTTCCAGTGCCTGCTCGTGTGTTCAGCTGATGCTGATTCCTGTTTGCCGTTTGTGGTTTCCAGACCACTTCTACTCCTTGTGTTCCTAGTGTCTTCAGCAGCTGATTCCTATCCGCTGCCTCCGTATATCTACAGTTACAGATTACTGCAAACTCTCCTGTGTTTCGTCGTGACTCCAGCAGCTGATTCCTATCTGCTGTCTCCGTATATCTACAGTTACAGATTACTTCAAACTCTCCTGTGTTTCATCGTGACTCCAGCAGCTGATTCCTACCCGCTGCCTCCGTGTGTCTAACAAGTTACAGATCTCTCCAACTCTCCTGTGATACATCGAACTGTTCCAGCTGATTCCTGTTAGCTACTTCAGCGTGTCTACAGAGTCCTGCTCGTCTCAGCGCTCCAGTCTGCATTCTACCTGCCGTCAGCTGACCCGCTGCCTACTGCTTCTACAGTGTGTCCATTTGTGTCAACTTGCCTGTTAGCATTGAGTCTACGATCCTCGGCTTCCAGCTCTGCTACATCGCTTCAGCTCTCCCGTGGTCTCCTGCTGTTCAATTCGATATACTACTGCTTCCTGAGTATTTGTCGTCCTTGCTGGCCTACCTACAGTGCGCTGCACCTACCTGCCGCTTCCATTCTGCAAAGACTTCTCATCTCGTCAGTTCCCTGCCGCTCAGGTATCCCTGCAGCTATCTCTAACAGCCTGCTCATCTGAACCACGGTATGCATACTTCCCATTGACTGTGCTGGTGTATTGCATATCTATCTGGACTGAGTTGTTCTCCTCCGGAGTTTCCATCCTCTGAGACTATTGCTATTATTGACTGTGTTTCCTTTTGCTGGACTATTCTAGTGACTTTGTTTATCTGTGCAGTGCTGTTCATTCATTATTATTATTGTGTGCAGTTCAATGTGGGATCAAGTTCAGTGTACCCGTGTAAGACTCTGCATAGCATTTATCTCCTCGTGTCCTTCCTCACATATATATTCAGTGGTACAACTTGCTAGAGGCAGACCACTGATTCCTGTTTCCCTGTGTCACCAGTTGCATATATCCTCTTACATAAGCAGTGGTACAACTTGCTACACGCAGACCACTGACTTCCCCGTTACCTTCACCTGGATTCCATTCCTTCACTACAGACAGCAGTACAACTTGCTATACGCAGACCGCTGACTTCCACCTCCTTATTACTCCTGCACTTACCTTCTTTACCCAGGTGAGTCAGACCGTGTGCTGCTTCAGCCAGGCTTGGATAGTACGTTCGGGGAGCTACAGGCTTACCTTGTCCATCCCTCCAGAGTCCTGAGGACTCTTGACCACATCCCTTCACCTTCCAGACCGCCTTTTAATGCAGGGAACACAAATCTTGCATTTAAATTAATTTCTGCATGTCTAATGTCTGAAAAACCATCATAGTCTCGGTCAATACAGTCATAGGTTGCCCTGCTGCCCATTTAGCAGCTTCGTCCGCCCTGTTATTGCCCATTGACACTGGGTCTTCTTCAAAGGTATGGGCTTTACACTTTATGACGGCTACTGTTCTGGGTAACTGTATCGCTGTCAGAAGTCCTTTTATGTGTTGTGAGTGTGCCACTGGCGTACCTGCTGCTGTCGTAAAGTTTCTAAGACACCAAAGGGCCCCAAAATCGTGCACTACCCCAAAGGCGTACCTAGTGTCAGTATATATATTGGCTGATTTATCCTCTGCCAATTCACACGCTCTCCTTAATGCTACTAGTTCCGCCACCTGGGCTGAGTGAGGTGGGCCAAGGGGTTCAGCTTCTACCACATCCTGATCGTCTACAACAGCGTAACCAGTACATAGCTCTCCCGTCTGTCTGTCTATGACAACTCCCGTCTGTATAAAACGTAAAATCTACATTTTCTAAGGGGGTGTCACGTATGTCGGGCCTTGCAGTAAAGGTCTGATTTAGGTGTTCCATACAGTCATGCGTGTCAGTACTCTTGCCTAACTCATCATCGACCAGGGTCTCCTCACCTCCCACCCTTTGTGTCTCTAGAGACACATATGGAAGGTATGTAGCTGGATTTAAGGTGCTACATCATTTGATGGTGATGTTTGAGGGTGCCATCAGGGCTAGTTCCCACTTTGTGAATCTAGCTGAAGAAACATGTCTGGTTTGGGCTGAATTTAACAAAGCTGATACAGCATGGGGTGTATAGACAGTTGAATTATGTCCTAATACTACGTCCTCGCTCTTACTTACCAGAAGAGCAGTTGCTGCTACACTTCTGAGACATGTTGGGAGTGATCTTGCCACATTGTCCAATTGTGCACTGTAGTATGCTACCGGTCTGCTAGCGTCACCATGTTTCTGTGCGAGGACACCTGCTGCACAACCATCAGCTTCTGTACAGTATAGCTCAAAAGGCTTTTCGTAATCAGGTATTCCCAATGCAGGTGCTTTAGTCAGACTATCTTTAAGGTTAAAGAATGCTTACTCTGACTCTTTTGTGTGTACAACACGTTCTGGTTTTGACGAAGAGACTAGCTCCTGCAATGGTAATGCCAGAATAGAAAAACCTGGGATCCAGGATCTACAGTATCCACACATCCCCAGGAAGGTACGAATCTGCTTCTGGCTCTGCGGCAGAGTCATGTGTTGTATAGCCTCAATCCTGTCGGTTGTCAGGTGTCTTAGCCCCTTAGTGAGGCAGTGTCCTAAGTATTTGATCTTAGTTTGACATGGCTGTAATTTGTCCTTTGCCACCTTGTGTCCTGTTTGTGAGAGATGGAGCAACAACAATTTAGTATCATGTAAACATGACATAAAAGAATCAGAGCACAGCAACAAATCGTCCACATATTGAATTAGAACAGACCCATTGTGGGGTTGAAAGGATTGCAAACAGTCATGTAAGGCTTGGGAGAAAATACTGGGGCTGTCAATGAACCCCTGGGGAAGTCTGGTCCATGTGTATTGCACTTCCCGGTAGGAGAATGCAAAAAGGTATTGGCAGTCAGGGTGAAGAGGGACTGAGAAGAAAGCAGAACATAGATCAATGACAGTAAAGTGACTAGCAGACGGTGGAATCTGCATGAGGATGACAACTGGATTCGGCACTACGGGGAATTGGCTCTCAACAACTTTATTAATTCCCCTTAAGTCCTGGACTAATCTATAGCCCCTCCCCCCACTCTTCTTCACAGGGAAAATGGGACTATTTGCTGTACTGGATGTATGAATTAAAATCCCTTGTTGTAACAGCCTCTCAATAACAGGATATACCCCTAGTTCCACCTCCGGTTTTAATGGATACTGTGGGATTTTTGGAGCTATCCTACCACTTTTTAGATTGACCATGACAGGGGCTACGTTTGCCATTAGTCCAATGTCCTGTCCATCTCTGGTCCATAGTGAACCTGGTATTTCCAGCAACATCCCCTTTACTTGAGATGGACTTTGTTCTATAACAGGAGAGTGTAACATTAACCTTTGAGGGGTGTCCAATATATCCTGTACCTCATGTGCGACTTTCTCCGGTATATCTAAGAACACACCATCTGGAGTACAGTATATGACACATCCCATTTTAGATAACAAGTCTCCTCCCAGCAAGTTAGTAGGAGCCGCCACAGCCAAGAGAAATTAATGCTTGGTATGCAGGGGCCCGATAGTAACTTCAGCATGTTTAGTTAGTGGATAATGCAACACTCTTCCTGTTACCCCCATAGCTGGAACAGTTTTACTGGTCACCTGTAGATTGAAAGGAGAGGTTATCACAGATCGGGCCGCCCCTGTATCTACAAGAAAAGTTTGCTTCCTACCAGCTATGTCAACTATCATTGTTGGTTCTTCTATCTGACTCTCAGTTAACCCCACTGGCTGTAGACCTGACCCCTAGCGCTGACTATCTTTTTCCCGCGCAGAATTTGCTGCTATAATATGCGTGGGTAGATGTGAGTCTTCTAATCTATGAAATTTCCCCTTTGGAGGATATCTACGTGACCCACCCGTATGTGTATACTGTCTTTCTTTTTTACAATCTCTTGCGAAATGGCCTTCTTCGTTACACTTGAAACACCTGATTATTCTATATTTCTTATTATGTGGGTTGTATGCTGTTGGTCGTGTATGCACTCCCTCTAAAGCCTGTATACTTACCGTCATTAACCTATCACTTTTCTCTTCCTTTTTTCTAAAGAGGTTTTTGTCATGCTCCACAGCAGACTCCCTAAGAGAATCTACTGTGATGCCTCTCCAATTGGGTAATGTGGTCTGTACTCTTGTCTTTAAATTTTCTCTAAGGCCATCCATTAATACAGCTACCTCTCTGTGATGTGGGTCCTCACCTATGTTGGATATCCCAGTGAAACGTGTTATCGCTGCTATAGCTCTAGCAAAGTAATCTGAGGGTTTCACTATCCTTTTGTTTTATGGTGAAAATCTTACTCCAATTTACCACTACTGGAAAATAGATGGCTAAATGTTTGACAATTTGTTCTATATTCTCTTGGTTAATCTCATCAGTCAAGGTGTCATCTTCATCCAACAAACAATCTTTAATAAATTTTTGTATGTCAGTATTGGGAGGAAGACACGCCCTCAACACTACACGCCAATCCTTATTGGTTGGTTCGTGTCACAGATTTGGGGTATTTGCTTACTGATTTTTGCACTACTCACCCAAGAGGTGCGGAGTCTAACGTGTTCCTGGTTTTCACCAGGGACCCCCGCAAGGAAGTGTGGTCTTAGCTGCGGGAACACGCAGGTCGCGGTCCTCTAAGGGAGTAATCAGTGAAGCAGTAGATGAAAGCGGTGTCGTACAGGCCCAGTCCAAACCGTGAATTCAGGAGATGTCCAAGGGATAGTTCAAAGCCGTAGTCAGGGAAGCCGGGTCGAGGTCAGAAGCACAGGAGGAAGAGTCAAATATCAAGCCGAGGTCAAGTTCACAGGGAGCACAGAACAGGGGTAGTCAGTAACAAGCCGGGTAATACACAGGAAGCGCTGGAAACGGTACACAGGAACGCTGGAGCTAGGATGAGACCTAATACTCTGGCACTCTCCATGTGCCAGAGTGAGGTTTTTATACAGGTGCAGACCAATCACTGGCGGTGGTGACGCTAAACACCACCGCCGGAGTTACTAGGAAGCGTTCCGTTGCCTAGCAACGGAACGCGCGACCGCTGACCCGGAAGTACGCTCGGTTGCCTGGCAACCGAGCGCTCAATCACAGAAGCAGACGTCCGTCTCTGTGCGGCAGGCATAGCACGGAGACGGCGTCTGACAGTTCGTGTGCATTTCCTAAGTCTTTAACAAATTTCTGACACTTTGCCAACTCTTTTCTAGGATCTGGGAATTCAGTCATAATGGAACGTAATTCTGATCTAGTCCAGGGACAATGCATTGTAACATTCTTTAAAGAAACTACACCATCCTTGTCCACCTTCCCATTGGGAACTGATATTGTGCGGACTGGATACGCACCCACTGGTTCACTGTCTTCAGGAGACACTACAGGATTTGCTGTTTCAATATTTAGACTGCTATCACTCCTAGTGATCACACTACTCTCACCTATCTCAGCCATTGCTCCTTTCCCATACTTACGCTGAACCTCTAGCATATTAACAGCATGAGCAATGGCTGAAATCACAGTGGGTTCATCTTCATCTTCTGATACACTGGTTTTAAACTGGCTTAAGACAGGATATAACTTAGCAATTTCTCTTTTTTCAGTTTTAATAAAGGCTGTACTTACCCCTCCCGCCACATAAGGTGGCGGGGGCGCGCTTGCGCTGAGTTCGCTACGCTTCTCAACGGCTACTTCCGCCGTGCGCGCGTTTTTCGCCACACCTACTTCCGCTGTGCATTCGCTGCTCTGCCACGTGTTACCTTCCATTTGCCACAATTTTAAACAATCATTATGTTTATTCCTCACTTTCGTTGACTTAATCAACCATACTTATATTATCTTTTACAGTATTTAGTACCTCTGCATTAAAACTCCCTATTGTTGGGAAAGGCCTATCACAATCTTTGGTCATCTTGACCCATGTGTCACAATACACAGTTGCGTATGCACCATATTTCTTACACATGAGAAACCTCGCTGAACCAATAGGCCCTTCCTTAGGCAGTACACTGGCCATCTCTAGCATATGCTTAGCACCCATGTCGAACAATACCTTCTACACGGAACACAGACACACCGCAATGCTCTGTTCTTTCCACCCAACAAGTTGCTACAATCATAGCTAGAGATCTCTAATGCCCCGGTGGACGTATTTCCAAATAGCCGCGTCCACTCGCTTACTCTTGTTCCGAACAAGAATCCTTAACACAGAAATACTTCCTCGATAGCCCGGCTATCTCAAATTTCTGTTGAGTTTATTATAACTGGTAGCACCAAGTCGATACAATCAACCAGCCTTTCCAATATAATTCCTCCACGCACTTCCAATTTTACCCTCGCGGTTGAGTTTACCGTGCGGTTAGATCGCACCGCCTACTAATACTAATTATCAGTAAACCTTGCGATCTATTGGTGGCGATTCGCGAAAACCGGGTTTTTGCACTAGGTATACCTGCCCTGTATACCGGCCTTCAGTTGGGCAACCTGCCTCTTCAGACAGCAACTAAGCACAATCTACAATAAAACAGTGTATCTACGTTACAACATCACACACTATACACCTTTTCTGCTCAGAAAATCAAAAGTTCCCAACAATAGTAATAATGTCTCAGAGGCTTTCACAAGTAATTATACTATACACATATAATAACTATCAAAACGATTGTTTAACCACGTGGCAAATCTACCGGAAGTCCGCGTACGCACAGCAGGAAATACACATACGCTAAGCAATGCAATACAGTTAAAACGCACAATGACAATAAAAATAAACAGTTTTCTCTTTTGTCCCTAGGTTCTAGTTAGCGTGCCCTAGACAATGCAAAACGGACATTCGGTTTCACAACACAGAGTAAAATTCAGGTTTTGAACACATTGCGTTCTTTCCCGTATATGACGCGTCTCCACCCTTTGTTGCGGAACCGAAATCCGTTGGTGTTGCGTATCGTCCGGCAACGAAACCTCCAAAACTCACGAGCCCCCAAATTGTTAAGTGCGTATTGTCGCTAACCAATAACGATTGTCGAATCTCGATTTGTGTTTCCAATGCACAAAGATTTATTCTCAAAAAGTAGCAGTAGATATTCAAGCGAAAATTATAATAAGTACAGCCGTAACTTATCGCAGGCGCTCTGGATCCAGTGTACAGTCATTCAATCCTGAAGTCTGGGGACGAGATGTCTGCACACTAGATGAGGAGCTGCTGTTTATATGCACACAGAAATACAGTAAAACAATGCAGAATGGTATAGCTTGCTTCTATTGGTCCAGGTTTCAGGAAGGTCCAAGGGGTTGTCAATCATTGGCTAGTTCAACCTAAAGAACCCAAAGGAGGGGGTCATCTCCTCAGGGGGTATGCTCCGATCTTCCCGCCAAGATTCCTTAGTCTTAAATAGTTCATAATTCCCTATCATTCATAACTTGCGTATGCACTCTGCGATTCTTTCGCAGAGTGGCCCGGACAGTTGCAAATGTTAAGAGGAGTATTATGATACCACACATGATATGATTCCTTCAACCTGTACCATATGTTTTACTGATATGCATATAACTTATGATATTACACATAAATACTACTATATTTCGACATAAATGACTATGTGTTGCAACTACCATTAATGTGTATTATTTTAGAAGTGTGCGTGTGTGTGCGAATGTATGTAAAAGACTAAATACTGTTGTTGCCACGTGTTGCAGCTGCGTACGCCCTTTTACGCCGTAGCGTGCCCTTTTACGCCATAGCGTGCCGTACGCATCTTTTCAGACAAAGACAACCAAGTTTGCTCGATTTTAATTGAAATGACTTTATCCAATATGCTGACTTCGACAAGGTGCGCAGAAAAATTAGCAAAATTTTGTTAATGTAGAAGCCAGTAACAGACGCATCAAAACATTGAGCTAATGTTCAGCAGCACCTCACTCCAAGCTGAATCTGCCTCTATATGAAGCCCAAAAACTTTGCTATAGGTGTACACTAAGCAATCATGCTGGTGGCTAAGTGGTTAGTACTTCTGCCTCACAGCGCTGGGGTCATGAGTTCACTATGGCCTTATCTGTGTGGAGTTTGTATGTTCTCCCCATGTTTGCATGGGTTTCCTCCGGGTGCTCCGATTTCCTCCCACACTCCAAAAAAAACCATATTAGTAGGTTAATTGGCTGCTATCAAAAATTGACCCTAGTCTCTCTCTCTCTCTGTCTGTGTGTGCTTGTTAGGGAATTTAGACTGTAAGATCCAATGGGGCAGGGACTGATGTGAATGAGTTCTCTGTAAAGCGTTGTGGAATCAGTGGCGCTATTATTATTATTATTATTATTATTATCATTTATTTGTTAGTTGTCCCTAGGTTATAAATGATGATGATAAAAAATACTGTATGTTGTGTGCAATTATTTTATTATACTTCAAATAGGCTGCAAGTTAGTTTTATTTATTTCACATAAGAGTATTAACCAGTGAGCCTGCACAATGCAAACCTTTATAGTTTAACCGAGCAGCATCCAACAAAACCATTTCCAATTTGGTCACACACAGAGATGGATAAATTGGACAGGTCTGGCAATTCAGACCAAGGTGCTGAATTATATGGTTTTTTCATGTGCTATGCAGATGATTGCACAAACAGTATAACAGAGATCAGCCAACTTAAAGGTTTTGAATAGATTGCTCTCAGACATTCAACTCCTTGTGGGGCTGTGTGCAGCAATATAGGGCCAATGTGCTGATATAAGCACTACTATCAATGTATATATTGACAGTGTAATGATGATGATGAATACATTTACTATATTTAATAGTAATTTATAGGAAATTTCTATTCTAACCTTCCATGACTTTAATGACTTTCCAACACAAGTATTCAGCAACAAAGCATACATTTAGCAGTCTTCCAAATTGTTGAATATTAGTTGTAGAAAAATATGGAATAGGAAATATTCAGCATTCGCTGTTTTTCTTGATAATTCACAATTGTAACACTGTGGTGCTAAATCCTGAACTTCAAGGACAACATATTTTCATTAACACATTTTCTTGTCTTACAGAGGAGCAGGTGAGTCAACAGACAGAAGCCATATTTCTGAGCTATGCCTTTCACACAACTCGGCTAAGGACAGAAGATGAGGATTCTAGACCGCTCGGTGGTGAAATAGAGGATGCAAGACAAAGAGACGGGTACAAATCTGAATTAATATAGGGGACAATTAGGTTGGGTAATAAAATACAAGATTACTTAGGTGTTCATTGCATATTGGGTAAGTCCTGAAGGGAAAAGAGCTAGGAGTCCAGGGGTACAATGGGAAATTCAGAAGTCTTCCGGATAATCCGGGAGAGCAGGCAAGTATACCCTCAATGTGTTAGTGCATACTAGATACAACAGCAAACAACAACACAAGTCAAGAGGAATCGACCAGATTCCATTTGGCTATCAGACAGACACAGACATATTTTTGGGAGAAGTATGTAAGTCTGATTGTTATGGTATTATTAAAAGGTTCATGCAACAAATAAGTTTATTTCCCCTAAAGGCACAATCCAGTCCACAGCAGTTTTCATTATAATATGATGGTGAAATGAGATGTTTAAAAACATTACTTTGGGGAAAGTTGCTATTCTAAATGGAAGATTACATGAGGACACTGGTTAGCAGACATACTACACATTTGCACAGTCACACAGAGGTAGTACTTGTAATGAGGACATAATTCCATATAACAGCAGTGGTCCAAGTAGAAATTTAGAAGTGGAGAATAAACATTAAGAAGTGGCGGTATGGAAAAGTAAGTGAATGGAATTTGATAGTTTTACAATAAAGACAATAGGAGAAGAGGTGGTATGGCATACCACCGTATACCAGGCACTTCAACCACTGTATAACAGAACAGATTATCTTGGACAACTATGTGTACTTTAAGCCTAATTTAAAGTCAGGTGCGACTTTTGCCTGGATGCAGCCCAAAAAAACATGGTGCTGTGCATAGGGAGCAAAGGAAGATATTATTTTGCATGATGAACAAATATTGCGCTCTCTTTTATAATGTACAAACATACTGGTCAGCTCTATTTTTAATGCTGCTTTTTAAAGTTGGGCCAGACCGCGCATCAGTAACACCTCTAAATCAGGCTGTGTATTTTACATTCCCTTCCCCCATACACACCCACCCCCCACACACAGAGCACTAAACGGCTTTATTAGTAGCTGGATTTGCTCCTAATTCTAAACCTGCTCTTTTGGGATTATATGTGCGTACATGGTGCGCAACAGGTGCATGAGTGAAAAATAGATGCACATTTTTGCTCATCTAATGTAACCCCATTACATTATGATAACTAATCCTTAATGATTTTTAGTGTGAAGCACCACATTGGTAATAAACAGGATCTCATTTACAATGAGTATTTGGTGTCCAGAAAACAATATCTTGGTATTGGTCAGTGTTTCTATATAGTCCACCCTCTGCACCAGTGGCATATTGAGAACTTAAAAGGACTCAAATGATAGTTGTTCAGTCTGACTGCATCCTAGTGAGCGCAATACAATACAGAGAGCATGCTACTGTACAATAGAGAACACATCCCAGTGAATACAATACAATGCAAAGTGTATCGAAGTGATATCCATATAATGCAGAGACCAGTGCACATTCACATACCCAGCCTATGCTGAGGCTGCACTTTACACAGTTTACCTCCACCCCCTGCACCGTGGGAGGGACACACACCATAGGCATCTGAGAGTGGTTTACATATCTAAACAGATAGTTAAATGCTCAAGGTACCTGAATCTACGCACCTTTTCTCTTTTCTTCAACTACATACATCACCTCCACCTTCCCACTACAATGGACCGGACCACAATCCTATTTGTGGGAACTGAGAGCCAGGTAATGGAGTTATCTTCCTCCTTCTTCTTCCGACTTCTTTTTCTTTATTCTCCTTCTTCTTCATTCTCCTACATCCTCCTCCTCCTTTCTCCTCTTCTTCATCCTCCTCTTTCTTCTTCTACCCTCCTCCTTTCTCCAGCGGACCGCGCAGGATTACCATTATTACGGTAATCCTGCGCGGAAAAAATGTTAATACGGCAATTTACTCGCTGGATTTCAGCTCGCAGCTCAGGGAGCTGCGAGCTGAAATCCAGCGAGAGATTACCGTATTAACATTAATATTTTTTCTGCGCTCGAACTTTGGAACAATTGAATATGCCCCATAATGTTTTAAAAAAAAATAGGTGCATGACTTTTCTCGATTGTTGGGAGATGCCTCGGTAAGATAGAAGTTTGCCTAGGTATGCAGAGAATCAGTGAACTGAATAGATGAAATGTGCAAAACTCCTACTACTTTACAACCACCACCTTCATTAAATAAAATGTTTCAGTATTTCTCCTAAAATACTGCTTTATTTAGTCTTTATCAAAATTCCCATGGGCCCTAAAAATGCTCTTTCTCCACCCCATATCCTCATTTCCATAATCTTGCTCCACATAATGAGAACTTATTTTTTACACAGCACCGTAAAATTAGGGGAAAAATTATGTTCCTACTCTGTACTTTGCAAGGTACGCCCTCACTCCTCCCAACTTCTTCCATTGGTCGATGCAGACCTATGCTCCTCCTCAAAGCTACCATCTTGCCCCATAAACAAAAGCACTTTGTCAGAAACCTAGGTGCAGGATGCTACCACATAGGATTTGCAGACTGTAAGCTACAATGGGGCAGGGACTGATGTGAATGAGTTCTCTGTACAGCGCTGTGGAATTAGTGGTGCTATATAAATAATTGATGATGATGAACTGATGATGATGTAATCTGCTCATCAGCTGTTTTGTGCTCCAAAAATGAGGTATACAGCAATAATAAATGAATGAATTAAATTGGTTATTTGCATTGACTTGGGGCTCGGGTTGTGTAAACTATGATTTAGCAGTTAATGTGTCTGACTGCTTCTAAGAATATGCATGTGTAGAAGCAAAACACCAAAAGAATATTATAAGGGGCAAAAAAGTATATGTAGATTGCTGAAAGTGACAAATGAAGACGTCTTTACATGTATGCAAAAGATGAACTTAACTTTTTTTCTTCTTCTACAGCAATATAGATAAAGTGGGACAAAAACTTGCATTGATTGGTGATGACTTGAATAAACGCTATGCAGAAGAATTTGATAACATGCTTACAAACCTGAATCCCAACCTAGAGAATTCTTACGAATACTTCAAAAAAATTGCTTCCAGGTACTACAGAGAAAGAGAAAAGAAATATGTATGCCAAAACTTTGTGTTTTCCAATAGCATATCAGTCATAATTTTATACAATAAGTCATGCTCACTTCTTACTTATTCCATCTATTCTAATAGTGGTCAGGAAAGTGTTGGTCTTTGCTGAGCCTCTCGGATGTGACAGGCAGGAAATATGGTTGAGGGAATCACATGAATTTAGAGGACATAAAAATACCAAGGAAGTACTTAAAAGTTCATCAAGTTCAAAATATGTTACATTTGCATTGATCCAAAGCAATGCAAACTTACCATAGTTCAGTGATGATGGTCAGGGGGCCAT
This sequence comes from Mixophyes fleayi, assembly GCF_038048845.1. Lineage (NCBI taxonomy): Eukaryota > Metazoa > Chordata > Amphibia > Anura > Limnodynastidae > Mixophyes > Mixophyes fleayi. The sequence goes on along the minus strand of NC_134403.1, from coordinate 244,748,746 downwards.
GCAGTTATGACAACCTGCCAACATTTCACAAAAATGCAGAAAAGATTGGTGTCAAGATTATTAATTGTGAACAGGCACTCTGTTTCATATCATGCCAGTTTAACCTTGTAGGCAAGGATTTTCCAAAGTCTTGTTTTAACAAATGGCATTTTCATGCTTTATGTGTGATTTGCAAACTGTGCAATGCATCAAAGGCAACACCTCATAGATTAAAACTGCCTAAGAGCAAACCATATTGTTTTGAGAAATTAGACAAATAAGTGAGCGCCAAGCTGTTTGAATGTAATTAGTAATAAATCAGTGATACACACCCCTCCAGGGCCTGACCTGTGGCTCCCATCTCTTTTTATTTTCAGATTTGTTCTTATAGCTTATTACACTTGTTTATCTTACATTAAAATACCTGCTGATATGTTGTTAAGTACAGGTGTCTCCTTCTTTGATTAAATATATTGTTTTAACTTGTTCCTTGATCCTTTTACCAGCACCAGTACTACTAAAGTGGAAACCAGCGCCAGGCTAGATGAAGCCAGCTGTTTTACACTATGACAGATAGATAAATGAGCATGGGGTCCCCTGGTCAGAGTGGAAAGCTGCCACAGTGGAAATCTACCTAGGGCTTAGAAAATCCGACCAATGAAAAATATACCTTTCTGACAGCAACCTACTGTAAAAGGCTATTAGTCCAATTCCCACATAAACTCAATTATTGTGTTTTTTCGATTTATAATCACATCCTTTCATATCCTCCAATAATTTTACATTTTTAAAGAGCTAGGAGCCACCTCCAAGACCCGGGCCAGAGTGGAGCTGGTGCTGATATACTTGAGTTAGAGCTCAACATCTATTTTTGCTCCTCGTTGTGCTAGCATAAAATCTAGAAATTCAAATGTATAATTAGAGTAATTTTAATATGCAATAAAGAATGGTTTGACAGCTCCATCAAATACATATTTACTTAAAATGGACACTAAACCTAAAAAGAAATTACAATTATCAACAGATCTGGAGCCGAGTTGTGAAAAATAGCTGTAATTATACTGGAGCAACTCCAGAGCTGGAACAAGGGTTGCTGGTGATCCAGAAGCTGGAGCTGAGTGTATCTTGGCTCTAGAGCCAACACAAAACTGAAGCAAGGCTAATGAAGTCAACTAGAGCTGGCAAACGTATAGCATTATTATTATTTATTATTATTATTAATAATAATTTTTATTTATAAGGCGCCACTAGGTATCCGTAGCGCCGTACAGGGACAGACAGAAATACGGTACAGGGTGAGACAGCACGGTACAGTTAACAAGAAGCACAGTAACTCAGAGCTCAAAGTACAGCTAGATGAAAGGTGAGGGCCCCCATCGGGGTAGCGAGAGAAGAAGAGGAGCACAAGGACCTCACGGAAGAGACAAGGAGCTGGAGAGCAGAGTTAAGGTGGTGGAGAACAGGAGGAGAGGAGGCCCTGCTCGAGGGAGCGTACAATCTAACGGGAGGGAGGGACAGACAGAGACGCGAGGGTGGGAGGAGGAAAGGGGGAGAGCGGAGGCAGGGACGGAGGGGGGGGAGAAGAACGATGAGGAGGGAGGTAGGAGAGGGACCAGAAGGGAAAACACTGTTCCAGAGCCTGACTATCCTTACAATAAAATATTATTATCTATACTGATCATAATCAACGTCAACATTTATTTATATAGTGCCAGCAAATTATGTAGCAAATTGTGTGGGAACAAACATTGTAATATAACAACACTGGGTAATACAGACACACAGAGGTAAGAGGATCCTGCTCACAAGCTTACTTTGCTGTGAAAAATGACTGCAAAAATGGAAACACCATTGCTCCTAGACCCACAAACCTAGCTAACATACAAAATAAATTGATCATATTAATCATAGTGGCAATAGATGTGATTGCACAGATCACAGAACTTGAAGGCAAGTCATAATACACAGGACATTGGCAAAACAATGATTTGTAGGACAAACAGGTCACTTGTTCTTGGTTCTAAAAATACATTACAGACATTGGTGCAGTAAAAGAAAATAAAAAAAGTAGAAAGAAGAACATATAAAAATAATCCGATGATGGGACCATTTTTTCAGTCCTAGCTTTCATGTGATGTGCATGGTATAGTTTATTTTTTGTCTATATAAAATCAGGGATAAGGTGTTTTTTTTTTATAACCTGTCCAATTCTCTCTCATGCTTCCCAGCCCTCTTTACGGGCTAATGTTCCCACTTCAGCATCAGGTACGTTCTTACAGAACAGTTTTTCTTTTTGTCTACTTTACTATCTATTTAGCATATTCCTACCCATCATTTTTGTTTATTTTTCCTTGCCATTGTGTCTAACTGTACGTTTGCAGATTCTGAGTTTAAATTTTAAATCTAGAAATAAATGTTTTCTAATAAATATTGCACTGGTATGTGACATCCCTTAAGAGATAAAACATATTTTCTTACATTCTTTAATAGCATGCACTATACTGTTTTTCATACTGGATTTGTAACTAGCTGCAGGTATTAGGTGTAATGTCAATTGAGATTTCTGATAGGTAGAATTACAAATACTATGTAATCAGCAGGAGGTATCAGTGAGCATCACATCAGAAATAAAATGAGATCACAGTGGTACAACATTTCATTTGATTTTCATGCTGCACAAAGAGTTTAATCGTGACAGGACTGAAGTTGATTTGCATGGAACCCAGAGGGGTCTTTTGCTGTAATTACTGTTTGAAGGAAAAAAAAGATAATAGCAAACGAAATGTGTTGATTAAACAGCACAAATAAAAATAATTATTACTTTTTCATTAGTAATTAAGTCCACACAGGAGAACTAACCGTGAATAAGGAAAGGCTTTTTAAAAAAAATTCAGATAAAATATAAGTTAAGAGTGATACTTCTACACTATGTGTTCATTCACTCTTTCATAGACCTTAAATGAAGAAGATACAAATATCTAAGAGCGCCTATCCTCTAGAACAGTGGATCCCAAACTTTCTTAGTCAAAGGCACCCTTAGGGTCTCCATAATTTTTTCAAGGCACCCCTAAGCCAAAATAATTACCAAGTAGTCACCCGCCTTGCCGTGGCCACAGCACCCCAGGGAGGTCGCAAAGGCACCGCAGGGTGCCACAGCACCCAGTTTGGGAACCACTGCTCTAGAATGTTATATTGTGAAATTTAGTCACGGGAGCTTAAGAAGCACCATACATATATACATTTCTCATTTAAGGGCCTAAGCAATAAATATAACTAAATATCAATAAAATATCACTGTGGCATCTGAATGATACTCAGCTACCTCAGAGATACTGGCCAGGAGCCGTCGGCTTTAATTAATACTTGCTCTGATTATAACAGACTAGTTAAAAGCCTGTCAAAATGACGGAAAAAAATACGAGTAAGATCATGTTTGACCATCTTGAACCCAATTTGACTTTACCTTTGTGGCAGAATTGATTGAATAGTTTGTCAGATGACTGCTCAGCCGCAAAATACTTAGCGTGGCAAAATTCCCAAATACTGTTCATGGAACCACAGTTGTGCATTAATAATAATTGTCTCATCAAAGTTACCGACATCAAGAATAACGTAGCATCTTGTTTGCTGACTTTGTAGGCGTTGATGTGATATTACCTCTGTCCTGTTCGCTCTTCATTTGTTTTCTCTGCGACAGGCAAATTGCTGAGGGGTCAGATTTGCATGGCAGTGATGATTACGTTCTTGTTCTGTTTGGTCATCATAGTTTGTAGTCGGCCGCTCTGCCCTTTGTCTTTTTGCTGCTTCTTGCTGTGCAGTTACTCCCGCAATAGACATTTACCTTTTAGGTGGCATCACTGTTACAGTTTGTTGCTTAAATTAATTAGTATATTCCTATTATTTTAACACTAAGTCATACTTTACTTTCCATACTTTCCAACATGAGCAAGATGATTCCCGGGAGGTCCGGGGTGCAGGTGGGTGTGTGGGGACGGGGCTCGAAGAATCGTGTCATTAGCCCCGCCCCCAAAATGGACATCACTAGTCTGAACATATAAAAATGGGGCGTGGCCACAATGCTGGATCCATGACATCACTAGGCCCTACCCCCTTCATTTAGATTACACAGTCGCCAGGATCAGGGGGAATTGCTTCGGGAGAAGTCCCAGGGCTAGATTTACTAAGCTGCGGGTTTGAAAAAGTGGGGATGTTGCCTATAGCAACCAATCAGATTCTAGCTTTCATTTATTTAGTACCTTTTACAAAATGACAGCTAGAATCTGATTGGTTGCTATAGGCAACATCCCCACTTTTTCAAACCCGCAGCTTAGTAAATCTAGCCCCCAGAGTCTCCTGGACATTCCGGGAGAGTAGGCAACTATGCACTAAGTGCAAATAAAATGAATGGCTAGAAAATCGAGTCAATTTGGAATAGCAAAGGTTGTTATAAATTGCCACCCAAAAATCTTAAATAAACCAAACAAAATAAGCCCAAGAAATGTGGAAAATCTAGTCAGTACAAAGTGCAAACATCTTACCAAATTTGGCTGTGTGTTTTGTGTGTGTAATTATAAAGGTGAGGATCAGTGCTTTTATATATATATATATATATATATATATATAATATATATATATATATATATATATATATTATATAAATAAATAATATGTGTGTGCAGTAGATGAATAGATATGGTACTTTTGCCCGGCAGCAGTGATCATCAGAGATAGCAGTACTATTCATTGGCTGTGACCCCTTGATAAATAGAGTGAAAACCTATCTCTGGCTTTCGCCGGACATAGGGCTTTTCATCGTTTAATAAATAGAACCCTTAACGGCTGCACACAGATCCTGAAATGTGTTTGTAATTATGAAAAGTTGGTTAGTTCATTTGTATTCTTGCTCTGTGGCATTTGATACCTTAGTGGACTTCACTTTATTTTTTACGCATATAATCTTTCATTATTTTTTTTGTTAATACTACTACATTAAGGCTCACTCCCACCTTGAACAGGATTTAAAAATGTAAAATTACTTTTTCGCTTATTTCGTTTATATATGTTTTATCTTGAACATCATGCATTTTCCTGTCTTGTTTTTTTTTGTTTTTTTTTTATACTGTACGCTGCATGAGACGTTAAAAAAGATTTAAATGTAGTATTATCTCCTGTCTTTTGTAGTGTTTTTGAGACCGGAATGAACTGGGGACGCGTTTTAACACTTCTTGGCTTTGGGTATCGGATGGCTGTCTACATTTGGAAAAATGGACAGCGTGGATTTTTAAGGACAATTGCTCAATGGCTTGCTAGATATCTAGTGGAAAGTAGCATAGCACGATGGATAAGCAGACAAGGAGGCTGGGTAAGTGAGTTAAAAATGGTGCGTTCAGAAAAATGGGGTGTAAAATGGATTATATCGTTTTTAGAATTTATTTCAGATTGAGGGAGAATTAATATAAAAACAATACAACAAAGGTAGCTTAAAGCTGCATTAAGATCAGGTCATTCATTCTGCTTGCATTGTATGTGGGCACCATATCCATTTGTACTAGACAACCAGATTATATGGGCCCCCACTACTGCACTTGGTGTTGATCACAATAACTATTGTGGTCACCAACCCATTGCTTTTTCCAAAACCAATGTTTAAAATTTGAATAATTTAAAATCTTTCTTGGTCATTATTAGAAGTCAGAGGGGGCCACTTGCAATCTAGCTATATTGGCCCAAATCACCCAGAATAGCTAACAAAATCAACCTAGTTTTGGTCTCATTTCCACTGGTAGTTTTAAATGCATTTATATGCATTTGCAAATGTATGTAAAACACATGTAACCAGGTATGACACTAGAAACCATTGTTTCTAGTGTACCATACCTATTGTTATTTACTTGCATTTTATTGGTGTAGCATTATTTGGAACACTACTTGTTTCACTTTTTGCATATATGCATCAGGAAAACTACAGGGAGCTCTAAAATGCATAACATAAATGTTATTGGGCATAAATACTATTAAAATATTTTCAAACATGTCCGTCTTCTCTTTTAACATATTCCAAGTGAGTTGATTAGCCAAGGTGATCCTAGAATCTCCTTGGTGATAATTAAAAAAATAATAAAACTAAACATTACTACTTATTTTTAGAGATGCTCAGGCTCGGTTCCCCGAAAACCAAACACACCCGAACCTAGCAGATCAGAGTACCAAGCCGGGTAGTTTTGTGCGCCCTCTGAATTTAAAACGAGGCAAAACGTCATTGTTACGTCGTCGGATCTCGAGAGTTTTGGATTCTATAAGTACCGCCCTTCACGGCGATCCAGCGCCATTTCACAGAGGGACACAGAAGGAATCGCACAGTTCTTGGCAGTCTGTAGAGCAGTTGGGCAGGGTCATAGGTAGAATAGAAAGAGGAGGGGTAGCAGTGTTCTTCAAAGTCTCCAGTGACATTCAGGAGAGCTCCATTGTTAATTGTCATTGCTGAAATAGAATTAATAGGTCTGGCAGGCTTGGTCTAATAAATCTGCAGTCACATAATGTACAGTGTTATATAGGTAACACACAAAGAGGAGAGCTCCATTGCTAATTGTCATTGCTGAAATAGAAATACTAGGTCTGGCAAGCTTGGTGTAAATTGCAGTCACATTGTACTGTGTTATATAGGTAACACAAAGAGGAGAGCTCCATTGCTCCTTTGCTAATTGTCATTGCTGAAATACAAATACTAGGGCTGGCAGGCTTGGTTTTCTGAATTTGCAGTCAAATTGTATGGTGTTATCAAAATGGATTCACTGCAGTGCACAGAAGAGCAGGAACACCAAGCAGCTGCTGGCACCAGTCATGATGATAGTAATCCCTCTACATCATCTGGTAAAGCCTATGTAAAAGTGCATAGCGTTTGTAAGTCAGGGCAAGCAAAATGTAAAAAAAACACCTTTCACCTTGGTCAAGAAAAAAAGGCTTGTAATCGAGGCAAAGTTATCTGCAGAAAGAAAAAAATGCCAACATGCCATTCTACACACGCAGTTTTTTCCTTTCTCTATGAGTGCTAGTTCTGCAACTGTCACTGAGGCATCTTCTTGTAAGGTCAGTTGTGACTAAGCAAGACCTTGTCATTCGGACTCCAAAAGTGGTTTCCAAATACTTTTGGATGTAAAAGCTGAGCTGGAAGAAAACAGTAAGGCATTAGATAAAATGTATGTTCAGATTCAGAAATGACCCAAGTCTATTTATGAGTGCTATGTGTATTCCTGACCATTCTGATAGTGTACTCATAAAGAAGGCCCCTTTCAGCATTTCTGCAGATGTGTGTCTGAACAGCTCAAGTGTAGCCGGTGATACACAAATTGAGGATGCCACTTTGGAATTGCAACAGGATGAGGGGGATATTTGTGTAGCCGACGAGGACACTAATGAGGATGTTGATGAGAATGATGTTGTTTGTGTAAGTCCTGCACCAGTGGAAGCAGTTCTGGCATGTGATAAGAAGAAGGCAATTGTCATGCCTGGACATAAGACCAAAAATTCCACTTCTTATGTGTGGAATTATTTTTACCAAAATCTTGACAACAGTTGTCTAGCCATTTGTAGCATTTGTAAAGCCACAGTCAGTAGAGGTAGGGACCTTAACCATCTAGGAACCTCATACATGTTATGCCATTTGAAGCGAGTTCATGGCAAGCTGTTGGGAAAATCAGAAACTAAAAAAATAATAACAAGCGATCCATCCTCAGCTAGGTTCCTTCTCTCATCACCATTCCGACGCCTGCAATCTACACCCACAACACCATCCTCAGTAGCGATCGGAATTAGTCCTGCATCCAAGTTGGTAAGGCTAGATGACTCCTCCCCTATCCTGATTTCCTCAGAATAATTCTTGAGCGTTAGTCCCACTGCTGCTGCTGCTGCTGGGGGTAAATCTTCATCCCAGAAGCAGACCAAGAAGAAGACTACTAGTAGTTTACAACAATTGGCTGTTAAACAATCCTTTCCAAGAGGAAGCATATATGAAAGCTGTCACCCAGTCGCAAAGCGGATAACAGACGCCATGGCGACTATGCTAGTATTAGATCTGCGTCCAATATCCACTATTAATGTAGCTGGTTTTAGACAGTTAATTGAGGTCTTGTGTCCTCGTTACCAAATTTCATCACAACACCATTTTACTAGAAAAGCTATTCCTCACCTCTAACAGAAGGTTCATAAAAATGTAATTATTGGGCTACAAAATGCCATTCTACCCACTGTACACTTAACCTGTTAGGCTGCCTAGTCAGATAATAAACCTGCAGAACTGACAGACGGAGGTCTACACCTATAGCAGCCTCCTTTCCCGTAGAGCTATATGCACTCACAGATACTCAGATGCCCCAGGACTTCACTCCAATGTAGTGTAGGTTCGTTATACAGCACCGCAGCGGCAGGCCAGGAGGCAGCAGAGATGGTAATGGATGGTCAGACGTAAGCCGAGGTCGGGGGTCACTAGCAGGGTAGAATGGTCAGATAGCACGCCAAAGGTCAGGGTCACAGGCAAACAGGCAAGGTCCAAGAAACAGGCAGGGGGTCACAACAGGTAATCAGCAATTCAGGAATCCAGTGCAGGTCAGCAACAGTGCAGTACTGGAACGCTATAACCGTCAGGGAGGCTAAGCCCTCCCTGCCTTAAATACAGAAATCAGCCAATCGGAGCCTAGCTCTGAAAACACCCTCAGTGCCTGCTTAATTAATAAAAAGGTACTAATTATCCCGCAGGCTTGCTGAACCTACTGCGCATGCGCCTGTACTGCCGGGACATGGCGCTGGAGTGTTTTAGCCGTCTCCTTGACGACCGGAACATCTCTTCCGGGTCCGGGCAATGGTCGGCCCAGACCCGGAAGTGACGTCCCGGTCGTCAAGGAGACGGAAGTGTCTGAAGTGAGTTCAGACACTGCTAGCTTGAGTCAAATGATTCCCTTAATTAGACACTTGGAAAAGCAGCTTGAGAAACTGAAGGAGGAGATGAAACAAAGCAATTACGCCAAGTATGTCGCACTTGTAGCTCAAGTACTTTATTCACATCGCCAGGATCCAAGAGTTATCAAAATCTTGAAATTGGATCACTACATTTTGGCGACAGTGATTGATCCTCGGTTTAAGAGCTATGTCTCCTCTTTGTTTCCAACTGACCCAGATCTGAAGAGATGCAAGGAGCTCCTGGTGAGCAAGATTACAGCTCAAGTGTTATGTGACATGACGGCATCTCCTCCTTCAGTTTCTCACTCAACTGCTGCTAGCAAAAAACTTTGCTTTCCCAAGAGACCCAGGGATGATGCAGATGACTCGGCACAATGTTTTGGCATCTGGTCTGATCTAAAAGAATTGACCAAAAAACATGACACCTCTGCCGTAACTCCACCTGATCCTACTACCAACATCCAAAAGATGGTGGAGGATTATTTACACGACAGCATAGAAATAGACACATCAGACAGTCCCTTTACATACTGGGAGAAAAAAAGGGAATTTGGAGACCCATGTATCAGCTCGCCCACCCTCCAGTGTGTACTCGGAAAGAGTTTTCAGCACAGCCGGGAACCTTGTCAGCGATCTGCGTAGGAGGCTACTTCCTCAAAATGTGGAAAAGGTGATGTTCATAAAAATGAACTTCAATTTCCACAAGGAAGGCCTTTCCCACCAATTACATCAAAATACTGAGACTTCTGTAACGGTGGATTCCAGCGGTGATGAATTAATAATGTGTGCGGATGATGTACAAACTGATGAGGATGAGGCTGACACATCTTGCCACAGTAGAGTTCATTAACAGCACTGTTACCTTAGGTGCCTTAAGCCCATTGTCAGCTTGTTTTGTGAGGGCCCAAAGAAACCAAGCACTTCAGCAAGGAGTGGCACTTTTGTGGCTAAAGTGCTTGGTTTGTTAAAGTGTGCATGTCCTTTTTAAGATCCAACATCAATTTCAGCTACTGCTGTGTGACAATGTTGCCTACATGTGCTATATACTGTTGTGTGCAAAAATCTTAGACACCCATTGATGATGCAGATGACTCAGCACAACATTTTGACATCTGGTCTTGTCTACTGTAAAAGAATTGACCAGAATAAGTGACACCTCTGCTGTAACTTCACCTGATCCTACTATCAACTGTCAACATCCAAAGTATGGTGGAGGATTATTTTTAATATTTTTGAACGGTATAAAGACAACAGTTTTGTTAACAAAGAACAACGTTGCTTGCAGAAGTAATGTAAGCATGGATGTCTAAATAGACATGTATATGTATTACCTTCCACTTTGCTGCTGTTTCATCAAGTGTTTGTAATCTGCACTTTACATCAAAGGTTCCTAACTATATTATAATTTTGTGGGAATTAGGGCTGATTCGAAGCTCAGTGATGACCTGGCTTTTTGCTGGAAATTACAATGGCTCATTTTAGAGCATTGTCTGGCACCCTGGATTGGTATGGGTCTGAATAAAGCACGCATCCCGGGGGGGTCAGCGCACGTTGCCATGTATTAGCTGTAGAATTATCACAGTTATCCAAGAAACGGGTGTAGCGATCAAATGAACCATAACTGGTTTCATGATCTAAGGACAATTCCATTTTGCACCACTTTTCTTTTCTGCCACTGCTGTGTGCCAATGTTTCCTAGATGTGCTAGGAACTGCCATGTGTTTGAGTCATTGCTCTGTTGCTTAGCATCCAGCCAGGCCACTGCAGTATTTGTCCGAAAGTGTATGAAAATAATATTGTGACCTGTGAGGTGGTCAAAATTGACTGCAAATTACTTGAAATTAGTGTTATTGTGGTTAATAGTGTAGGAACAAAAAAGAGCAAAATTATGGGGTTTTTTTTGCATATTTTATCAATTTTTCTAAAAAATACAGATCCAAAACCAAAACACACGAGGGCGGTTTTGCCAAAACCAAAACCAAAACATGAAGTTAATCCAGATCCAAAACCAAAACCAGAACACGGGGGTTAGTGAACATCTCTACTTATTTTGTAATGGGAAATGTGGGATTTGTATTGTGATATTTGCTAGTACACTAATGTAATAATGAGGTCCTGAACACTAGTTAAATTCGAAAGGATTAATGGAATATTACACAATCCAAATGAGATAATGTTTATATTGTCTTGTATCTAATCTGTTTTATATATTCTGTTTTTATTCTATCCAGGCTGCTGTTCTTAAACTGACAGATGACAGCGTAAAAAAAGTACTCATGGCGTTGGGTGTTGTCCTTATTCTGCAGTTTGTGATTAAACGTTTGTCCTGACTATAGCATAGCACCCTGAAAAGTTCAAATTGGAGTATGTTACTCCATCATTGGCGAGTGAGGTGAATGAATTCTGAGACCATAGCAAACGTGAGTCCAGTTCTTATACAGCCTGTGAAGAATTTATCACCAAAGATCACATAAGGTCTGTTATTTACTCCTAAAAGACTTTCTGTTTTATACCTGAGCTGTATGGGCATTTCACATGTTGTAAAATCAGAACATGTCCTCGGTATGATCCAAACTGAAATATTGTATTTCCTGTTTACCTTTAAATATTGTAAATTAGTATTCATGTGAACCAGACATCTATATTGCTATATATTTGGTCAGCAGGAATGCATCACCACTTTAGTATATAAAATGCCAATCATCGACTTTCAAGGTCTACTTGATTTGTAGCTCTTCCATTATTAATGCAAATTTCCGTTACCGTCTCAGGGAATAAAGAGATAACTGTTATGGGATATCTTGGAGCTTTTCAAGGAAAAGTCCTTTTGTGCAATCATTGATAATAAATGCCCCTTTTTACAAAACTATGTGCTCTGGTGCCTTTTTGTTTAATTCTCTGTTGTTAAACAGTATTATAACAGTGAATGGTTAACTAACCGTTACACAATGTGTCAGTGAGCCCTCTACTATTAGGAATACAAATAACTAAATACAGTAGATTCATTGTGTTTATAAAAACATGTAAATTCTCCCTGGTGCTGGTATATATTACCGTATCCTATGATGTCTTATGCCATATACACTGTTCTTTACAATATAATATTATTATATAATAATAATATAATTTACTACATGTTAAGATTCTCTGAAAACATTTTAACTGCTCTGTGCTACCATATATACCAGCTGATGTGGATCCAATAACAAATTATGTACTGGAGTCTTGAAAGTTATGACTACAACGGTGAAAATTATGCCAAACCTAAAAGTAAATGCAGTGTTTTTTGTTATGTACTGTTTTCCCTGTATGGTCCACTGTCCGTGCTCTGTACGGCGCTGCGGAAAACTTATGGCACCTTATAAATAAAGATTATTAATAATTTTTATTGGCTTAAAGCCAGTAAAGAAGATTAAATATGGGAAATTAAATAAAAAGCATTTAATAGTAGGACTGGTCATCTAAGTGAAATACTTTTCACAAATGTAGGTAAAGTGATCTTAAAATTGAAATAATTTTCGGCTACAGCTTATGCTAATCGCACTCATTAAGACTCACTTATCAACATGCATTTTAGGTGCAAGCAAACAGTTTCTATCTGTCTGGTGCAAGTTAAACAATGAACACAAGTGCTTGAGTGGTTGCTATGATTTTACTGCAATTTTATTAAATGATACAGATTTAGAGGCCATCATCATAGGACTTCTAAAGTTATAATGTGAATAAACAGCATACTTGGGGATCTATGTGCTAAATATAGAGGAACGAATGGTGTGCTATGGTCCAAAAATGGAGCACTGCGACTCTGTGTTTCTGGGATTTTTATCTGTCAGCCAGAATATGTTTTTGCAATATAGTCTTTGGCGGCATCACAAATGGTCTTACAGGAACAAAAGCAATCTTACAAATTTTCTCAACATTTTAATACCTGCTTAACAAAAACAATGTTTAAATAGCTGAATATTTAAAGAGCTGGAAAGCAAATTTTCAGACTTCCATTCTTCCTGGTGGAGGCGCAGGGAACATATGCTTGGCAGGAAAACTGCTGCTTTAGTGCTCATACCCTACATGCATTTGCTGTAACATTTTCATTACATGGATAATTATGTATATGTGAATGTGCATATTCACATAATATGCAGCTGCATGGCAGAAAAAGGCATCACCTTGAAAGTATATTACAGAAGTGCTTTTGCAGGAAAAAGAGGATGTGCAGCCACCCACAAACCAGAGCAAAAGCTCTCTTTTCACTTCTTGAATCTGATCTAAATATGTCATCCCACCCAAAACACAAAATCTCAGTTTTGTATGTGGGCACAATTCAAGGCTCTTTCATGTACCCAGCCCACACTTGGCTAATAATGCCCCTATCTGTCCAACTCCCCTGACAGTTCTTGGAATGGGAAGTACATTTTCTTTACCTTTTTATTAATTGCAGTTAAAGCAGTTCCCTGCTCTCAGGGTTGTAGAGCTGCCTATGGTGAATGATTCTGTGCTCATTCATCAGAAGATGAACAGATCTTAGAAAAATAATCAAGAGCATCCAGGGCTTGTTTGAAGTTTGAAATAAGTACCATGAGTTTTGTCAGTGCAGTCCTCATAGTGATCTATTGATGATTATTCAGAAGACAATGAGTTCTAATTTACACAACACAGAGAATGTGCGGTAATCAGTAAAATGCCCATCATCTGTCTTTCCGGCCCTTTAGCCTTCTAAAATTCAGTTAAATTCTATTATTTTCATACAATGATGAGAGCTAAAAAAAATGGACTAGACTGTAACCTCCTTATCACTGGCCTCTCCGCACCCTCCTTTTCCCTCCACAATCCATTCTGAATTATGTTGCTAGACTAATCTTCCTCTCTCCCTGCTCCTCATCTGCTTCTCCTCTATATAATTCCTTTCACTTGCACTCCACCTCTGACCTTTTGCTTTTCTTCCCCTCTCATAACCTTCTCGTTCCCTTCTCAAAGACTTCCCCATGCTGCTCCCCAACTATGGATTTATTGCTTTGCAAAACCCCATGCCAGCACCATTGAGTGAGTGACCTGCCCTCCCTTTCCAATCACACCTCACAGAGACAGAGTGGCCAGGCAGTGTGGGAAAGGACTACAACATAATTGGTCACTAGCGGGCCACAGACTGGTTTATCCACCCAACAGCAATTGCGATCAATCAGCTTAAGGGATAAAGTTGGTGCAAACCCAAGGTTTAACATTAGACACCTAGGCACCTTCTCCCACCTATCACAATCTGGCTACTGCTCTTAATCTGCCCACCATTAGCTCCAGCACCGTGTCGATATTGAAGGTGGTATAACATGTGTTTGGGAATACTGAAATGTGTTCATGGATTGGTGACTAGTAACTGGGCTAATGTCACATGTGTATGCTGTACGTGCAAAGAATTGCATCTGTCTGGTGATTCTATATCTGCATGTCTGTATTTCCATCCATGGAATAAACTGCATTTTGGTTGCAACAATTTGCCTAGGTGATTTTGAAGAACCCACAAGTATGTGCGGTCCTCACAGGGGGAATCCAGGCACAAAAACTACCTTGATCGAGCATGCCTAGCATTTCAAACAGCAGTTCAATGGTGTGCAGCTATGGCCTAGTGCAGTCCGGTCTAATCATGCACCACAGTTATTTACTGATGCAGAGTGAGCCACAGGGTTTGGGACATATTTGTATGGGAAATGATAAGCACAACCACGCCCAGCAAGGTTGGTCACCTAGGGACTGACTGGGAAGTTAGCAGCATTAACTGACGCTTGCTAGCGGTGGAGATCTTGGGCACAGGTTGGCCAATAAGCACATCCACTTGCGTTACTACAGGTAAGTAGGGTTGAGAGGAAGACTACGCTATTTAGTATGGCTCTTGTTATGGCCTGAAGCGTGGCATTTCAGGTCAGCGAGCTGGTGACAGTATACAGTGAGTCCGTGGGCACAGGTTTCTAACAAAGAAACGGGATATTGTTAGACAATGCAAGATGCACACATCCAAGGTGGGGGAGGTAAGTACAGCTGTGGAGGCACTCAGACACAGTGGTCTGAATGGTAGCATTGGTCAAGTCATCAAGTCATTGGTCATGGGTTCTAGACCAAAAGGGGTGAGGTCTTCACATACACATTGACATGACCGCGCTAAGTTTCAGGGTTGGGACAAGGCACAATTCAGGACTCATTCCTTTATAATAGGTGCAGCAACATCAGCCACAGTTAGCGGACTAATTAAGGCAAGTATGGATCAATTGCCAAACCTACATCTATTGGGCAGGAAAGTGGACAGCTCCTAAATCATACAGGCACCACATGGGTTTTCCACAGGTTGCATTAAATGTGATGTGGCTGTATAATAGGTATGTATTGAGGGGACATTAAAGGGCCTTTTTCAAAGGCTGAGCAGAAGGCAGATCAGCCTGATTTAATAGTGGTTCTCCTCGGTGGGAACAACCTAGTCAGGCACATATCCAGAGGGTTATAGTTTGGATGAGAGACTGTTAGCGCTCTATGACCCCAATATGGTGTGATATCATACCAAGGGTGCAGCTTTTGACTGGGGGAGGAAAACAGACAACTCACCCATTAGCTAATTTATTGCCTCCTGTGGAAGCAGCAACATACACACAAGTACATTAGTGTTATGTGTGTGGGACTATACAGGACTGATAGTACACATCTGTTGGACATTGCCCTAGATCATTTTAAGAATGCTGTGCAGGAGGCTCTGGAAGGAGTCTTTAGGGTAGATTGGCGAAATATGTGCGGGCTCTGGTTCTCATGGGCATGGTTATAAGGACCTCATGTGGAGGAGAAAGTGGTAATAGGGTGGGAGCCAGCAGGAGGCTTGCAGAATCACTTTTGGGAGGACAGACACATGCCTGACTTCAGCTTTATGCCAGGTGTGAATGAAAGGTTGATGGGGATGGGGATGGTCTCCAGGGGTTGTTTTGCTGTGCCTCCATGCACAACACGCTCAGCAGTTGGGTGTGGTAAATATAAATTGGCCTTGGACACCGTTTTCTTTTCTGCTATTTTTTAATTGGTAAATCAAAGCTGTGGCGAATTTTGCCAAATAGTCATCACTGAGGAATTTTTTATGTTAGTGCATGGCTGTAGGGGGTCAGCTGCTTGGCCTATTTACCTTACTGGACAGAAAATTAGACGTCACAGTCGGCCTTGTATTCTGTTATGGACTCCATTAAGTGAAACCAGCTAGACAGATGAAACTATGGAACATAATTAGGAAAAATGTCTGTATATATAATTCAAACTAATGTGCCAGATTACGAATAATAAAAAAGTATTCAGCCATATTGAGTACTCACTGGTGATTTAGCATACATTGTGATGGGTTTAACTTTAGACTTTAGACAATGCCTAGGGATGGATCTTCAGAAATAATGATAATATATCTGCTGCCCATTTGCTTAGTAATCGGCAGCTCTACAGAGTAATAATACTAATAGAAGAGCAGATGGGCAGCACATTCATTTAATGTAATTTAATCCATGCTATTTCTCATCTGAGTGCTGCAGCACCAGGGCCACTCAAACTTCATTGCCTCAGCCTAAAGAAAATCAATTGTAGTCACAAGTATTTAATATATAATGTAATAAAATATTTCTTTATTTGTGTCGGTTTTGTGCTTTGACTGTAATGTCGCGTAATGTAAAATTTTGGATCTGTGTGATATTGAAAATACAGTAAATAATGCACTACATTGTATAGTTCAAAATTAAGGAAATAAAACTAAACAAGAACGATCCTTCAAAGAGATACAGTTTCCATGTCTGGGGTGCTTGATTTCTTTAGCGTAATAAGGTAGTGTAATGTATTTTTGCCATTGTTTTATCCGAAGGTGTGAATTCAGAGGATGCCATGAATAAGCCACAGCATTCATATTTATTGCATCCATCCGTGATCATAGTTGATGCTGACTGGGAGTATGGGCTTATAGTCAAGTGTTGGATAAGTCACAGTACTTTTTTACTTAACCCATTCTGAATGGCTGAGCTTTTATATTGAATAGTAGTGGAGCTGTTTATACAAGGATCACTTTGCAGTTTGTCATCAAGCAGGTAAGGAAGAGGTGGGCATTTACTGGGTCAATTTATTATTGTATGGTACCTATTCATATATGTTTTCTGGTATACACTGAACTTACTTATAGTGCAACAAAACTTTTGGTGCATCCATCCATACATAAAAACCGGTGTGAAGTAGATAAACTAGTGCAATATTGTAAAGTAACAAAATAGAGCAGATGACAAAACAGAGAAAAAGTTCAAGCAAGCTGTTTTTGATTCCATGTGTGCAGATTTACCGCTCCAGTTGAATTCATTAGCATTGCAGCTATATTGTATCAATTTGAAGCTGCATTTTCTCATTACATATTTGTCATTTCCATTTAAACTTGGAAACACAATGGTGGTGGTGCTGTTTAATTTTATATGAAAAATGCAATTTTCACACTTCTTAATAAATGTAAAAACACACTATAAACACTTGTGTATATAACACTCCATAACATTATTATATTATATACAAACTTCAGCATTTTCTACTAAACTACCGTCTTTACCTCCTCATGGCGGGGGCGGTTTACATCAGGGGTGCTCCAGTGGAAACAGAGTTCTGCGTCCTGGGTCCAATTCACGCATGCACGATAGGTTCTCGCCGGCTTCCAGCTGTTATGATGTGCTCCGACATTTCAAAGTAGTCACATAAGCTGTGGTGTTCAAACAAAGAAATATAACGGTGTAGCAAACATATGGCAGTATAAACCTACGTGTTTCACCCATCCTGGGCTTCTTCAGGGATACTTGTATAAATCAGTGATTATAGGCTAATTAGACTAATTAGGAACATAAAATATTAATGTGGTATAACCAATTCTAAAATCTGAAGTAGCTTTAGATAACAAGGTTTCCAACTGTAAACAATAAAGGGCTAATGTATTTTGATGTATGTGTCAGTGACCTGCTTTATAACACCTTGCTTTGATTGCTCATTCTAAATGCCTATTGTCAAAGACAGTTAGTCAACCCTATGTTTACTGCAACAAAACGGTAGTCAGTGTTTTTTTTTTTATTGCACAGTCCACAGATCCTAAAAGCTTGAAATTCCTTTTGCTATAAAGGACCATATTTGGGTTCAAGTTCAATGTATATTCCTTATGGGAAATAATGGATAAAATAAATACTTTCCATAACCTATGTTTGAAAATACATATGCATAAATTTATGACCACTGAAATAAGCCAGCTAAATTGTGTTAATGACATTCCCTAAGGAACCTATAATGATAGTGCATCTCTCCAAGGAATCAATAATTAGTTATGTTTGATATGCTTATGTGTAGAAACTCATACCATGTTTAGTGGACTTAATGCCATATCTATGCTATTTTCCAGAACAGAGTTCCAATATATTTGTGGTATCCATAACAAGTAGTTTCTTGAACAAAAGGCAAGAAAACTGTTGTAAAACTAGCATTCAACACAACTCATGATATGGTATCACAGAGAAAGGTGGTTTGAGCAAGAAAGAACAAGGTTTACAAAAGTGATGAAATGCTTTTAAAAGTAATCATTGTCTGGGGATCAGTCTGCTACAGAGAATTGTCCAAACCTTCCAGCTTTTCCCCCAGGAGCAGATTAAATAAAAAGTGTAGTTTTTCTGTTTTGGCAAGTTTTTTTTTCAGTTTTATGTTAAACAAACTGTTTTGCATCTATATTTGTATTCCTAATTGTTAATCTGTTGTTACCATTTTTGTTCAATAACTATGTAATTTTTGGGCATATTAAATCACGTTGGTAGCATTCTCCAACAACTCCCTCCTTAATCCTCTCCAATCTGGTTTTTGCCCTCTCCCCTCCACAAAATCCACCCTAGCTAATGTCACTAATGACCTCTGCCAAATCTAAAAGTCAGTACTGCCTTCTCATCCTCTTGGACCTTTCTGCAACCTTGGATACAGTTGATTACCCTCTCCTGCTGCAAACCCTTAGCTCCATTGGGCTTTTTGACACTGACCTTTCTTGGTTCAACTCCTATCTCTCTAACCATTCATTCTTTGCCTTTACCTTTGGCTTCTCCTCCACCCCTTCCCCACGTCATGTAAGAGACCCTCAGACCCTCTGCTCTTTTCTTTGTACAGCTCTTCACTGATCTTATCAGCTCCTTTAGCCTCCAGTACTACCTCTATGCTGATAACACCCAAATCTACCCCTCTTCTCCCATCCTCTCCCCTTCCATCCTCAATAAGGTGTCCTGCTGTCTCTCTGCCATTTCCTCATGGATGTTCCAACATTTCCTCAAACTCAATATGGTCAAATCTTAACTAATCTCCCCTCCCTCAAGAGACTCCTCCCCTCCCACCCTCTCCATCACTATTGGCTATACCATCATCTCCTAGTCACTCCAAGTTCAATGCTTGGGGGGTCACCCTTCACTCCCCCCTCTCCTTCGTCCCTCACATACAATCCCTTGCCCAATCCTGCCACTTCTAGCTCCGCAATATAGCGGAGATAAAAGTGGCAGGATCCCTGATCATCTCCCTCCTTGATTACTGCAATCTCCTCCTCACTAGCCTCTCCTGTACCCATCTCACTCTTCTTGAGTCCATACTAAACTCTGCAGCCCGACTTATCTTCCTTTCCTGCCAGTCCTCATATGCCTTACCTCTTTGTCAAGCACTATACTGGCTCCCCCTCTGTTTCAGAATACTCTTCATCCTCGCCATCTCCTACAAAGCTCTCTCTAACTCTACTGCTCCTTATCTCTCCAAACTCCACTCACACTCCTCCTCGCCCTCTACGGTCTTCCAATGACTGCCACTTCAATTCTCATCTGGTCACAACCTCTAACTCCCGCATTCAATATTTCTCCCATGCTGCCCCCCTTCTCTGGAATGATTTTCATGGTTCTATCAGGCTTTTCCCTAGCCTACTAAACTTCAAACTCTCCCTCAAAACTCCTCTTTTTGAGGTTAGCCCACCCTTCCTCCACTTAACTCTTCCTTCCTCTAACCCTCTTCACTATTCTTCTATACTAACCATATTATACGGCGCCCTCACTCTTCTTTCCCTCCTACTTACATTTGTTCATCTCTCCCCTTAGAGTTCGTATCCCCTCACCCTATATTCCTGTGACAAGCTGCTAGTGTACCCACTTGCTGGGCAGCTGGTCTGGTAGCCCTGACCTCTTCCTTTTTAGATCAGGGTTGCTGTGTATGGATCCCCCTGGCCTATCACACTGACCAGAGCTTCAAGGTAGCAGATAGCGGTGGTACTGGATGCTGGGTACCAACCTGAGAACAGCCGGATAATGGGTTAGATTGGTCTAATCTGTAGGTCACAGTAATTGCTGCAGGTAAGTAGGCATCAAAGCAGGATCTTGAAGCAGTGATGTTTTATTAGCTCAAGTAGCCCTAATACGGACAGTTACACGGCAGTTTATGGTACTGCGATCTTTCCAGAAGTGTACAGATAGAATAAAACATTACATGGAGCAATAGTGCTCTTTTTAAACAGTTTCTGACACATGTTGGCAGGGTGTAGCCCAGCCCACTGATACTAGCTGCCTCCAAATCATCTGAGATATTACATCAGATAATTTAACAGCAATATGTGATATTTCTCTAGAATGGGAGTTAACGCAATTTTAGGCTTTAAAAAACTTTACATCAATCTGTGGGTTCCCACTTTGCTTTATACATTGTTCAGACAGGTTCTAACACACAGGACATAAGGCCACACAGGAAAGAAAGGTAACTCCCCCCATGCTGTATTTTCAGGCTAACCAAGTGTGGCCACTTCACATGAAAAAGGTTTTTGTACTGCCCTGTATGCCGTGTACTGTTACCCTGTACTGTACTGTTGTCCCTTTGTGGTGGTTCATAAATAAATGATAATAATAATATTAAAAATAATAATTCCGACTTTGTGATTTAAAAGATTTTATATGTCAAATAGGCTTAGTTTTTATAATGCTTCATCAATGCAGGGGATTATGTGGTTTACAGCACTTCTGATTAATATAGGTTATGGTTGTATTTTGGGGGTAAGTCAGGGAGTAACTAAAGACTTCATAAGAGTGTTAGCCCTTGAACTAAATCTTAGTGATTACAGGTATGTATGTTCAATAGTGAGTGTGAGATACATTTGGGGGATTTAAGTCATTTTTCTACGGACCATGTGGTTTGTTTTAATTATCCTTTTAACACCCACCTGTCATGCATGCCCAGTCGGGTTAAGCAAAATCCAGATTAATATCATATACAAGAAAAGCAGAAATTCCAGCAGGATCTATAAAAACATAGCTTTTATAGGTAGAACATTAGACATGGCAGCAAGCAAGTTATCTAATCAAAAAAAAATTCTGACCAGTTATGAGGAGTATAATTGATTCATTGGTGGAATATTGGCTTAATCACCATCATCATTGTTTATTTGTAAAGTGCCACAAATTCTGTAGTGCCAGTCCATAAACAAATCACACAGCTACCAGTTAAACATAATAATGAGTCATACAAATGCAAATTACAAGTATGAATCATTCAAATTCAATTATAAGCAGCAAATATACAGATACAAGTACAAAGTAAACATAAATATCATATAAATACAAGTTAAACGTAATGGGCCTGAGTCATTAAAGAGAGTAAAGCAAAAAAAGGAGTAAGTTGCTACTGGACAAACCATGTTACAATGCAAGGGGCACAAATTAGTTTATTATTTTTTTCATGTAGCACACAAATACTTGATAGCTTTATTTTTACACTAAAATTTAAAGTTGATCTAGGACATGCCCTAACCCAACTCTAAACTTATCCCCACATTTTCAAATGAACTCCCCCTCCAATGCAACATGGGTTTGCCCAGTTGCAAAGTTACTCCTTTTTTATGCTTTGCTCACCTTAATGACTCAGGCACAACAAATACATTCAGAGTAGACAAAGGAGAAGCAGACATGAGCATAGGATAGAGAGGGCCTTACTTGTGAGAGCATACAACCTAAAGGGAGGGGTAAAGTAGAGAAAGTAGGAGCTAATGGGACATAAGTGGAAGCGGCAGGTAGAACATGTAGTGGGAGTATTCTAGGAGCATGTAGGGTAGGTTGTAGTAGAGGTGGTATAGAAGAGAGCACTTTGAAAGATTGGGATTTAGGGGTGTCTAGTCAGAATTATCACGGAGCTCAGTAAGTGGCAAACTCCTTGGGAGATGTCTAGGAGACCAGAATGAGAGGTGGTTATTAGATGGAAGGAGAAGCTTATGTCAGAGATAGAACAGAGAGCTTGAGGTGGGGATTCTCGTGACCAGGTCAGAAATGTATTCTGGAAATGCACTGATGATGGCTTATATAGATGAGGGTGAACTGCTAGAATTGAATTCTGGAGTCGGTGGAGTGATTTGAAAAGTGATGCAGCAGATGAGGAGCAGCGGGAGAGGAAGATTAGCCAAACTGCTACATTCAAGTTGCATTTGATAAGGTAGGAGATGAGAGAATGAGCAACAGTTTTGGATGCATCCTAAGAGACGAAGGGGAATTTTCTATCAATGTTTCAAAGGAAGAGGTGACAACTGCGTGAGGGATCGGATGTGTTGGGTGAAGCTGAGGATGGTTTTGATGCGGACACCAAGGCAGCAGGAATTGGGAACAGAGGAGAGCATGATGTTGTCAACTGTCAGGGAGACACAGTTAGAAATAGTGTGGTAAGAACAGGGGTCTGGACAGTGCAACTAAATGTCATATCCCACTGGACACCCTCTCTACCACCCTAGGCTTGTAGAGGAATGATGCATTGTATGTTCAAAGCACCACAACCATTACTGTTTATATTTAATTGTAACATATAAGGCTTTGTTATTGACTATGCATTAATGTACACAGGTGGGTTCTGGGTAATTATCAGGAGGGTCCGTGTAACATGTCCCACAGATGGGCTGTCGTACCCTTTCAAAACACTGCATGGCCAGTGTCAACAAACTCAGCCTGTCCAGGTTGCCACTGCTTGAATGAGGTGCCCCCAGTGTGTCAGATGTGAACACAGTCATCCTGACAAAGAGGCAGAGAGACGAGAAGAGAATATATTGCAGCGGGTGGACCTAACTTCTCTTATATTGTTGGTATTTTCACAAATAGAGGATTAGTAACCATTAATATATCAATAATCATTACAGAGATGAAAATGGGAGAAACAATGTGCATATATCGGGGCACTCTGAGGACCAGAAAGAATTTTTAAAACATTTTTCAAACGTTATCAGTATACATTAAAACTCATTAAGTATCTTAAGTACAATGCCTTTAAACAATTAGCGAAATAATAAAAAATTAACGTAGTATGGAAAACCTGGTAGATAACTGCTAAAACTAGCAGATAAACACTGCTGCACGCGCCATAGGCTCTTGTAATACACTGATAAATGTTGTAGTAAGTATAATTTTACACTACAGACAATAAGTCAGGGATAAACACCATCTAGGTATTAGCGGTTAGATCCTGCCATAAAATGAACTGAGAAATCGTACATGTCACATATCAAGGGGGTATAATGTTACACTGCTCCTCCCCTTTTCCCCACAGCGAAAAAGCTGTGTTTCGAACTGTCTCAGCAATTATCTAAGCCAACACAGAGGAATTAAGCCTGTAAGGGGAATGTAATTTCAGATATATTCCACCCGGATCCTTATAAGTAGCTTGGGTACCCATAGTATATATTCCTGCACTGTGTGACAAATCGGAGGTATTGATCTTATTAAATTTTGATTAGTATGTGGTCAATTGCTATCCTTAAATTAAGATAATCTATTGTGGTTATCTAAAATATTTGTTAATAATTTGTCTGCATTGATTCTGGCATAGTGTCTAATACAGCCTGTGACGCGTGTAACGCCAACGCACATTTCGCTAATCTAAGCTTTATCAAGGTAACCCGATATAGCCTTTCTATTGGATATCTATAGCGGAAACACCGCCTATTTAATTATGTAATTCTTAGTAACATTGTTAGATAGGAGAATGAATGCTCGTTGATTGTCATTCCCAACCGCCAATGGGAGCAGAAAGAGGAAGGGAGAATCCTTTTATAGTGATTCAGTTCAGTGACAGGTAGGCATACGTAGAATCAAATAACAGTAGATCTCTCAACATATGGGTAGATTATATGTAACTTCATGTTAGAAACATAGTTCAAGTGCATGGGTCTAGGAAAGATGTTACTGTTATCAGGTAATTATATCAATTACTGGGTCAGTTGTAATATTTTAGAGATAATCTATAACCCTATGGGTATCTCTATCTACTTTATGGGTACCAAGGAATCCCGGAAATAGTGAAACATCTTGTGGTTTAGTTAGAGTTATGTGTCTGCCCTAATATTGGTTATCATAATTAATGAGGTTATTCAATGTCCCCTAAAAGGGCATCAAAATAGGGCATTGGTAGATCCTAAGTAAGGTATTTGTGACATCCAGGTAAGTACATACAGGGATCATACTATTTGCTGCACCTGTCTCTCCTGTGTTGCTGTTCCATGGGCTATACTGCTCAAGCTGCACCTGTCTCGGCTGTGTTGCTGTTCCATGGGTTACACTACTCAAGCTGCACCTGCCTTCGTTGTATTGCTGTTCCACGGGCTGGATCGCTTAAGCTACACTTATCTTCATTGTGCTGCTACTACACGGGCCGTGCTGCTCAAGTTACATCTAACTTTACTGTGTTACCCCTCCATGGACTGCACCACTCAAGATCATCTACTCCACATTTGTCTCGGTGGCTCAGTGGTTATTACAGGACATATCATCTAAGCTGCTTGTTCTTACCCACTACTTGCTGGCTGGACTGCTACTTGTACCTCCTGTATTGTGCTGCCTCATTGTGGTCTCATATACCTGCTGCATTACCATCTCCACTTTGTTGCTGGACTGTTCCTGCTATTGCTATATTTGAATACACTGATTATACCGCTATATTGTATTCACATTTATACTACATTGCCGGGGGTACTGCTCACCCTGTTTCTATGTTCCTTGTGCCTATTTACCAAGACTTTCTGTGATCATTCAAGCATCATTAAATCGCTGATTGTACTTTATCCTGCATCTGTTGTCTATTCGCTGTCTGGGTATAGAACTGACATTACCAGTGTGCCTACTTCACACCAGTAACTATCACTCCCCCAGGACTCTGCCCAACACCCCTGTAGGGACCGCGACCTGCGGGCGAACGCCGCTAAACCCAAGTCACCTTGCGGTGACCGCTGGTGAAAACCATTCGCCCGTTAGTCTCCGCGCCCTGCTAGGGGTAACATCTCTTGGGTAGATCCAAGAGTCCAGAATACCAAACCGTGACAGTATCAACAGGCCACAATGGACTCCCCTGGGAAACCGTCAGCTAAACAGACTCTGCGGCTGTTACTCCATAGGGTAAAACAACAGGATGAACTTCAACGCCAAGTCCTTCAATGCTTCCGGGCATTGGCCTCCAGAGTGGACTCTATTCAATCCGCTATATCCACACCTCTGCTGCTTGTTCCTGCACCAGAACCTCCTGTACCTGAGTTATCTAGTAATTCTAATGTCACCCTCCGTATTCCCTCCCCTGCTAAGTTTGATGGCAATTCGAAAGTCTGTAGGGGTTTCCTTAATCAGTGTTCGATCCAATTCGAATTACAACCTCAGAATTTCCCCACTCAAAGGGCAAAAGTTGCTTATTTAATATCTTTATTGTCTGGCCAAGCCTTGGCCTGGGCCTCTTCTCTCTGGGAGTGTGATGATCCTCTCCTGTCTGATAGTACTGCCTTCATAGCCACCATCCGGAAAATTTTGGATGAACTCGGTCGAGTTACCTCTGCAGCCTCAAGTATCCTTAGGCTCCGCCAGGGGTCACGTTCGGTGGCCCAATATGTTATCTCATTTCACACCTTATCATCTGAATTACGTTGGAATAATGATGCTTTGGTGTCTACCTTTTGCCACGGCTGATCGGATAAGATCAAGAACGCCCTTGCCTCCCAGGAACTACCCTCTACTTTAGATGCTTTAATTTCTTTGTGTAACAGAGTGAATTTACATTTCAGAGAAAGAGCTGCTGAAAAGGATAATCCTCATCGTTCTTTACCTAGGACATTGGCTCGCTATCCTCCCCCAACTCTTGAGGAAGAACCGATGCAATTGGGACGGTCACGTTTAACTCCGGAGGAGCGCGACCGAAGATTTAAAAATAAGTTGTGTATATACTGTGCCGACCCAGAGCATATCCTTAACAAGTGTCCCAAGAAATCAGGAAAATGCCAAAGCCTAATTTGTTCTGGGGAAGTCAAATTAGGCAATATTAAATCTTCTCCTCAATCATCATTGCCTACAGTATATTCATTTCCAGTCATATTACATGGTCCTTCAGGTCTTATTCATTCTCATGCCTTATTGGATTCTGGAGCTGCTGGGAATTTTACCTCCTCTTCTCTTGTGTCTCAGGGGCCCTTGCCCACATCCTTCCTAGAGCATCTTGTATCTATTTCTGCAATTGATGGATCTCGTATCTCCAATGGTCTCGTTAAAAAATGCACTCAGCCTATTCTTCTACAAATAGGAGCATTACATCAGGAGATGATATCCTTTCATGTTTTACCCTCTTCAACTAGTCCTATCATTCTGGGACTACCATGGCTCCAACAACACTCTCTTCAGATGGATTGGACCACTTCTCCAGTTCTATCTTGGAGTTCAAACTTTTTTAAAAATTGTCTTTCTCGTGTTCATCCCCTGGCCTCTACTAGCACCGTGGAGAGGTGGGTGGCTTAAACATAGATTTGCAAATGTGTGTAACTGAGACTTTTGCATTTTTATCTACAGTAGAAATAGCAGATCTGTTGCTGGCTATAGCAGTGTGCTGGGGGAACTCTTTTCGTGTGTTTGTTCTTTTTAGGATAACCCCACCCTTTCACGCACCTGCTATAGCCTATAAATTGATTGAGCAACTTTCATTTCTTTATTTGTCTGAGAGGCATGTTGGTGTCAGTAGCTGAGGGGGAGTGCTGACATTGGACTGCTATTTGGAGGTTTCTGGGGTACCTCTTTGGTAAGTTGGCTCTCAATTTAAAAACACATATGTATGGCCCAAATATATGGGACTCTCATTGTTTAGAGTTAGGACCACCCTATTAGCAAAATCACCGTGGAGAGGTGGGTGGCTTAAACATACATTTGCAAATGTGTGTAACTAAGACTTTTGCATTTTTATCTACAGTAGAAATAGCAGATCTGTTGCTGGCTATAGCAGTGTGCTGGGGGAACTCTTTTCGTCTCTACTAGCATCTCGTCTGAATTTCAACCCAGCTGCCTTCCAAGTCAGTATTTGTCATTTCGGGATGTCTTTGACAAAGCCAGATCGGAACATCTTCCTCCTCATCGGGCATGGGATTGTCCTGTTGATCTTCTACCTGACCAAATCCCTCCGCGAGGTCATGTATATCCTCTATCACTGCCAGAGACTCAAGCCATGTCTGAGTATGTCCAAAGAGAATCTTCAACGTGGATTTATTAGACCTTCGTTCTCTCCTGCTGGGGCCGGTTTATTTTTTGTTAAAAAGAAGGATGGGTCTATTCGCCCATGTATTGACTACAGAGGTCTTAACGCTATTACAATTAAGAACCGATACCCCATTCCTCTCATCACTGAATTGTTCGATCGTATAAAGGGGGGCCAAGATCTTCACAAAGCTAGACCTTAGGGGAGCTTATATTCTCATCAGAATTAAAGCTGGCGATGAATGGAAAACTGCTTTTAACACTCGTGACGGCCACTACGAATACCTAGTGATGCTCTTCGGTTTATGTAATGCCCCTGCAGTGTTCCAAAGCTTTGTTAACGAGATTTTCAGAGACCTCCTCTATGATTGTGTCGTGGTATATCTGGATGACATCTTGATCTTCTCCCAGGACCTTCACTCATATCGCCTTCACGTGGCAGAAGTCCTCTCACGACTCCTTAAGAACCAACTTTTTTGCAAGTTAGAGAAATGCTTGTTTAAACAACCTCAAATGTCATTCCTTGGCTATATAGTCTCAGGCACAGGATTAAAGATGGATCCAGAGAAGGTACGAGCTATACTTGAGTGGCCTCTCCCTTTGGGGTTGAAGCTTGTACAACGCTTCCTAGGATTCTCTAATTATTACAGATGTTTTATTAAAGGATATTCCACCATTGTGGCACCCATTGTGTCTCTCACCCGGAAGGGTGCCAACCCCAAATCTTGGCCACCAGAGGCCTTAAAGGCTTTCGATTTCCTCAAAGAAGCATTCTCTTCGGCACCAATTCTTCAACAACCTGATACGTCTCAGCCATTCTTCCTCGAAATTGATGCCTCAAGTGTTGGAGTATGGGCTGTCCTTTCTCATCTTAATCAGTTCCATCCTTGTGCGTTTTTCTCCAGGAAGTTTTTGCCAGCAGAGAAGAATTACGCCATTGGTGATAAAGAGTTACTTGCCATTAAAATAGCTTTGGAAGAATGGCGTTATCTTCTAGAAGGAGCTAGATACCATGTCACAATCTTCATGGATCACAAAAACCTTTTGTATCTACAATCCCCTCAATGCCTAAATTCTTAGGAAGCTAGGTGGTCTCTCTTCTTCTCTCGCTTTGACATTCGAATTACATTTAAACCTGGAGAAAAGAACAAACGTGCAGATGCTCTATCTCGAGCATTTTCCTATGATACCAAGACCGAAGAGGTAAAACCTCGTCCTATATTAGATTCCAAGTGTATATTAACATCTACTCTGTCTCCAGCCAGTACACCAGGGAAGACTTTTGTGCCATCTGATTTACGAAAGAAGCTCTGACCTGGTTCCATTTTACTCGTTTTGCTGGTCATACTGGGGTACGTAAAACCATTTGATTTGGTCTCTTGCAATTATCGCATCGTGATGTTAAAGACTTTGTTGCTTCTTGTGAGATCTGTAACCAACATAAGTCATCTCATCAATCACCTACAGGACAATTAATCCCGCTGCCCATTCCGGACAAACCATGGACCCATCTGAGCATGGACTTTATTACCGACCTACCCCCTAGTAAAAAGTATAATACCATTTGGGTAGTGGTAGATCGGTTTTCGAAAATGGCTCATTTCGTTCCACTTATTGGCCTTCCATCTTCACCTGTCCTTGCCATACACTTCATCAAAGAGATATTCCGGTTGCATGGTTGTCCCGCAGAGATCGTCTCAGATAGTGGAGTTCAGTTTGTGTCTAAATTTTTGCTAGCACTATGTAAAGTGTCGAAGTCAGCAAATTGGATAAAGTCATTTCAATTAAAGTCTAGCAAACTTGGTTGTCTTTGTCTGAAAAGATGCGTACGGTACGCTATGTCGTACAAGGGCACGCTACGGCGTGAAAGGGCGTACGCATCCACTACACGTGGCAGCAACAGTAATTGGTCTTTTACCATACATTTGCACAAACACGCATACTTATAAAATAGTACACATTATTGGTAGTTGCAACACATAGTCAGTTATGTCGAAATATAGTAGTATTTATATGTTATATCAGAGTTACATGCATATTAGTGAAATACACAGAACGGGTTAAAGGAATAACATCATGAGTGGTATCATAATGAACCTTGTTACATATCCTACTGTTTGGTGCGCTCTGCGAGGGAATCGCAGAGTGCATACGCAAGTTATGAATGATAGGGAATTATGAACTACTTAAGAGTAAGGAATTCTGGCGGGAAGAGCAGAGCATACCCCCTGCAGAGATGACCCCCTCCTTTGGATTCCTTAGGATGAACCAGCCAATGATTGATGACCCCTTGGACATTCCTGAGACCCGGACCAATAGATGCAAGCCATACCATCTTCATTGTATTACTGTACTTGATTGTGTATATAAGCAGCAGCTTGTGATCCAGAGTGCAGACTTCTTGTCCCCAGACTTCAGGATTGAATGACTGCACTGGATCCAGAGCGCCTGCGTTAAGTAACGGCTGTATTTACTATTACATCGCTTGAGCATATTTTTTCAACTTATTGCGAATAAATAATTGTGCGTTGGAAACACAAATCGAGGTTCGACAATCGTTATTGGTTAGCGACAATACGCACATTACAATTTGGGGGCTCGTGAGCTTTGGAGGTTTCGTTGCCGATGATACGCAAGACCAACGGATTTCGGTTCCTCAACAAAGGGTGGAGACGCGTCATAAACGGGTAAGAACGCATGGTGTTCAAAACCTGAATTTTACTCTGTGTTGCGAAACCGAATGTCCGTTTTGCATTATCTAGGGCACGCTAACTAGAACCTAGGGACAAAAGAGAAAACTGTTTCTTTTTTCTGTCATTGTGCGTTTTAACTGTATTGCATTGTTTAGCGTATGTGTACTTCCTGCTGTGCGTACGCGAACTTCCGGTAAACTTGCCACGTGGTTAAACAATCGTGTTGATAGTTATTATACATGCATAGTATAATTACTTGTGAAAGCCTCTGAGACATTATTACTATTGTTGGGAACTTTTGATTTTCTGCGCAGAAAAGGTGTATAGTGTGTGATGTTGTAACGTAGATACACTGTTTTATTGTTGAGGTGCTCAGTTGCTGTCTGACGAGGCGGATTGCCCAACTGAAGGACGGTATACAGGGCAGGTATACCGAATGCGAAAACTGGGTTTTCGCAAAGCGCTACCAATAGATCGCAAGGTTTGCTAATAATTAGTATTGGTAGGCAGTGCGATCCGGTCGCACCGTTAGTGCGAATTGGTGAAGCAGCTAGGAGG
Source organism: Mixophyes fleayi (assembly GCF_038048845.1). NCBI lineage: Eukaryota > Metazoa > Chordata > Amphibia > Anura > Limnodynastidae > Mixophyes > Mixophyes fleayi. The sequence goes on along the minus strand of NC_134403.1, from coordinate 244,718,025 downwards.
AATTATACTGGAAAGGCAGGTTGATTGTATCGACTTTGCGCTCCCAGCGATAATAAACTCAGCAGATTTTGTGGTTTAGCCAGGGTATCGAGGAGCTGATAGCCCTTGGGGCCCACATTGATATTTCTGTATTAGGGAAAAGCGAGTGAGCGCGGCTAAAGGAAATACGTTCACCGAGGATTATAGATCTCTAGCGGTGAGTATAGCAACAGAGTTGAAATTATTAGGTGGAAAGAACAGAGCATTGCGGTGTGTCTGTATTTCACATTTGGCCGGAAGGAACAGAGCATTGCGGTGTGTCTGTGTTCCCGGTAGAAGGTATATTGTTCAACATGGGTGCTAAGCATACGCTAGAGATGGTCAGTGTACTGCCTAAGGAAGGCCCTATTGGTTCAGCGAGGTTTCTCATGTGTAAGAAGTATGGTGCATATGCAACTGTGTATTGTGACACGTGGGTCGGGATGACCAAAGCTTGTGATAGGCCTTTCCCAACAATAGGGAGTTTTAATGCAGAGGTACTGAATACTGTAAAAGATAGAATATGGTTGATCAAGTCAACGAAAAAGAGAAATAGACATAATGATTGTTTAAAATTGTGGCAAATGGAAGGTAACACGTTGCAGAGCAGCGAATGCAAACCGGAAATAGGCGTGGCGAAAAGCGCGCGCAAGGCGGATGTAACCATTGAGAAGCGTGACGAACTCAGCGCAAGCGCGCCCCCGCCACCTTATGTGGCGGGAGGGGTAAGTACAGCCGTTGTTAAAACTGAAAATAGAAAAATTACTAAGTTGTACCCTGTTTTAAATCAGTTTCAATCAAGTGTATCTGAAAACGAAGATGAACCCACTGTGATTTCGGCCATTGCCCATGCTGTTAATGTACTAGAGGCTCAGCGCAAGTATGAGAAAATGGCTGAGATAGGTGAGAGTAGCGTGATCACTAGGAGTGAAAGTGTTCTAAATCTAGGGCCTGTAAATCCTGTAGCGTCCCCTGAAGTTAGTGTACCAGAGGGTGTGTTCCCGGTCCGCACAATATCAGTTCCCAATGGGAAACCAGATAAGGATGGTATAGTTCCTTATAACAGCGATTGCACGATTTACTGGGATATCCAACATAAGTGAGGACCCACATCACAGAGAGGTAGCTGTAGGGGTACTGATGGATGGCCTTAGGGAAAATTTAAAGACGAGAGTACAAACCACATTACCTAATTGGAGAGGCGTCACGGTAGACTTCCTTAGGGAGTCTGCTGTGGAGCATGTCAAGAACCTTTTTAGAAAAAGGGAAGAGAAAAGTGATAGGTTAATGACGGTAAGTATACAGGCTCTAGAAGGGGTGCATACACGACCACCAGCATACAACCCATATAACAGGAAACCTAAAGTGATCAGGTGTTTCAACTGTAACGAGGAAGGACATTACAAGAGAGATTGTAATAAAGAAAGACCCAATACACATAGGGGTGGGTCACATAGATATCCTCCAAGAAAGGATTCACATAGACTAGAAGACTCACATCTACCCGCGCATATTACGGCAGCAAATGCTGCGCGGGAAATCAATAGTCAGCGCTAGGGGTCAGGTCATACCTGTAGTCTACAGCCAGTGAGGTTAACTGAGAGTCAGAGTGAAGAACCAACAATGATAGTTGACATAGCTGGCAGGAAACAAACTTTTCTTGAGGATACAGGGGCGGCCCGATCTGTGATAACCTCTCCTTTCAATCTACAGGTGACCAGCAAAACTATTCCAGCTATGGGGGTGACGGGAAAAGTGTTACATTATCCTCTAACTAAACCCGCCGAAGTTACTATCGGGCCTCTGCATACTAAGCATTCGTTTCTCTTGGCTGCAGCGGCTCCTACTAACTTGCTAGGGAGAGACTTGTTATGTAAAATGGGATGTGTCATATACTGTACTTCAGATGGTGTGTTCCTAGATATACCCGAGAAGGTTGCACATGAGGTACAGGACATATTGGACACCCCTCCAAGGTTAATGTTACACTCTCCTGTTATAGAACAAAGTCCATCTCAAGTAAAGGGGATGTTGCTGGAAATACCAGGTTCCCTATGGACCAGAGATGGACAGGACACTGGACTGATGGCAAACGTAGCCCCTGTCATGGTCAATCTAAAAAGTGGTAGGATAGCCCCAAAAATCCCACAGTATCCATTAAAACCGGAGGTGGAACTAGGGGTATATCCTGTTATTGAGAGGCTGTTACAACAAGGGATTTTAATTCGTACAGCCAGTACAGCAAATAGTCCCATTTTCCCTGTGAAGAAGAGTGGGGGGAGGGGCTATAGATTAGTCCAGGACTTAAGGGGAATTAACAAAGTTGTTGAGAGCCAATTCCCCGTAGTGCCGAATCCAGCTGTCATCCTCATGCAGATTCCACCGTCTGCCAGTCATTTTACTGTCATTGATCTATGTTCTGCTTTCTTTTCAGTCCCTCTTCACCCTGACTGCCAATACCTTTTTGCATTCTCCTACAGGGGAGTGCAATACACATGGACCAGACTACCCCAGGGGTTCATTGACAGCCCCAGTATTTTCTCCCAAGCCTTACATGACTGTTTGCAATCCTTTCAACCCCACAATGGGTCTGTTCTAATTCAATATGTGGACGATTTGTTGTTGTGCTCTGATTCTTTTATGTCATGTTTACATGATACTAAATTGTTGTTGCTTCATCTTTCACAAACAGGGCACAAGGTGGCAAAGGATAAATTACAGCCATGTCAGACTAAGGTCAAATACTTAGGACACTGCCTCACTAAGGGGCTAAGACACCTGACAACCGACAGAATTGAGGCCATACAACACATGACCCTGCCGCAGAGCCAGAAGCAGATTCGTACTTTCTTGGGGATGTGTGGATACTGTAGGTCCTGGATCCCAGGTTTTTCTATTCTGGCATTACCATTGCAGGAGCTAGTCTCTTCCGCAAAACCAGAACGTGTCATACACACAGAAGAGTCGGAGCAAGCGTTCTTTAATCTTAAAGATAGTCTGACAAGAGCACCTGCATTGGGAATACCTGATTATGAAAAGCCTTTTGAGCTATTTTGTACAGAAGCTGATGGCTGTGCAGCAGGTGTCCTCACACAGAAACATGGTGACGCTAGCAGACCGGTAGCATACTACAGTGCACAATTAGACAAAGTGGCAAGGTCACTCCCAACATGTCTCAGAAGTGTAGCAGCAACGGCCCTTCTAGTAAGTAAGAGCGAGGATGTAGTATTAGGACATAATTCAACCATCTATACACCCCATGCTGTATCAGCTCTGTTAAATTCAGCCCAAACCAGACATGTTTCTTCAGCTAGATTCACAAAGTGGGAACTAGCCCTGATGGCACCCTCAAACATCACCATCAAACGATGTAGCACCCTAAATCCAGCTACATACCTTCCGTATGTGTCTCAAGAGACACAAAGGGTGGGAGGTGAGGAGACCCTGGTTGATGATGAGTTAGGCAAGAATACTGACACGCATGACTGTATGGAACACCTGAATCAGACCTTTACTGCAAGGCCCGACATATGTGACACCCCCTTAGAAAATGTAGATTTTACGTTTTATACAGACGGAAGTTGCCATAGACAGACAGAGACAGGAGAGCTATGTACTGGTTACGCTGTTGTAGACGATCAGGATGTGGTAGAAGCTGAACCCCTTGGTCCACCTCACTCAGCCCAGGTGGCGGAACTAGTAGCACTAAGGAGAGCGTGTGAATTGGCAGAGGGTAAATCAGCCAACATATATACTGACTCTAGGTACGCCTTCGGGGTAGTGCATGATTTTGGGGCCCTTTGGCGTCTTAGAAACTTTACGACAGCAGCAGGTACACCAGTGGCACACTCACAACACATAAAAGGACTTCTGACAGCGATACAGTTACCCAGAACAGTAGCCGTCATAAAGTGCAAAGCCCATACCTTTGAAGAAGACCCAGTGTCATTGGGCAACAACAGGGCAGACGAAGCTGCTAAATGGGCAGCAGGGCAACCTATGACTGTATCGACCGAGACTATGATGGTTTTTCAGACATTAGACACGCAGAAATTAATTGAAATGCAAGATTTGTGTTCCCTGCAGGAGAAGGCGGTCTGGAAGGCGAAGGGATGTGGTCAAGAGTCCTCAGGACTCTGGAGGGATGGACAAGGTAAGCCTGTAGCTCCCCGAACATACTATCCAAGCCTGGCTGAAGCAGCACACGGCCTGACTCACCTGGGTAAAGAAGGTATGTGCAAACTGGTGAGAGCATACTGGTGTGCTCCCGGATTTTCCTCTCAAGCTGGTAAGAAAGCAATGTCATGTCTTACTTGTTTGAGGAAAAATGTTGGGAAAACTATTCCAACTGAGCCATCCCACATCCCTCCTACAGACGGACCTTTTCAGGTAATACAAATTGACTATATCCAACTACCACCGTGCAGGAATCTGAAGTATGTGTTAGTGTGTATTGATGTGTTTTCCGGTTGGGTAGAAGCATATCCGGCAGCCACTAATACTGCTGTGTTCACTGCAAAGAAAATTGTACAAGACTTTGTGTGTAGGTTCGGTATCCCTAGAATCATTGAAAGTGATAGGGGTACCCATTTTACTGGTGATGTCTTCCAAAATATGTGTAAACTCATGGGAATCAGTAGCAGACTTCACACCCCTTACCGACCACAAGCCAGTGGTAAGGTGGAGAGAGTAAACGGTACTATCAAGAACAAACTAGGTAAGATAATGGCTGAAACTGGGTTGGCATGGCCTGAGGCTTTGCCGTTGGTCCTCCACAGCATTCGAACCACTCCTAGACCTCCTCTTAATCTGTCCCCCTTTGAGATACTGTTCGGATGACAACCTCATTTGATCGTGAGTCCACAAGACGACTTAAAGTGTAATAATGAAGTGACTGTACAATATCTTATAAGAATGAGTAGACAGCTGAAACAACAACAACAAAAACTAAAAATGCTGTCACCTGGTATGCCAGAAACGAACTGTCATGATGTTGAACCTGGAGACTATGTTATGATCCGCAATTTCTTACGTTCAGGTTGTTTAACAGACCGTTGGGAAGGCCCGTACCAAGTGCTGCTGACCAGTACTACATCACTGAAGGTTGCAGAGAGAGACACTTGGGTCCATTCCACCCACTGCAGGAGAGTCCATAATCCGGAGAAAGTGCAAGACAAGACTCAGACCGACGACATAGAGCTGTCACTTGTGAGCCTGTTCCGGGAGACCTAAAGCCTGCAGTTAAGACACCTGAACCAGAGACGTTGCCTCAGAACTATCTTTCCAGCGATGGAGTGGCGGTTTTTGTTTTTCTTTTGTTCCAAGATTTTCCTTGTTTTTACTTTTTCTAGGACATTCTATTTTTGTGAAGGAGAATGGAGGATGGAGGAGAGTTCTGGGAGTGATACGGATGAAATGGAGGCCGAAGAAAAGTTAATAGGATATCCTGAGCAGCCCATTATCAAACTTGGTCCAGGGGTTATGAAAAGGTCTGCTAGCTCAGGAACTCGGAGGCAGTGTGAGGGGCTATTGTCTGATGAGTATTGTATCTGCAAGTTCTGCAACTCCCTAGTTGACGAGAGATGCATCCAACGATGCCAGTCCCCCAGTACTCTGAATATAGGCGGGCATCCATTGGAGGATTATCACTCCCTGGTGGGTAAGGTGCTAAACCAAACTGAGTGTTGGGTGTGCTCTCACGTGCCTCAAGGGCAGCATAACATAGGACTAGTGCCATTCCCGCTAAACATATCCGAAGTACTCGAATTAAGGGGTGGGAGGCCCATAGAAGGGAGGTACAATAACACTAGGTCCCCTAGTCTGACGCTTCGACAATACTCCATAGGCAGATCGTTGCTGTGCCTAAACATATCTCATGCAAAGCGCCTGGAGAATTGGGAGGCTGACCTATCAGATCAGACAATGGCTCGCCACACTCATTTTAGAGAGAGACCTACAAGGTCACTACTAGGCAGGAATGCTGATGGAAGTCACAAGTTAGGGCGTATAACCAAACATAAGAAGGTATCTATTGGAAAAGTCTCTACAGATAAATGTGAAAATATCATTAATGCCGACACGTGTCTAGAGCAGATGGAGACACTAGGCATGGGTAGTTTTATCAAAACTCTGTGTGATATAATTCATGGGCATACTGTTCCTTATGTTCTCCCTGATGATGTGTATTTTGTTTGTGGGAGGAAAGCTTATTCCTGGGTGACTCCGAGTTCCAAGGGCTTGTGTTTCTTAGCTAAACTGGTTCCTGAAATCATGACTATTACTCATGAAGAAATGGTAGATATTCACAAGACTACATCACCACCATACATACACACACAGTATGAACACCGTGGCAAGAGAAATATGATTCCTGGTGAGGAACCCATAGCTACAAAATTGATTAGTGAAACTGCTGGTTTCCAAGTTATGGTTGCTCTAGATCTCACCAGGACCGCTCGGGGAACATTAAACTTTAAGTATATCCAAGACCTAGCTAAATTAATAGATAATATCACCGAGATGTATGATGACACTTTCAGGTATACTGGAAGGGAGCTACAAGCGTACAAGAAGGAGTTGGTGCAACATAGACTGGTACTAAATTATCTCACCTCTATTACTGGTGGGTACTGTGTGACACTGGCCACCCAGTTCGGTGTCAAATGTTGCACGTACATTACTAATAATACGGAAGACCCTAAAGAGGTTATAGACCGGAAGATGGATGAAATTTTGCAGCTGAAATGGGAATTTCGAAAGAGCCATAATTCTTCGTTATATGAGGTCGGGGAAAAGGTGGCGGGTTGGTTCTCATGGTTGAACCCAGCAAAATGGTTCTCTGGTCTGGGGGAGTGGGTACAGGAAATGATTGCGAGTGTAGGTAAGCTCCTTCTCCTTATACTGGGTGTCATCTTAGCAATTGGTTTAGTTGTCAAATGTGTTCCTACTGTGTTGAAGTGTGGAAAACGGTCTCATAAGAGTAACACTGAGAAAGAGACTGAAAGGGTGGTACCAGATACCGAGATCATGGTCTGTGAAGAAGTATGGTATAATCCTGAACTTGAAACGGTGATTGGGTGATAGTTTATTACACTATCAAAGGGTGGAACTGTCGAAGTCAGCAAATTGGATAAAGTCATTTCAATTAAAGTCTAGCAAACTTGGTTGTCTTTGTCTGAAAAGATGCGTACGGTACGCTATGTCGTACAAGGGCACGCTACGGCGTGAAAGGGCGTACGCATCCACTACACGTGGCAGCAACAGTAATTGGTCTTTTACCATACATTTGCACAAACACGCATACTTATAAAATAGTACACATTATTGGTAGTTGCAACACATAGTCAGTTATGTCGAAATATAGTAGTATTTATATGTTATATCAGAGTTACATGCATATTAGTGAAATACACAGAACGGGTTAAAGGAATAACATCATGAGTGGTATCATAATGAACCTTGTTACATATCCTACTGTTTGGTGCGCTCTGCGAGGGAATCGCAGAGTGCATACGCAAGTTATGAATGATAGGGAATTATGAACTACTTAAGAGTAAGGAATTCTGGCGGGAAGAGCAGAGCATACCCCCTGCAGAGATGACCCCCTCCTTTGGATTCCTTAGGATGAACCAGCCAATGATTGACGACCCCTTGGACATTCCTGAGACCCGGACCAATAGATGCAAGCCATACCATCTTCATTGTATTACTGTACTTGATTGTGTATATAAGCAGCAGCTTGTGATCCAGAGTGCAGACTTCTTGTCCCCAGACTTCAGGATTGAATGACTGCACTGGATCCAGAGCGCCTGCGTTAAGTAACGGCTGTATTTACTATTACATCGCTTGAGCATATTTTTTCAACTTATTGCGAATAAATAATTGTGCGTTGGAAACACAAATCGAGGTTCGACAATCGTTATTGGTTAGCGACAATACGCACATTACAAAAGTTCTTGGCATCCAGTTAAATTTTTCCTCATCCTACCATCCTCAGTCTAATGGACAGACGGAACGTGTAAATCAAGACTTGGAAACTTTCCTCAGAATGTATCTAATGCCAATCAAGATGACTGGGTAGACCTTCTACCTTGGGCAGAATTTGTGCATAATAATGCCCTTCATGAGTCAACTTCTGCATCCCCTTTTTCTCCTGTGTATGGGACTCATCCATCATTTCCCAGGATGAATGTCTAGAAAGCCATATAGAGATCCACCACCAAATATAATGATCACGGGAGCACTAGGATTATTAAGGTGCCCCTCATAGATAAACAGAAAGATCCTGTTACACGGCGCTCATTTGGCTTCCATAAACAACTAAGACACTCACCTGTGCCTCATTAGCAGCTCTCAAAACTTTAGTCTTGATCTGCACATGTGCAGACTGAGTACCTGTCTGTTGCTGGCAAGATTCCTATTGGTTCCTGGTTCTGGCTCTAAACTTGAAAAGGCACCTCCTCCCATTCCTCTGGGCCTGTTGATCAAGTTACCTCTCTGATTAGGTTCCTACCTATTCTGTGTGCTCTCACCTGGATCGTCAGTGCCTCTGCTGTGCTGCTGTTCAAAGGCTATACTGCTCAAGCTGCACCTGTCTCTGCTGTGTTGCTGTTTTAAAGGCTATACTGCTCAAGCTGCACCTGTCTCTCCTGTGTTGCTGTTTCACGGGCTATACTGCTCAAGCTGCACCTGTCTCGGCTGTGTTGCTGTTCCATGGCTTACACTACTCAAGCTGCACCTGCCTTCGTTGTATTGCTGTTCCATGGGCTGGATCGCTTAAGCTACACTTATCTTCATTGTGCTGCTACTACACGGGCCGTGCTGCTTAAGTTACATCTAACTCTACTGTGTTACCCCTCCATGGACTGCACCACTCAAGATCATCTACTCCACATTTGTCTCGGTGGCTCAGTGGTTATTGCAGGTCATATCATCTAAGCTGCTTGTTCTTACCCACTCCTTGCTGGCTGGACTGTTACTTGTACCTCCTGTATCGTGCTGCCTCATTGTGGTCTCATATACCTGCTGCATTACCATCTCCACTTTGTTGCTGGACTGTTCCTGCTATTGCTATATTTGAATACAATGATTATACCGCTATATTGTATTCACTCATACTACATTGCCGGTGGTACTGCTCACCCTGTTTCTCTGTTCCTTGTTCCTATTTACCAAGACTTTCTGTGATCATTCAAGCATCATTAAATCGCTGATTGTACTTTATCCTGCATCTGTTGTCTATTCGCTGTCTGGGTATAGAACTGACATTACCAGTGTGCCTACTTCACACCAGTAACTATCACTCCCCCAGGACTCTGCCCAACACCCCTGGTAGTGTCCGCGACCTGCGGGCGAATGCCGCTAAACCCAAGTCACCTTGCGGTGACCGCTGGTGAAAACCATTCGCCCGTTAGACTCCGCACCCTGCTAGGGGTAACATCTCTTGGGTAGATCCAAGAGTCCAGAATACCAAACCGTGACAGCTCCACATATAAAAAAATCGATAAACAGATATAATCATTCACTAGAGACGAGTAATCTATATCATCTAAAAAGGATAAGCCAGAATAATATCCAACGTGTTGATAATATGGTTCAGATCATTTGTCACACCAAAAAGGTGCAACAGACAAGGTGCCAAAATAATGCGTACGAAAAAATGATGAGTGCATTAAAGTCCTATTGCATGAATATTAGCCCTTACAAAGGTAAAGTATAAGGTGTTCTTAATCAGAAAGTATATCTAGTCATAAATCATAAACTTGTTGTGGTCATTGAGACCTCGTGGAGCCAGACCGTCCATAAGGAAAATCCTCCCTGATTGTCTCTTCAAAAGTTCCTGATTAAGGTTTCCTCCTCTTAGACCTAATTTAATCTGCTCCATAGCAAAGGCTTGGAGACCACAGGGGTTACCATCATGGCATTTCATAAAGTGCCTAGCCACTGTCGTTAGTACTTTAAAATTCTCTGCATCCCTTTTAGCTCGTTTGATATTTCCCACATGCTCCAAAATTCTTTTTTTGAGCGGTGTACTTGTCATGCCCACATAGTGTAAGCCGCAAGGACAGGTCAAACAATTAATGATGTTCGGAGATTTACAATTCAGAAAGCCCTTAATTTTCCATGTTTTAAGAGAGTGATCCCTATGCTCCTTAGTTTGGGCCATATATTCACACTCCCGGCAATTGCCACATTTGTAGAAGCCCGAAGGTCTCCCAGAAATTCCGATCCTGGAGGGTAAGGCACTATGCACAATCTGGTCCCTAAGATTCATAGACCTGCGCCAGATCATAGAGATCCTGTCAAGATCATCATCAGATTTAAGTACACCCCAATGTTTCTGGAAGATATTGGTTATCTGTCGACACTCATAGCAGAAAGTACCAATCATCTGAATCTTGGGGTTACTGTTCTCAGTCTTGGGAGGTGGATAAATAAGGGTTTCCCTATTCCTTTTGTTTACAGAGACTTTGGCCTTTCGGATAATTCGTTTACTGTAGTCGTTCTTTCCAGTCTGTTTTTAATTTCAATAGCCCTTTGAAAATAGACATGCTCATCCAAGCAATTCCGTTTCATCCGAAGTAATTCTCCTTTGGGTATACCCTGGATTACAGCCTGAAAATGTGAGCTGGTAGAGTGCAGTAAGCTACTAGCAGCTGTTTTTTACGGTATATATCCGTGCTCAAATGACCTTCCAATGTTTTGTAGATTGTTAAATCCAGATAATGATTTTTATTATCATGGATCTCAGAGGTCAATCTCAAATTGAGATCGTTGGTATTAAGGACTTTGGTGAATTCATGAAAAAAAGCCTCAAAACTGAAATCATTTTTTGATATTACAATCTTTAATAACATTATGATAAAACTACCCAGTTCATCCCTTTGTTCCATGTTGAGTAAGTATTTCACCGCGTGTAGGCCTAGTTCATGTATTATGTTTGAATATAGGGATTCCACATGAAAGGATGCTAGTTTGGTGGTTTCATTAACCATGATGTTATCAAGTTTTGCTAGCACATCTGATGTGTCCCTAACATATGAATAAAGGCTGGTAACATAATGGTGAAGATGTTAATCGATGAATCTGCTAACCTGTTCTGTCAGGCGACCAATTCCCAAAACTATAGGTCTTCCAGGTGGGTTGTTCTCATCCGTATGCACCTTAGGTAAGATGTAAAACTTTGCTATTCTTGGATGTCTAACATGAAGAAAGTCAAGATCTGTCTGAGAAACGACCCTCATAGAGAAAGCTTTCCGTATCATGTTCTCATATTGTGACTTGTAGTTGGCTGTTTGGTTGAAGATGAGGCATTTATAACATTTATTATTGTTGAGTTGACAACACACCTCATTAAGATATTTTATGCGTGGCCATAACACCACATTACCGCCCTTATCCGACGGTTTTTACTATAATGTCATCCCAACTTTCGATCTCTTTAAGAGCCTTAACTTTCTCTTTAGAAGATTCATTTTTTTTTTGAAACAAAGTTTTTTATTTTTTATTTAAACAGGATTTTACATATATAATATCAGCCAAGAGTTGTATGAATGGAGAAGAACATAAATACATGAGGATAACATGTTGACAACATTTGCAGGCATATAACAAATGAAGTGGTGTAAAATCTAGATGTAAATTTGGTGTATTGAATACAGAGAGAAATAGTTTGTAGGTGAGGGTAGACATACAGGGGGTTTGGGGGGAAGAGGAGGGAGGTATCTGATGAGGGAGAGAAAAAATAAATAAATAATAAAAATAAAAAAAAAAAAAAAAAAAAAAAAAAAAAAAAAAAAAAAGATTTGAGGATGAGAGAGTTTGTCTATGGTAGCTAGAGCAAGAGAATGGCGTATTTAGTCAGTCGTCTCCAATCAAAATTAAGCAAATAGATAATAAGTTAAAATTAGTGAATAAATGTCAAACGGTAGATAGGGGCGGTTCTGCTTCATAAAAGGATGTCCAGGGGTTCCACACAGCTTTGAATTGAATAGGGGTATCGTTGAGGGTGGCGGTTATACTTTCCAATCTGTATGTTGACCAGATAAAATTTATGGTCATAGTAAGTGAGGGAGGGATCGGGCTCTTCCAGTGCGAAGCGATCAGGCAGTTAGCTGCATTAAGAATATGTCTAATTAGTTTTTGGGTTGGGCGGGATATATTAGGAAGGGGTCTAGGGAGCAAAGAAAAGAGCGGTGAGTCAGGAATTTGAATATGAGTAATGGAGAATATTAACTTGTGGACTTGCTGCCAGAATGAGATTATCTTGGGGCATGACCACCAAACGTGCAGCAGGGAGCCTCTACAACCACACCCTCTCCAACATCTGTCCGAAGAGGCTGGGAATATCGTATGAAGACGCGATGGGACCAAGTACCATCTACTATATATTTTGAATGAATTTTCTTTGATTCGAACAGAGATAGAGGTTTTAGCCAGATTGGTTCTGATCTTGGTCCACTCTTTAGGATCTATAGCCTCTCCTGTGTCTTTTTCCCAAGCGACTTCATGTGGTTCTTTAGTTGGAAGGCCGTAGTTATTTAAAAGTTGGTATAATGTGGATATGAGGCCTCTCGTTGAGTTTGGGTGCTTGCAAAATGATTCTAGGGGGGAGCACTGGGCTGCGAGGGCTGGTTTAGGTAGGGAGTTGTAGAAGTGTCTAATTTGTAGGTACTGATAAAATATTGAATTGGGAAAATTGTATCTTTTTTTAAGCTCCGCAAATGTAGGGAAGATGTTCATTGGGGCAATGTCCCATGGAAATAGAAGATGGTGGCGAGTCCAGTAATGGAAGGCTTTATGATTTATCCCTGGAGGGAAATCAGGAGAGTTCCATAATGGGACGAGCAGCGGGTATTGGGAACGAAGTTCATAGATACGTGTCACTCGGTCCCAAATAGATAATGAGAATTTAGCTGTGGGGATATGGTTTAAGAGTTTGGTTCTGTGCTGGGGCTTGGTCCAAAGCAGTGAGGAGGGTGAGTATATGTTGAGTAAATCAGCTTCTATATGTGTCCAGACCCGCCGATTTGGGGGAGAGTGCCAAAGTACGCATTGCACTAAGTGAGTGGCTTGATAATATTTTATTAAATTTGGTAAGCCCAGGCCTCCTATACTTTGGTGTTTGAATGAAAGCTGGAGTCGAATTCTTGGTTTACGACCGGCCCATATGAATTTTGACAGGGATTGCTGTAAGTTTTTAAGAACATGTGTGGGAACATGTATGGGAAGGGTCTGCCATAAATAGAGGAGGCGGGGTAATATATTCATTTTTATAGTGGCTATACGACCAAACCATGAGACCGTAAGTTTAGACCACTGTGTGAGGTCAGTTTTTATTGTATTAATGAGTTTTGGAAAGTTAGCAGCGTAAAGTTGGGAGTAAGATTTAGTTAGGTATACGCCCAGATATTTGAGTTGTTTAGATTGCCACCTAAATTTGAAGTTAGTTTTGAGTGTCTGAGTTTCCCCGGGTGCAATATTTAAACTCAAAATCTCGGATTTGTCAGCGTTAATCTTATAGTTGGAAAGGGAGCTGTATGTGTCAATTTCTTTTATAAGATTCGGGAGCGTAATATGAGGATTAGTCAGTGATAAAATGACATCATCAGCGTATAAAGCTATTTTATGGTCCCTAGTGGAGGTTGGTATACCCGTGATATCGGGGTTGTTTCGTATGCGTGCTGCAAGGGGCTCCATAATGAGGGCAAATATAAGGGGGGAAAGTGGGCATCCCTGTCTGGTGCCATTGTGTATAGAAAAGGGAGTAGAGGTGAAGCCATTGGCTAATACTGAGGCTGTTGGGTTATGGTATAATGCTGAGATACCACGACAGAAGTCTCCCTGAATTCCCATAGAAACTAATGTTTGTTGCATGAAGGGCCAAGCGACTCTATCAAAGGCCTTTTCGGCATCTAAGGCGACCACCAGAGCCGGGAGAGCGTCCGTATTAGCTATGTGAATCAGATTAATCAGTCTTCTGGTGTTGTCCGAAGGTTGTCTACCCGGGATGAAGCCCACCTGGTCTGGGTGAACTATTGAGGGTAGTACTGGGCTCAATCTATTGGCAAGAACCTTAGCAAAGATTTTTAGATCAACATTTAAAAGTGAGATGGGGCGGTAACTGCCTGCCTCTGTAGGATCTCTCCCAGGTTTAGGAATGACTACGATCCCTGCTCCAGTGGTCGCCCCGTCGAACTTGCACCCCGATAGTATAGAGTTAAATAAACCAGATAGCATGGGTGCCAGGGGTTTGATGAATTTCTTATAATAAAGTGATGTGAATCCATCTGGTCCGGGCACAGATTGCCGTTTCAAAGATTTAATAACATCAATGATTTCTTCAGTCGTGATCTCAGCGTTGAGGGTGGCAAGCTGCGCAGGGGTTATTTTAGGGAGATGGCACGATTGGAGGTATTTTTTTATGCTGGATTTTAGAAGGAGGGGGTCTGCAATGTCTGGGGCGATATTATATAAGGATTCGTAATATTCTCGGAATCTATGAGCTATATGTTTTGGGTTATATATTAATGAGCCTGTAGAAGATTTTATAGAAGAGATTCTATTTTTCGTTCGCTTAGCTTTTAATTTGCGCGCTAGGATAGAATCTGCCTTATCACCCTTCTCATAATATTTCTGTTTTAACCATAGCAGGGTTTTGGCCGCTTTTTTTGAAAGAATTTGATTCAATTGGCCTTTAAGTGCTAACAATTTTAGATAAATACGTCTTTTAGGGTGTTGCTGATGGAGAAGTGTGGTACGGTGAATTTCTAATTCTAAGGATTTTATACGATCAATTTCCTCTTTTTTTTGCTTTGATGACATGCTAATTATAGTACCACGTATTGTGGCCTTATGTGCCTCCCATAGAATAGCTTGAGATATATCTGGAGAAGAATTAAGGGAAACATATTCTGTAATTGCTTGTGTTATTTCTAAGATATGGTCTTGTTTAAGGAGTAGGGTTTCATTGAGTCTCCATTTAGGGCGAGTGTCATTTTGTTGAGGTAAACGAAGTGTCAATTCTACCGCGTCGTGGTCAGACCAGGAAACAGGGAGTACTTGGACCGCATCTATTTTCTGTGTAGTCAGATGGTCAACAAAAAAGTAGTCAATTCTTGTGTACAAGTCATGAGGAGGTGAGTAGTGTGTATATGATCTAGATGAGGGATATGTCAGACGCCACGCGTCGTACAGATTATGTAAATGAAGTTGTGTTTTCAATCTTGTCGAATCTTTGGATTGTGTGGAATGAATTTGTTTGGGTCGAGAACGGTCTAGTGAATTGTCGAGGATGGTATTAAAGTCTCCCCCAACAATGGAAATCGTACTCATAGCTGATGAGAGCTGCTGAAAGAAACTGGAATAAAAGGCTCCCTGCCGCACGTTCGGGGCATAAACTGAGGCTATTGTTATAGTAGTTTGATTGAGCAAGCCTTTCAAGATAAGAAATCTACCATGTGGGTCTGAGATCGTGGATTCTATGGTTAGGGGTACTCTATGATGTATTAAAATGGCAGTACCACGGCGCTTCGCACTGGAAGAGGAGTAGAAAGCATGTGGGTAGAGTTTAGATGCAAGGGAAGGGTGTGGATCTTTAAAATGGGTCTCTTGAAGAAAGACTATATCTGGGTTTTGCCTCTTAATAAATTGGTGAGCTATTGTCCTTTTTGTGGGGGAATTGAGCCCGTTGACATTCAGTGTGAGAAGTCTAAACTTCACGGTGGTCTAAAAGGTGTAGGTCGCTGAGAAGATAATTGGAGACGAGTGACTTGTGGCACCAGATACCGCAGGACAGATGGGTTAAGGGGCGAACATAGAGGGGTGAAAGTAAAAGGGATTAAGGTTCTAAACTCAACTCGAGTTTTGGGAACCGGGGTGGAAAGAGGCGGAGAAGAGAAAGACTCCGTCTCTGTGTTTGGGGGGTGTATGAGGCAAATTTTGAGTAGCTGTAAATGCATAAACATTACAATTCTATTATTTTCGAACATGGAAGGACAATTGCATAAGAGGGTAGTGGTATCGGGGAGGAGGACTATGGTGTGCTAAGCAGTGAGTGTGTGTCTATTGTAGAAGACATACTGTTATAGTGCCACTTTTAGAGATAAAAGAAAATATCATAAGAAAGGCAATAAACTGCAGAGGGAACATACATTTTGTAAATAGTTGAATATATAACATAGAATTGTCGTCAGGGGGGGGGGGGGACGAGAGCGAGAAGGGGCATCAGATTTCATGAAAACTCCATGACTTATCTCGGTATCAGATTAAGGACCAAAATGTAAACTCTCATAGGAGTTCAGCGAGATTAAGAAGAACATAGTTTAAGAAAACGCTCTTCCCCATCCCCCCATCAAACAGGTCAATTATAACATTAAGTAACAGCAATTAAATCAATAATGTTGTAGGATATAATAAGCAAGTATGCCTAATTAAAAACAGGTAACATGAAATATAACTATGGTATTTGAATTGGTGTAAGCAGTAAAACAGAACTGACAAGACTACAGGCAATGGTCTCCAGAAGGGATCCAGTGATCAATATTTATAAACGTGATGATAAGATGAGTGGTTGAACAATGGATTTAGCAATCCAGGGGAGGGACCAACAATGAAATAGGTATTTAGAACCTGTGAGAGGCTATCGTGTGAATAGTGTAACAGTACATGGAGTCATAGTGAGGCAAAGTACATGAGTGGAACCTGAACCTGGTGGAAGTGTTGTAGACGAGATCTGGAGACCATTATTCGGAAAATTCTACGACCGTTGCCAGACTGGTGTCGGGGCAGGCGATCTCTGTGTGGTTGGTGAAGGTGTTGCCATCGGTTCAGCATCTTGAAGAATACCGAAGCGCTTGAGCAGGTCGATGCCTTGGTCGGGCGTTTTTACTGAGTGGGTGCGACCATCCTTTGAGACTATCAATTGAAAGGGGAAACCCCATTTATATCTAATGGAATGGTTGCGTAGTGCTTTTGTAACGTTGATCAAGTCCCTTCTTTTCTTGAGAGTAGAGGGGGCTAGATCTTGGTACAGTTGAAGGTTTGACTCCACATAGGAGATCGATTGAACATTTCTTACGGAAGACATTATTCTTTCTTTGGTTTTAAAGTAATGAAATCTGATAATTACATCCCGGGGAGGTTGATCTGAAGAAGGTTTAGCCCGGAGGGCCCTGTGGGCTCTATCTAGGTGAAGCATATCTGAAGACAGTTCGGGAATCAGTTGTAAGAAAAGTCCATTGAGGTAGTCAGGGAGGGCGTCCGTGGTAACGGATTCAGGAACATTTTTAATGCGGATGTTGTTCCGTCTATTGCGATTTTCCAGATCCTCAAGGTGATCTTTGTAGGTGTTAAATTCAGCCTTGAGGTCGACGATTTCTTTGTCAGTTGATTGTTGATGTTGCGTAACTGCATCCAGTTGTTGTTCAATCTGATCTGTGCGGGTACCCAGTTCAGCGATTTCTGAACGAATCTCAGCAACTATAGAACGCATTTCAGATTGGATGGTTTTTGTGACAATATTTATTATCTCCTGTGGAGATAGGGGTAAATCTGCAACGGATGTGTCATCGGAGTCTGAATCCGGGTCCGTTTGGTGAGTATTTGTTTTAGGACGACCGTTGGCTTTTTCCAGCGCTTTCATAATGGTATTTTTTGGAGTATTAATTGCTTTTTTTTGTTTGTGAGACATGTTTGAGGATGTAGTAAAGCGTATGACAAATCACCACCAAGGGAAACACCAGTAAATATATACAGAGATAAGAAAGTCAGCCACTGGTGCAGAATGTAAATCAGAATATTTACTGTATTTATAGCAGGGTCACTGCTTAGCAGGTAGTGAATACTCGCTCATGTGAATACTTCCTCCCCCACCATCAGTTTTATTAGTAGGATATCATTTTTTGGATTAAAGATGAGCTCAGAATGAAATTAGTGAGGGTTTGCTGTGTTGTTCCAGAGCAATACCAAAAACCGTCACTAGATGGCAGACTTTGCTTATTGTTGCTTAATCCAGTGAGTCACGTCAATAGAATGTAGTGGAAACTAAGTGACAGAGATCAGATTACAGTCATACGGAGATTTATGAGCAGAGGCAGAAAGGAGTAATTTAGCTAATCTCCCTTGATCTCGGGTACAGAAGATTGCAGCCGTACAGTGTGTAAAGCCTGAGACAGAGGTGCTGGGACCAGATGAGAATGAGTTAATAGAGGAATGTTTCTCCTTACCAACGGCTGGACTCCTCCCTCTCCTGACTCACTGAAGGAATCCCAGCAGACACTGCCAAGCTCAGCTCACCGGAAAAGAAGGAGATAATGGTGCCTGAGGACTTCAGAACTTCCGGTTTCACTTCTCTAAGTCCCCTCAAGTCACAGAGAGCAGTAGAGGGACTCAAATAGGTGGATTAGACCCTGGTTGATCTAGGAGGTAAGTGAGACACTCACTACAGGAACTTCTGATCGTGGGATACAGCGTGTCTCAAGCGTGGTATTTCTTAGTTTCTCCTGGCGATTGTGAAGATCTGCTGTGCAGGGAGGGTAGGGGATAGATAGCCCGTTTCTTGCTTGCCTGAAAAACCACGGGGGTCTTCAGTAACCACCGGTAGTCTCCTGCTAGAAGCCCACAGTGTTTAACACAGATGCCTGTTATAGTCAGTGGGACACTGAGCAGGTGGGCAATCTCTTCCAGGGAGAGTATAGTGCTTTTCTGTGTGGTAGAATCGATCCTATGTTGTCAATAGATGGTATAAATTGGCTTTTTTAGACAGAGCTCAGGATATGTGCAGCTATCTCGAATGGCTGCCAGGCCACGCCCCCAGAAGAAGATTCATTTTTATCCTATACCTATACTGGTTCCGATGGAAAAGGCGGTCCAAGTGCTTGGAAACCAGATCCCTATAGATCTTAACCTGGGGACAGCAGGTGTGAAAATTGATTTTTTGGTGGGGTCTCCATGAGTTCCACATCAGGTGTAGTGGAACAGTTCTCTGTATCCAATTCCTCCAAAATCTGTAATGCCAAAGACTGATCTGTAGAGTCAAGTTTTAGGTTTTCTGAATTTAGATATAAATCAGTAGTGGTCCCTTATTATATTTGGGACAGACATTTGTCCCATTGATGTCATAAATTATTCAATTTCCTTTTTGTATTCTGGTCGAAAATCACAATTTTAAAGCACACATATGATATGGTTATATAGTTACATTCTTATTATTATTAGGGTAAATCATATCATTCATTAGTGCCTGTGCATAACATGAAACAGGGAAAGAAGACTCTGCACTAAGTTATGACCTGCCTCACTATTAGTATTATATGGGGTGAGGGGGTGTTTGATTCAACATATAGTAATGATAAAGAGGTAAAAGGAGCGATAGTTAAATCTTAAAGCACTCCAGGTCTAGGGGGGTTACCATCAAAAATATAAAACAAAAACTTTATTAGATACTATTAAAATATTATCAACCAGAAAGTAATAGGCGAATGTATATAAAATATCAAGATGGGAAAAAAGTAAGAAAAAGGTGATTAAAATATTGACCCTTTTCAAATTGTTTACTCGCCCTTTATTATCTCTATTTACTCTTTACAAATTATTCAATAATATCTCATACTCTTGATACAGTCAATCTATTCACTTTCCACACATACATCACTTGTTTAATAATGTTACTTATATGAGAATTCATATTTATTGCAAATAGCACATGGTCAATGACCTGGAACATAACAGCACAATTACTTTAAACCATATACTTACCTGAGATATGGTCATTTTTCAAGCTCTTTCTCATTTTCACCTTTTGATGTGGTGGCCCGCTGTGTGGAATTTAATAAATTTATAAATGACTTATTACTATTTGACTTATAATAAAGAATAAAAAATAATAAAAAGGGACACTAAGAATAATTGCAATACAAAAATTATCAGTTAACAATAATCTAAATACTATAAACATCTAAAAATTAAAAAATATATAAAAATATAAAAGTATCAAAATATCAAAAGTAACAATAAAAATCAGAATAAAAAAATATAAATAAAAATATAAAATAAAAATAAAAATAAGAATAAAATAATAATAAAACAAGTCAAAAATCTAAATGGAAATAGTAAAAATAAACAGTATAAAATAATAAATATAATAAAAACAAAAAATGAACAAATAAAAAAATAAATATAATATAAATAAAAAAATTATGGCTAAGACAAGTATCAACTCAATTTAATAAAATATAACTAAATTTAAAAAGAATAAAAAGAGGATTGGATAATAAAACCTTGGTAACATTTTTTAAATAATCACTAAATACATGAACAATAAAAGCGATACTAGAAGATAGTATTTTGAACATAATAGACACCATTCATGTGTACCTCAAATAGACACCATTGATACCAACAATATATATGACACTGTATAAGAGAGATTTGGTAAGATCAAACAGTTATATTTATTTTCACCTTATGGAATTATAATTTACAGCATATCAAGCTGCTCACTCCACAATGTGCCATAGAATCACCAATATAATTTTGGATTATGAGCTAACATAACAGTTCAATTAATATGATAAATCTTTTACTTCCTAGATATAGTATTAATGAGGCGTGACTGGCTGAGCAACATGTCAGTCCAATACAAGGACACTGATTGGCCTCCTGCAGCATAAAACCAACACCCCATTTACAGCCGAGTAATTTCCCATGACTAAGCCGTCAGCGGCAAAACATAAGTCGGGCTAGACGGCACGTCATGTGACATCAGACCTTGAAGTGGTAGAGGCTGTTTGCGGCGATTAGCCGCTAGTTAGCGTTTCGCTACCTACTTAGATTTTCATTTCAATTATGTCCTATTATTTATAAACCTTAGACGTGTAGACTATAATGTATTGGCTAATCTAGTATGTGTGTTTAACAGACATTCGGCCGGCAATCTGCATGATACTATCCACTTAATATATAGGAGGACAGGATTAACACATTAACGATATAGCTACTCTCTGCAAATCTCTTAGGGAGTATACAACTAATGAAGACATAGCCAATATGATCAGAATAACTGAGAATATTGAAGAACATATGGTTTACACTTATATCATATAGTACAATAAAATTACCATAGGTAGTCTATGAGACCAATTCGAGATACAAGGCTGTCTTTAACAACTCAATATATAACAGACATAACTGTTTGGACGCAAGCATGAACAATATTAGGTATAATACCTAACATATAATATTTATACTTGCCCTATGTATATGAATGTTTTCATAGGACCACAAAGTAATAAGGACAATTCCAATATAAGAAATACTCCTATTGGTCCAAGTTATATGAAGCCCAAATTCTGGGACATATATGAACTACTATTTACATAGGACCACAGGTTAATAATTCCAAAATAATATTTCAGCTGGTCAAACCTATGTGAATTCCAATTTCTGAGACATATATAGAGCAAGAATAGTCCCACCACTATTTTAACCAATTTTTTCCTACTATTTTTCACATATTGAAATTGTATATACATTTGCCTATTTCTTTCTGGTCGATAATATTTTAATAGTATCTAATAAAGTTTTTGTTTTATTTATTGATGGTAATTCCCCCTAGATCTGGAGTGCTTTAATATTCAACTCTTGCTATTTTTTCCTCTTTTATTGAATAAAGCACACCCTCACCCCATATAATACTAATAGTGAGGCAGGTCATAGATTAGGGCAGAGTCTCCTTTGCCCCTTTTAACTGTTTCATGTTATTAGCTTACTGCACTCTACCGGCTCACATTTTCTGTCTGTAATCTAGGGTATACCTAAAGGAGAATTACTTCGGATGAAACGGAATTGCTGGGATGAGCATGTCTATTTTCAAAGGACTAATGAACTTAAAAAACAGACTGAAAAGTAGGGGCTACAGTAAACAAACTATCCGAAAGGCCGAAGTCTCTGTGAACAAAAGGAATAGAGAAACTCTTATTTATCCACCTCCCAAGACTGAGAACAGTTTCCCCAAGATTCGGATTATTGGTACTTTCTGCTATAAGTGGCGACAGATGACCAATATCTTCCAGAAACATTGGGGTGTACTTAAATCTGATGATGATCTTGACAAAATTTTGCAGGAGAGGATCTCTATGATCTGGCGCAGGTCTAGGAATCTTAGGGATCGGATTGTGCATAGTGCCTTACCCTCCAGGATCGGAATCTCTGGGAGACCTTCGGGCTTCTACAAATTTAAGGGCTTCCTTAATTGTAACTATACAAACATCATTTATTGTTTGACCTGTCCTTGCGGCTTACACTATGTGGGCATGACAAGTAGATCGCTCAAGAAAATAATTTTGGAGCACGTGGGAAATATCAAACGAGCCAAAAGGGATGCAGACAATTCTAAAATACTGATCACAGTGGCTAGGTACTTTATGAAATGCCATGATGGTAACCCATATGGTCTCCAAGCCTTTGCTATGGAGCAAATTAAATTGGTCTAAGAGGGGGAAACCTTAATCAGAAACTTTTGAAGAGAGAATCAAGAAGGATTTTCCTTATGGACTGTCTGGCTCCACGAGGTCTCAATGACCACAACAAGTTTATGATTTATGACTAGATATACTTTCCAATTAAGAACACCTTATACTTCAATTTTGTAAGGATGAATAATCATGCAAAAGGACTTTAATGCACTCATCATTTTTTCGAACACATTATTTTGGCACGTCTGTTACACCTTTTTGGTTTGACAGATGACCTGAACCATATTATCAACACGTTGGATATTATTCTGGCTTATCCTTTTTAGATAATATAGATTACTCGTCTCTAGTGGATGATTATATCTATTTATTGATTTTTTTATATGTGGAGCTTTCTGTTTATCTATGAGGGGAACCTAAATAATCCTAGTGCTCCCATGATCATTATATTTGGTGGTTGATCTCAATATAGCTTTCTAGACATCCACTTTATTTCACTGGTAGTTAGTATATAATTGATGGCTATTTTTACTTTTATATTATATTTCACTGTTTTCTTTTTACTCAATAGGGTGTATCTTCAATTAGGACTTATGATTGGTGGATATTTCACAATGTTTACTGATTTTATTAAAGTACATAATCTTTGATCAACCTCACAAATTATCCATGGAGGATTCTATTGAAAAAGTGCTCTTTTTTGATTTTTTCTGACTAACTGGCACATTTGACATAGACGATTAGTATGATCCCTGTATGTACTTACCTGGATGTCACGCATACTCTACAAATAGTATGATCTGTATGTACTTACCTGGACATCACATATACCTTACTAAGGATCTAATACCAGTGCCCTATTTTGATTCCCTTTTAGGGGACATTGAATAACCTCATTAATTATGATAACCAATGTTAGGGCAGACACATAACTCTAACTAAACCACAAGATGTTTCACTCTTTCTGGGATTCTTTGTTACCCATGAAGTAGATAGAGATACATATAGGGTTATAGATTCTCTCTAAAAATTTATAAAGGTTAATGCTCTCCCTCTCGGTCCTACTGACCCAGCAATTGATATAATTACCTGATAAAAGTAACATCTAGACCCATGCACTTGTGCTATGTTTCTCTCTTAAAGTTACATTTAATCTACGCATATGTTGAGAAATCTACTGTTATTTGATTCTACGTATGCCTACCTGTCACTGAACTGAATCGCTATAAAAGGATTCTCCCCTCTTCTTTCTGCTCCCAGTGGCGGTTGGGAGTGTCAATCAACGAGCATTCATTCTCGCCTCTAATAATATTACTAATAATTACGTCATTAAATGGGTGGTGCTTATGCTATAAATGTCCACTAGAAAGGCTATATCGGGTTACCTTGATAAAGCTTAGGTTAGCGAAATCTGCGTTGGCGTTACACGCTGCAGGCTCTGTTAGACACTGTTCCAGAATCAATGCAGATGAATTATTAACAAATTCTTTAGATAGCCACTATACTTAAGGATAGCAATTGACCACATACTAATCAAATCTTGATAAGACTAATGTCTCCGATTTGTCACACTGAATGACACTATACAGTCAGTGTCGGAGGTGGAGAACAGGAATATATAATAAGCGTACCAGTGCTACTTATAAGGAACCGGGTGTAATATATCTGAAATTACATTCCCCTTACAGGCTTACTTCCGTTGTATTGGCTTGGATATAATTACTGAGACAGTTTGTAACATAGCTATTTTGCTGTGGGGGAAAGGGGAGGAGCAGTGTTACATTATACCCCCTTGATATGTGACATGTGCGATTTCTCAGTTCATTTTATGGCAGGATGTAATCGCTTTTACATAGATGGCGTTAATCCCTGACTCATTATCAGTAGTGTAAGACTATACTTACTAGAACATTTATCAGTATACAGGAGCCTATGGCGCATGCAGCAGTGTTTAACTGCTAGTTTTAGCAGTTATTTACCTGGTTTTCATACTACATTTATTTTTTATTATTGCGCTAATTGTTTAAAGACATTACACTTAAGATACTTATTGAGTTTTAATGTATACTAATAAAGTTTTAAATATATTTTAAAAATTCTTTCTGGTCCTCAGAGTGCCCCGATATATACACATTATTTTTCCCTCTTTCATGTTTATGCTTTTGGTCTATGATCCAAATGTGTGGGTGCGCCAACTCTGTAATGATTATTGATATATTGATTGTGTGGCAAAAGCCCGCTACTGCAGAAGCACACGCAAAAACAACTTCTTCCTTTTTATGTAGTTTTATTGTCAGGATGGTAAATGTTTTGACACTGTACAGATTTCACAGCTATTCTTGGAGACCCTATACGCTAGCTAGACATAGCTCAGCTCTCTCAAGACCAGCCAGCTTCCCCAGCGTTGGTCTCAGTGCACAAATGATACAAACAAGCTTTTATACCTGATACTCCTCCCCCAGCCTTAGCTTGATGGACAGGTGACACACCCACCTTCTCTTTAAAAGGAAACGCCCATCCCTGGCTCTGCTTGCACTAACAGACACACCCTGTCTGTTTGCTGAGAGAAAGGATTTCAAATCATGTAAGTTTAACCAAACTTAAACTATTGCTTTTCATACATAAGTCTTCACATTCAATCTAGGTGCATTACTGCACAAATGTTTTACTCTACTTCCCTGCTTTCTCTGCACATTGCCAGTTAAATGCCTCCTTTTGTTACATATCCCTCCCTCTAGCGTCTCCAAGTAGGGGACGCATCACGCATATTTTCGTGACAATGCATCTGCATTTTTGTGTAGAATTCCAGGTCTATGTTCTACTGAGAACTTGAAAGGTTGCAGTGCCAAGAACCAGCGGGTTACCTTGGCATTTACCTCCCGGTTGTTCTGCATCCATCTTAATGGTGCATGGTCTGTTATTAAGGTGAACTCTCTGCCTAGGAGATAATAGCGCAGAGCTTCTGTAGCCCATTTTATGGCAAGACATTCTTTTTCCACAGTGGCTTATTTTTGTTCCCTTGGAAGCAACTTACGGCTTAGGTACAGGACAGGATTTTCTACTCCATTCTTCTCCTGTGACAAGACTGCACTTAAGCCAACACCAGAAGCATCAGTTTGGAGGAAGAACCTCCGGGTAAAATCTGGTGCTTGTAGAACTGGAGAGGAACAAAGAGCTAACCGAAGATCAGACCAGGCGGTTTTTGCAGAGTCAGACCAGGTTAATCTATCTGGACAACTTGTTTTTAACATGTCCGTAAGTGGAGCAGCTCTAGTGGCGAAGTGGCTCAGAAACCACCTGTAGTAACTACTAAGCCTAAAAAGGTTCTTAACTGCGACTTTTTTTCTGGTCTTGCCCAATTTTTGACTGCCTCCACTTTGTCTAGCTGGGGTTTTACATGCCCTCGACCAACAATGTACCCCAAATATTTGGCTTCTATCATGGCTATGGCACATTTCTCTGGGTTAGCTGTTAACCCTGCTGACCTTAATGAAGCTAAGACCGCCTCAACTTTGGCTAAATGTGATCCCCAGTCTGGGGTATAAATCACTATATCGTCCAAGTAAGCGGCTGCATAAGCTGTGTGAGGTCGTAGCAATTTATTCATGGCCCTTTGGAAGGTGGCAGGTGCCCCATGCAACCCAAAGTGTAGAACTTTATATTGATAGAGACTAGAGATGAGCGGGCTCGGATATCTGAAATCCGAGCCCACCCGAACGTTGCCGATCCGAGTCGGATCCGAGACAGATCCGGGTATTCCCGCAAATTGCAAGACTGAAACCGAGGCTCTGAGTCATAATCCCGCTGTCGGATCTCGCGATACTCTGATCCTATAAATTCCCCGCTAGTCGCCACCATCTTCACTCGGGCATTGATCAGGGTAGAGGGAGGTTGTGTTAGGTGGTCCTCTGTCCTGCTATATCTCGTGCTGTGCTGTGCTGTGCTGTTCAGTTCTGTGCTGTGCTGTGTCCTGTTCAGTCCAGTGGTGCTGTGTCCTGTGCTCTGTCCTTCTGAGTTCAGTGGTGCTGCTGGGTCCTAAGCTGTGTCCTGTTCAGTCCAGTGGTGCTGTGTCCTGTGCTCTGTCCTTCTAAGGGCATTGTTATTTCCCCATTATTCCCAAATTATAAAAAATTTCAAAAAAGTAATTATAAAAAAAATAAAAAAAATATCCCAAAACAATCCTGCAGTATAAGTCCATTGGTATACTGCTATATTACAAAGTTCACTTATTCAGCAGTATAAGTCCAGTGGTACTGCTATATTACAAAGTTCACTGATTCAGCAGTATAAGTCAAGTGGTACTGATATATTACAAAGTTCACTGATTCTGCAGTATAAGTCCAGTGGTACTGCTATTACAAAGTTCACTGATTCTGCAGTATAAGTCAAGTGGTACTGATATATTACAAAGTTCACTGATTCTGCAGTATAAGTCCAGTGGTACTGCTATTACAAAGTTCACTGATTCTGCAGTATAAGTCCATTGGTACTTCTATATTACAAAGTTCACTGATTCTGCAGTATAAGTCCAGTGGTACTGCTATATTACAAAGTTCACTGATTCAGCAGTATAAGTCCAGTGGTACTGATATATTACAAAGTTCATTGATTCTGCAGTATAAGTCCAGTGGTACTGCTATTACAAAGTTCACTGATTCAGCAGTATAAGTCAAGTGGTACTGCTATATTACAAAGTTAACTAATTCAGCAGTATAAGTCAAGTGGTACTGCTATATTACAAAGTTCACTGATTCTGCAGTATAAGTCCAGTGGTACTCTCCTGTGCCGCATATAATTTTTAAAGGCTTTGCCGAGTGTGTGTGGTTTAAGGGTACGCTCTCTTGTGCTACATATAATGGAAAACAAAAATTTGGAGGATAAAGTAGGGAAAGATCAAGACCCACTTCCTCCTAATGTTGAAGCTGCTGCCACTAGTCATGACATAGACGATGAAATGCCATCAACGTCATCTGGCAAGCCCGATGCCCAATCTCCTAGTACAGGGCATGTAAAATCCAAAAAGCCCAAGTTCTCAAAAAGTACCAAAAAGAGAAACTTAAAATCATCTGAGGAGAAACGTAAAGTTGGCAATATGCCATTTACGACACGTAGTGGCAAGGAACGGCTTAGTCCCTGGCCCGTGTTCATGACTAGTGGTCCAGCTTCACCCAAGGATCTAAGCCCTCCTCCTCCCCCCCCTACAAAAAAATTAAGAGAGTTATGCTGTCAGCAACAACAACAAAACAGCAAAGAACTCTGCCTTCTAAACAGATGACATCACAAATCCCCAAGGCGAGTCCAAGGGTGTTGGTGGTTGTGGAGCCTGACCTTCCCATCACTCTACAGGAAGAGGTGACTCCATCCAGCATTTGCAGCACACCCTCTGCATATGTTGGAAGGATCACCCACAGTGTAGATCCAGATTTGGATAAACAAGGTGTGAATGTTGTACACCGGGAGGAGGCTATTGATGTAGCTGGCGCTGTGGAGGAACTTGATGATGAGGGTGGTGATGTGGTTATTGTAAATGAGGCACCAGGGGGGGAAACAGCTGATGTCCATGGGATGAGAAAGCCCATCGTCATGCCTGGTCAGAAGACCAAAAAATGCACCTCTTCGGTCTGGAGTTATTTTTATCCAAATCCGGACAACCAATGTATGGCCATATGTAGCTTATGTAAAGCTCAAATAAGCAGGGGTAAGGATCTTGCCCACCTAGGGACATCCTCCCTTATACGTCACCTGAATAACCTTCATAGTTCAGTGGTTAGTTCAGGAACTGGGCCTAGGACCATCATCAGTACAGGGACACCTAAATCCAATGGTCCTGTTGGATACACACCACCAACACCCTCCCCGTCAACTTCCTATACGATCTCCATCAGATTTAGAACTGCAGGCCATGTCACCAGCCAGACTGAGTTCTCCTCTATACGGGATTCATCCGAGGAATCCTGCAGTGGTACGCCTACTACTGCCACTGCTGCTGTTGCTGCTGTTAGTCGCTCATCTTCCCAGAGGGGAAGTCGTAAGACCGCTACGTCTTTCAAAAAACAATTGACCGTCCAACAGTCATTTGCCATGACCACAAAATACGATAATAGTCACCCTATTGCAAAGCGTATAAGTGCGGCTGTAACTGCTATGTTGGTGTTAGACGTGCGCCCGGTGTCCGCCATCAGTGGAGTGGGATTTAGAGGGTTGATGGAGGTATTGTGTCCCCGGTACCAAATCCCGTCGAGATTCCACTTCACTAGGCAGGCGATACCAAAAATGTACAGAGAAGTACGAGCAAGTGTCCTCAGTGCTCTTAAAAATGCGGTTGTACCCACTGTCCACTTAACCACGGACATGTGGACAAGTGGTTCTGGGCATACGAAGGACTATATGACTAAGACAGCCCACTGGGTAGATGCATCCCCTTCCGCAGCAACAGCAGCAGCTGCATCAGTAGCAGCATCTACACAACGGCTGCTCGTGCCAAGGCAGGCAACATTGTGTATTACAGGTTTTAATAAGAGGCACAACGCTGGCAACCTATTAGAGAAAATGAGGGAAATTATTTCGCAGTGGCTTACCCCACTTAGACTGTCCTGGGGATTTGTGGTGTCAGACAACGCCAGTAACATTGTGCGGGTATTGCATATGGGCAATTTCCAGCACGTCCCATGTTTTGCCCACACCGTTAATTTGGTGGTGCAGCATTACCTCAAGAGTGACAGGGGTGTGCAGGAGATGCTTGCGGTGGCCCGCAAAATTGCTGGACACTTTCGGCATTCTGCCAGTGCCTACCGCAGGCTCGAGGCACATCAAAAAAGCATGAACCTGTCCTGCCATCACCTGAAACAAGAGGTTGTGACGCGCTGGAACTCCACCCTCTATATGCTGCAGAGGATGGAGGAGCAGCAAAAGGCCATTCAGGCCTACACCACCACCTACGACATAGGCAAAGGAGTGGGGATGCGCCTGAGTCAAGCACAGTGGAGATTGATTTCCGTGTTGTGCAAGGTTCTCCAGCCGTTTGAACTTGCCACACGAGAAGTCACTTCCGACACTGCCAGCTTGAGTCAGGTGATTCCCCTGATCAGGCTGTTGCAGAAGCAGCTGGAGAAAGTGAGGGAGGAGCTGGTAAACCATTGCGATTCCACCAAGCATGTAGCTCTTGTGGATGAAGCCCTTCGTACGCTTTGCCAGAATCCGCGGGTGGTCACTATTTTAAAGGCAGAGGAATACATTCTGGCTACCGTTCTCGATCCTCGGTTTAAAGCGTATGTTTTGTCTCTGTTTCCGGTGGACACAAGTCTGCAGTGGTGCAAAGACCTGCTGGTCAGGAGATTGTCCTCTGAAGAGGACCGTGACATGCCAACAGCTCCACCCTCATTTTCTTCCACATCTGTGGCTGCGAGGAAAAAGCTCAGTTTTCCTAAAAGAGCCGCTGGCAGGGATGCTGATAACATCTGGGCCGGACTGAAGGACCTGCCAACCATTGCAGACATGTCTACTGTTGCTGCATTGGATGCTGTCACAATAGAAAAAATGGTGGAGGATTATTTTGCTGACACCATCCAAATAGACATGTCAGACAGTCCATATTGTTACTGGCAGGAAAAAAAGGCAGTTTGGAAGCCCCTGTACAAACTGGCTCTATTTTACCTGAGTTGTCCCCCCTCCAGTGTGTACTCGGAAAGAGTTTTTAGTGCAGCGGGGAACCTGGTCAGTGAGCGGCGAAGGAGGTTGCTTCCTCAGAACTGTTAGGAACTCCCAAGCCAGTACAGTGAAACTCGGGGACTACTCTGAAGGCCCGGTGTTTGCTGGAGCCCCTAGTGGTAGGGACAGACTTGGCTGCGGGCCGACCGAGGGTCGAGTAACGTGTACTGACTTAAAGGAGTACCCAGGAGTGGAGTGATTGGCGGGCTGTAGTGAAGAGGTATCCAAGGTCACAGGTCAAAAGCACAGATACAAAATCCAGGGACAAGCGAAGGGTCAGACACACAGGCAAAGAAGCAAAATCCGGAATCCAGGCAAAAAGGTCAAGGTCAGAAGAGAAGGTTCTCAGGTCCAGGAACAAGCAGGGGTCAAAACACGGGTAGTCAATCCAAGGTAGCAATAACCAAATAAATAGAACAAGCAGGCAGCAGGACTGAGGGCAGAACGCTATAACCGGCAGTGAGACCTCACTGCCCTAAATACCACAAGCCACCAATCAGAGCCTAGCTCTGAGCCTCACACAGCCCCCATACAAATTACATTAATCAGCCCACAGGCTGTGTTAAATTGCGCGCATGCGCCCGGCCACTAGTACCGCCGGGACGCAGCGCCAGATTATAAGCGTCGGACCGTTGCCTTGGCAAACGTCCGACCAGGAACTGGAAATGACGTCCCGGTCGTCAAGGTGACGGCCGGGACGCTAGAGGACCCAGGAAGCGAGCCACGGCGGCTCGTAACAAGAACGTTGAAAAAATGATGTTCATAAAAATGAATTATCAATTCCTCAATCAAGTACAGCACTGCCCTCCAGATAGTACAGAGGGACCTGTGGTTGTGGAGTCCAGCAGGGACGAATTTATAATGTGTGAGGAGGAGGAAGTACACACTGTAGGGGGAGAGGAATCAGAGGTTGAGGATGAGTACGACATCTTGCCTGTTTAGTTTGTTTTTGTACAGGGAGAGATGAATATCTTTTTTGTTGTGGGGGTCCAAACAAACCAATCATTTTAGCCACAGTTGTTTGGTAGGCCCTGTCGCTGAAATGATTGGTTTGTTAAAGTATGCATGTCCTATTTCAACAACATAAGGGTGGGTGGGAGGGCCCAAGGACAATTCCATCTTGCAACTCTTTTATTGCCATTATGTGACCATTCAACAGTCGTTTGCCATGAGCACAAAGTAAAACAAAATTAAAACAAATTCAACAAATTAAACCAAAAGTAAAATGCCCTGTCATAATCAAAAACAAGAGGTATTGACGTGCTTGAACTACTGTAGTGTTTATAAGTTAGAAACAGTACACTTGAAAGCTTGAGCCTTTAATAGAAAAAGTCACTCTTCATTGCACGAATATTTGCAACAGCGACAATTTTTGGGTTAACAAAGTCAACAAATAACACTTCGACCCTGTCTGTCTTTCACATACTTGATGGGATCTCAATGATGAATGCTCTGTACCATGGTCGTCTAAAACAAGAGTTATTGACGTGCTATAACTACTGTAGTTTTTATAAATTATAAACACTACATTTGAAAGTTGGAGCAGGTATTGTGGCCCCGGTACCAAATTGGGTACCGGGGCCACTCCACTATGCAGTCCAGATAGAGGCGTATCAGATATTAAACAACGTTGACTGTTGCTGCCAAATCATAAATTAATGAAAATGACCTGTCATCGTCAAAAACAAGAGGTATTGACACGCTCGAACTACACCCTGTATATGCTGCAGAGGATGTAGGAGCAGGCAGCTGTGCAGTGGAATTCAGACCATTTGAAGGCAGAGGTATTGTGGCCCCGGTACCAAATTGCGTACCGGGACCACTGCACTATGCAGTCCAGAAAGCTACCTCGGTGAAACGTTTTGGACTAAAAACAATATTGTGAGGTGTGAGGTGTTCAGAATAGACTGGGAATTAGTGGAAATGATTGTTATTGAATGTTATTGAGGTTAATAATAGCGTAGGAGTGAAAATAAACCAAAAAACTTGTTTTTAACTTTTTTTATTTTTTTTTTTAAAAAAAAAATCCGAATCCAAAACCTTAAATCCGAACCAAAACCTTTCGTCAAGTGTTTTGCGAAACAAATCCGAACCCAAAACCTCAAGCAAATCCGAATCCAAAACACAAAACACGGGACACCAAAAGTGGCCAGTGCACATCCCTAATAGAGACCATCAGGGGTGGAAAATGCAGTCTTTGGCTTGGCCGTGGAAGTCAGGGGATCTTGCCAATAACCCTTTGTTAGATCAATGGTTGTTAAATAATTGCCACCAGCAAGATTTTCCGCTAGTTCATCCACACGTGGCATCGGATAGGCATCAAACTGCGATATACTGTTTAGGCGCCTAAAGTCATTGCAGAACCTAATTGTCCCATTGGGTTTCAGGACAAGCACAATGGGACTATTCCACTTACTAGTGGACTCTTCAATCACATCTAACTGGAGCATCTTCTCGACCTCCTTTCTCACGTCCATCCGTCTGGCTTCTGGAATACCATACGGCTTCTGCTTTACAATGACTCCTGGCGCAGTGAATATGCCGTGTTCAATTAAGGTAGTGCACCCAGGAATGGAAGAGAAGACATCCCTGTTCCGGCGAATCATTTCTTCAGTCTGTTGTCTCTGCTGAATGGACAAAGCTGGCTCCATGGGCACTTCAGACTTTACAATGGCAGTACTCACTACCTGAGGAGAGGTTTCCTCATCATGCCAAGGTTTAAGGAGGTTAACATGATATATTTGCTCCTCCCTTCTCCTACCTAACTGGCGGACTCTGGAATTGACAGGACCGACAGCCTCTAGAACTTTATATGGACCCTGCCAATAGGCGAAAAGTTTGCTTTCCTGGGTGGGAACCAGGACTAGGACCTTGTCCCCAGGCTTGAAAGATCGAACAACAGCACTTTTATCATAACTTTTTCTCTGTCGTTCTTGAGCCTCTTTTACATGCTGCTGCACAATGGGCCCTATTTTTCCTAGCCTCTCATACATTTGGGACACAAATTGTACCAGATTTGACTCCCTGGGACCTTGCTGCTCCCACCCTTCTTTTAACATATCCAAGATACCCTTGGGCTGTCTCCCAAGCAATAACTCAAAGGGACTAAACCCTGTTGAAGTTTGAGGTACCTCACGGATGGCAAACATCAAATAGGGAATAAGAGTGTCACAATCTTTTTTCTCTTGAGCCACTGCTTTCCTGAGCATGTGCTTTAATGTGCGGTTAAAGCGTTCCACCAAGCCATCTGTTTGTGGATGGTATACAGAGGTGTGAAGTGCCATAACCCCTAGCAACTGGCACATGTCCTTCATCAGTTTAAACATGAATGGAGTACCCTGATCTGTGAGAATTTCTTTGGATATTCCCAAACGTGTAAACATCAATACAAGTTCGTTAGCTATGGTGCTGGACTTTATGTTTCGTAGGGGAATTGCCTCTGAATACCTGGTTGCATAGTCAAGCACCACTAGTATATATTGGTGCCCACGTGCGGATTTTTCCAGTGGCCCCACAAGGTCCATAGCTATCCGTTCAAAGGGAACGTGTACTATTGGTATTGGAATGAGAGGTGCCCTGTACATGGGTTTGGGACAGGCTCTCTGACAAATGGGACAGGACTGGCAATACTTTTTCACTGCCATGTGTACACCTGGCCAGTAAAACCTAAGCAGAACTTGTTCCAGTGTTTTATCCTCCCCTAGGTGTCCCCCACAGACATGTGTATGTGCTGCTTTTAACACTAGGGGTACATGGACCTGAGGAACCATTAGTTGTTCTACTTTTTCCCCCTGTACAGTAGCAACTCTATACAGGAAATTATTTTTAACAATAAAATATGGTATACCTTCTGCAGGCTGGGCGGCTTTCGCTACCCCATTTACCTTAGTCACACTTTTAAAGGCACGTTCCAAAGTGGCATCATTAAGTTGATCTCAAGCAAAGTCCTGCAGAGGAAACAAAATTGGTATTGCGGACCAGTCCGTATCCTCACTGACAGACGGGGTGGGCTCATCTGCAACATCACCGACCAATGCTAGTTTGGACTGTCCATGATTCCCCGCAGGTGGATGCTTTTGTGGAACGCCTGCCTTAACTCCCAGGATGGCATTCCAGTTTGGCGGTTCCCAAAGATCGATGTCCAGATATTGTGGATTCTTAGGAGGTTCCTTTAAGACCAGGCTTCCGACCGTTGCATCAGTTGCCGGCATGTCCGGCCGGATCCGCTCACAGAGGACATCATTAAACAGTGGGAACTCTCGCCCCAAAATGAGTGGATATGGGAGTTTAGGTGCTATGGCAGCTACCACCATAACAGTTTTGTCTTTGAGTGTGACTGGTAGTATTGTTCTTTCATACTCCTCTGTCGTGCCATGTATGCAAAGAACCTTCACCTTGGGCAACCGAGAAGTTATGGTTTAGCACAGTCACCCGGAACAAACAAGGACTTCCTGATGTGGGACTCATGGTAAAACAGCTTGGAAATGTAGGCCCAGTATGTGCCACCGAACAGTCCATGGGTTCCTGTAGTTTAGGACACTGCCTTAAAGTGGCCTGGCTCACCACATTCAAAATACTTCAGATTAGACAGCTTTGCACCTGGCCCTCTGTCCGTAACAGTTTTGCCATTGGGCCCTGTAGCAAAGAGTGTTAAACCTGGCTTTTGGCGTGGCAGCGGCTTTGGCACAAATGCAGGTTCTTTAGTCATTTGCTGTAGCGCACAAAACCTTTCTACCACGGTGGCAAGCTCTTCATAAGTTTGTGGGTCTGATTGCAACACCCACCTTTGCAAATCGCGGTTCAGCCCCCGGATGCAGTGATCTATCGCCAGAACTTCAATAATCCGAGAAGGCAAATTCTCCTCAGGCTGCAGCCATTTCTTTAAAATTTTAGAAAGCTCAGCCACTTGCGCTCTGACCGGTTTTTCTTTATCATAGCGCCATTGGTGATAATGCTGGGCTTGGCCTGGCCTGGAAACTCCAATGCGAGCCAATATCTCAGACTTTAGGCACAAATAATCAGAGGCCCGGTCCTCATCTAGATCCATATAAGCTCGCTGAGCTTCACCAGTCAGATATGGCGGCAGCCTCTCAGCCCAATTTTTAGGAGGCCATTTTGCCCTTTTTGCATGTCTCTCAAAGGACACCAGATATGCCTCTATGTCATCACCTGGCGACATATTCTGGAGAACCGGACCAGGTGGTTCATTTCTGCCATGCCTCACCTGGCTTAACTCTACCCTTAAGAGCCTTGTGTTTTCCACCTGTGCCTCAGCAACTTGTAGCATCTGAGCTTGCTGCTGTTGCTGCGCAGTGGCCACATTCACGAGGGTTCTCAGTACTTCCTCCATGTTGATGTCTGCGCGGTTGGGTAGCGGAAACTTGCTTACCGGAGTATCCCACTCCTGACACCACTTGTGGCAAGAGCCCTCTACTGCAGAAGCACACGCGAACAACTTCTTCCTTTTTATGTAGTTTTATTGTCAGGATGGTAAATGTTTTGACACCGTACAGATTTCACAGCAATTCTTAGAGACCCTAAACGCTAGCTAGACATAGCTCAGCTCTCTCAAGACCAGCCAGCTTCCCCAGCGTTGGTCTCAGTGCACAAATGATACAAACAAGCTTTTATACCTGATACTCCTCCCCCAGCCTTAGCTTGATGGGCAGGTGACACACCCACCTTCTCTTTAAAAAGGAAACGCCCATCCCTGGCTCTGCTTGCACTAACAGATACACCCTGTCTGTTTGCTGAGAGGAAGGATTTCAAATCATGTAAGTTTAACCAAAATTAAACTATTGCTTTTCATACATAAGTCTTCACATTCAATCTAGGTGCATTACTGCACAAATGTTTTACTCTACTTCCCTGCTTTCTCTGCACATTGCCAGCTAAATGCCTCCTTTTGTTACAATTGATACTAATCCTCTATTTGTGAAAATACCAACAATATAAGAGAAGTTAGGTCCACCCGATGCGATATACTCTCTTCTCAATACACTCTGGTTGTTTCCTCTCAACTCTATTCAATATATCAGCACAGTTTTTTCTCTCTTTGAAATATTCAATCGATATTACTGGAAATTTAATAATTTCAATAATCAGACCCATGAGAGCCTTCAGTAAAAGTAACGATATTATTTAAAGACAAGAGAAATGGCAGGGAGATGTCGATTCAGAATTCTGTTTTGATTCAATTGAGTCAAGTAATTCAGTAAAAGAATGGTCTCAATTTTTATATGAATTAAAGAACCTTATGTTTAAATAAACTAATGTGTTTTGGAACAAAACAATGTTCAAAAATTATTTGAAACAACAGATGATCCCAAGAGGTCTGAGGCCAAAACTTTATCCAGCATTTGAACTGGTCACTGAAGAACTTAAAAAAAAATGGGAGGCAGCTCTAACCAAATGTTCGAATGAACTAATGAATATTTTGAATCATGATAGCCATCTATTGAATAAATATCCCCATGAGACAACGGTAGTAGGAGAGAAACTTAAACAATATGGGAACTTATATCAATTTCAAAGATCTTACGATATGTTCAAGCAAGAACTAGATCAGTTTGAAAGAACAATCATTGATAAAAAGCGAAATAAGTTTTCAAGGGACAAGAATGATTATTCTAATAACAAAGTATTTAAATGGAGTGTGCAGAGAGTCAAAAAATCTGTTTTGGGCTATAGCACATCAGAAATAGAATCATGAGAGAAAACAAAAAAATGCAGCTAAGGACGTTGCAACATGAATGTGGACAGGCATATGGACTCCATATGATAGCATATGTAAGAGATATTACAAATGAAAGGGATGTAAGAAACATGAACTTCAAGTGTCTCATTCACAGGAAGAATTCTTTTCATTTTTTTGCTGATATTTTGGAGTTCCCGGCAATTTGCCATGTCTTGTCTTCCTGGCGATGTAGGTGTGGGAAATGACTCTGACACTCCGAGAGATACATTTTCTGTATATCAAGGGCTGAGTTTAAGGGAGCTAGATCTCATGGATCACAAAGAGTCTCCATTTCCCATTCTGTGTTATTTGGAGGTTAAACGTGTCTCGCCATCTGTACTTGATGTTATGTTTGCGAAGGATATCCGTCATATTGTCCTTATTTTGAATCAGGCCTGCAGTACCAGAGATATTTCTGCTACACTCAGACATTTCCTTCTCACCTGCAGGTGTTAATCTGTCTCCCCTGTTTAATCACCTGCAACTGCCTCATTGACTATTTATTACTGCCCCTCACCATGAACCAGGGCCGTCTTAACAGCATTATAGGTTTGGTATACTAGGATTTGACTTGGGACTAATACATAGAAGAGCCCTATTTATGTACATATACCGTTACGCATATAAATAAATACCTTGTTGTATTGGGTTATACCTACTACATTTTCAGGCACCCTGTTCCTTCTTTTCATTTTGTATAGATAAATTACTCCCAATTTGCGATGTACTCTATATCAGGCCCATGGCTTTATGTTTATAGAATTTGAGATAAGACTTAAATATTCAAGGTTGAAAGTTATGTTTCCTCTTCAATCCTCAATGGCAGTCTTTACTACGAGTTTGCTTTTCTTTTGTTCAGATACAGTCAGATTGAAAAAAACAAAAAACCTCAACATAAATACAATAAATACTGTCGGGGTACCAAGGCTTGGCGCCCCCATTATTGATCTCTGATAACCTGATTTCCTATTAGCATAATTCTGAGACAGGAGAGGAAGTGAAACACAAACAAGTTGTTGCAGTTTCAAAATCACCTCTGAGGGTCTTCTCAGACTGGCCCTTT
The DNA here is from genome assembly GCF_038048845.1 of Mixophyes fleayi. Taxonomy (NCBI): domain Eukaryota; kingdom Metazoa; phylum Chordata; class Amphibia; order Anura; family Limnodynastidae; genus Mixophyes; species Mixophyes fleayi. Next base: position 244,680,029 of record NC_134403.1, on the reverse strand, counting down.
ATTTATACCTAACGTCCAGCATTAACTGGTTAACAACAAGTACATATAAGGAAATGTTTCTTTGCAGCAGTAAGTACATATAAGGAAATTTCTTTAGCTCAATGTTACGCTGTCAGCCAGTACACAAACTCACAGAACTAGTTGGCGGATGTCTTCACCTTTAGCAGCCGTCTTTCCAGGACTTATCTCCAGATATAGTGTGAGTTTGTGATACTAAACCATAGCGGCAGGCCAGGAGGCAGCGTAGATGGCAGCGGATGGTCAAACGAAATCCAAGATCAGGGGTCACTTGCAAGCAGGAATAGTTGGGAAACACGCCAAAGGTCAGGGAAACAAGCAATATAGCTGGGTCCAAGCCACAGACAAGATGAATCAGGGTCACAGGCAAAGAGGCAAATCCAAGGTACAGGCAGGGGTCATACACGGCAAAGACAATCCAAAAAGGTGTACACCAACAGCACAGGAGCAGGTAGCAGACAGAAAACTGGAAGCTATAACCGGCAGGGAGGCTAAGCCTTAAATACTAAATGTGACCAATCAGAACCTAGCTCTGAAATCATCCTCAGCCTATGCGTAATTAAATAATTCCACAATTAGCCCACAGGCTAGTTCATTTAGTTGCGCACGCGCCCGGCTCTTCTCTGTTGCCGGGACGCGGCGCTATCTCCTTCAGCATCCCGACAGTTGCCTAGGCAACGGCCAGGATGAGCCCCGGAAGTGACGTCCCGGTCGTCATAGCGACGGCCGTGACGCAGGTGAGAGAGTCGCGGCGGCTGGGCACCGCCGCGGCGCGTAACAGTACCCCCCCTTGAGGAGTGGTCAAGGAACCCCGACATCCAGGTTTTCCAGGGAATTGCTTGAAATTTTTTTAATGAGTTTGCGAGCGTGCAAACGTCTCCACGGAATCCAGGATCGTTCCTCCAGGCCACGATCTTTCCACTGAACTAGGAAATGGATTTGGCCCTGGACTTTTTTGGAGTCCAGAATCTTCTCCACCACAAATTCCCGAAGACCTTCTGAGTTGACAGACTGAGGTTTCCGTAAGTAACAGCGCCTAGACTTGCATGCCGGAATAGCAGGCTTCAGGAGAGAACAGTGGAAGGTGTTCAGCATCCTAAGTGAACGAGGAAGCTTTAGCCTGAAGGCAACAGAATTGACCTGTTTGATGATCAAGAATGGGCCAATAAATCTAGGGCCCGGTTTTTTGCAGGGCTGTTTGAGCTTGATATTGCAGGTGGATTACCAGACTTTTTGCCCCACCTTAAATGAACAGTCCTTCCGATGACGGTCTGCAAATTTTTTAGACTGGAAAGAGGCCCGTACTAGTGCAGTGTGAACTTTTTTCCAAACAGATTTGAGGTATAAACCCGTGGAACGGATCTCCGGAAGGCCAGAAAAGTTGAGCAAGGACAAGGAATTGGATCTTGGATGGAAGCCAATATTACAGAACAATGGAGAGGTTTGGGTGGAGGAATGAGATGCGTTATTATATGCCTTGAAACTCTGTGGTGTAGAAACGAAGAAATTGTTCCAACGACTGGTTCACTCTTTCAGTCTGTCCATTGGATTGAGGATGATAGGCTGAGGAGAGACTGATGTTAATCCCCAGTAGGCTACAGAAGGACTTCCAGAACTGGGCAACAAATTGGGAACCCCGGTCGAAAACGATATCAATGGGTAAGCCATGAAGACGAAAAACATGCTGTACAAATAGCACAGCCAGATCCTGAGCGCTAGGGAGCTTGGTCAGTAGAACAAAATGGGACATTTTACTGAAACGGTCCACTATCACCCAAATAGTGTTGTTTCCTGAAGAATATGGCAGATCCACAATAAAATCCATTGAGATGTGTCCAGTGTTTCATAGGCGTAGACAAAGGCATAAGTGGACCTGAAGGAGAGATTCTGGAGGTTTTGTTTTTTGCGCAATCTTCACAGGTGCGGACAAAGCTCTCAACATCCGAGGACAGGGAAGGCCACCATACAGAACGTGCAAGGATTTCAAGGGTTTTGGAGATACCCGGATGCCCGGCCGATTTGTTCTCATGAGCCTCAGAGAGGACAGCTCTACGTAGATGTACCGGAACAAAAAGGCGCCCCGCAGGTGTTTCAGAAGGGGCTATCTTCTGAAATTGACGTACGGTGTTTCCTAAGTCTTGGGTCATCCCAGCGTGAATGATAGAAGCCGGAATAATAGGTGGTGGTTCACCAGTAGGTAGTTGAGAGGTAGAAAGCTCCTGGACAAAGCACCCGCCTTTGTAATCTTAGAACCAGGTCTGTAGGTTAGGACAAAGTTGAAACTGGTAAAGAATAACGCCCATCGAGCTTGTGAGCTGAAAATGTATAAACTGCTCCCTCAAGCCAGTGCCGCCACTCCTCGAAAGCCAATTTGATTGCCAGAAGTTCCCAATTGCCCACATCGTAGTTGACTTCGGCTACAGAAAACTTACGTGAAAAGAAGGCACATGGATGCACTTTATGATCACCGGGGTCCCTCTGGGATAAGAGAGCACCAGCGCCTACTTCAGAGGCATCCACCTCCAGAATAAATTTGAAACTGCGGATAAGGATGCTTGAGGATCGGAGCAGTAGTGAATGCATTCTTAAGGGCTTCCAATGAAGCAATGGCCTCCGGTGACCAATTACCGGGATTCGCCCCTATGCGGGTGAGAGCAGTGATGGGAGCCACTAAATCAGAAAAGGCCTGAATGAATATCTGATAGTAATTCGCGAAGCCCAGAAATCTTTGGATTGCTTTTAGATTCGTGGGACGTACCCACTCCAGGATGGCTTGGATTTTGCTAGGATCCGTAGAGAATCCATCAAGGAAGATTACATATCCGAGGAAGGACACTCTTTGGACATCGAATTCGCACTTTTCCAGTTTGACGAATAGATGATGCTCCCTGAGTTTAAGCAGAATTTGTTTGACATGGTTACGATGTTGAGGAAGAGACTGAGAATATATCAGAATGTCATCCAGATATACTACCACGAAATGTCCCAGGAAATCACGGAGAACCTCGTTGATGAGATCCTGGAAGACTGCAGGCGCATTACACAGGCTGAAGGGCATGACCAAGTACTCATAATGGCCAGATTGAGTGTTAAAGGCCGTCTTCCACTCATCGCCCTTCCTGATGCGTATGAGATTGTAGGCACCACGTAGATCAATCTTGGTGTATATGGTAGCATCCCTCAGCTGGTCAAACAGGACAAAAATGAGCGGGAGCGGATATGTGTTTTTGATGGTGATTTTGATCAGACCACGAAAGTCGATGCACGGGCGTAGACTACCGTCCTTTTTGGACACGAAAAAACACCCCGCTCCTACTGGAGATTTTGAAGGTCTGATGAACCCTTTCTGCAAATTTTCCTCCACATAATCTTGCATTGCCTTATTCTCAGGACTAGAGAGGGAGTATAATCTTCCTTTGGGCAATTTGGATCCTGGAAGTAGATCAATGGCACAATCGAAGTCTCTGTGCGGAGGTAGAGAATCAGCCGCCTTCTTAGAAAACACGTCCTGGAATTCGCGATAAGCAGAAGGCAGTTGTTCCGGTAGAGATATGGGCCAAACAGTTTTGAGAACAGTGGTTACGCCAGCGAATAATTTCTCCAAGATTCCAGTCGATTACTGGGTTATGGAGGTTGAGCCAGGGATGACCCAGAATTAGCGGAACGGAAGGGCAATCAATGAGGAGAAGAGACAAGGTTTTGAAATGAAGAGACCCAACTGTAAGTTGTAATCACAGAGTCGTGAAGGAAATCCTGCCTCCGGGTAAGGGGCCCCCATCCAAACCACAGACAGTGATAGCAGAATTCATTTTCATGAAAGGGATACCAATGGACTTGGCAAAACTGTTATCCAAAAAGTTCCCCGTGGCACCACTATCAATAAACGTTGAGATGACAGAGGAATGTGATCCACAGGAAATGTGACTGGCAACTAGTAATGCATTTTTGGAAGAAATGAACTGCAGACCTAGATGAATTTCTTCCACATTATCTAGGCCTGATCTTTTCCCAACTTGTTGGGACAGGAACGCAGAAAGTGACCTTTGGCTCCACAATATAGGCAGAGGCCTAAGGTGCGTCTCCTAGTTCTCTCTTCCTGGAAGAGACGACAGGCCACTAGCTGCATAGGCTCCATAGCTTCCGTATTAGGAGGAGGCACAGAAAGAAATGTACAAGGAGTAGGTGCTGTCTTCTCAGCTCTTCTTTCCTTGAGGTGTCTATCAATTTTGATAGTGAGCTGCATAAGTCCCTCCAGGGAGGTAGATGAAGGGTACTGTTCCAGGGAATCCTTAATTTGTTCCGACAACCCCAAACGGAACTGGCTGCGTAAAGCTGGGTCATTCCACTCACTGTTAGTGGACCAGCGCCGGAATTCAGCAGAGTATTCTTCTACAGAGCGTCAACCTTGTTTTAAGGATCTGAGGTGGGCCTCAGCGGATGCTACCCGATCAGGGTCGTCATACAGGAGGCCTAGGGCTTCGAAGAAGAAATCCACTGACCTCAGCAAAGGACTGTCAGAAGGCAAGCTGAAGGCCCAGGACTGCGGGTCCCCCTGAAGTAGCGAAATCACTATACCCACTCTCTGTTGTTCAGAGCCGGAGGAGCGGGGTCGAAGACGGAAGTAAAGTTTACAACTCTCCTTAAAGTTATGGAACAGGCCTCTGTCCCCAGAGAATTGGTTCGGCAAATTCAGCTTGGGCTCCACGGTGGGAGCTGACGGGTTTTGCTGGACTTGCACGGCTCTGGTGGCCTCTTCCTGAGCAGCCAAACGTTGAACAAGGTTCTGGACCACTTGTGAGTTGGACTGGATCTGATCTGCCAGAACTTGGGCTGGAGAAGGGTTCGCCCCGCTTTCATCCATCCAGAAATTTTTATGGCCGGTTATAATGTTACGATGACAGTCAGTACACAAACTCACAGAACTAGTTGGCGGAGCTATTCACCTTTAGCAAAGCACAAAAAGTTTACAATGGTATAATAATAACAATGAACTGGTGAAACACTGCAGAATTTCAACAAATATAATTTTGTAACATATGAATATAAATATAAAAACATAACCAGTGGTAGTGCCACTTGATATCAAACAAATTGACTGCAATATCTGGTCATTAAAACATCAAATATATAGGTGCACCTATAATGACATGTATATATATTGGCCAAGAGTCAATAATATAACAGCAAAATCAGAGAATAATCCTCAATCCATTTGGATGGACAGCAGTGGGACTATTAAGTGTGTAAAAGTGCCAATGACCAAGTGAAACCTTGGATAAAGCTGATGATTCCACGGAGTGCAGTGACAAAATGCTTGTAGCAAGGTCAGTGAAATGATAACTAGGCTTCTACAGCTAAAAGAAACAGTCTCTTTCCAGATTCTTTGATATCACAGCTTACTGTTAGCAACAGATGGTGTCCCGCAGTGATGAATGGTTATAGCGGGTCCCGTATCTGGTTAGATGATGAGTACTGTATTAGCCCAAAAGCTCAGTGTAAATACAAACTTTGCACCCGTGTTAGATGATTAGTGCAGCAACTCTCAGATAAATCTTTATGTGGATAGTATGTTAAATCCTCCTTCTGACTGTGAGGCAGTTGCTAAAGATCTTTGGTAGTTTCCACAGGATAGGCAGCATCTCACCTGCCACAAATTAGTAGAGAACCTGCAGGGCTGTCAATCCTGCACTCTTTCAGATAAAGATGAGAACTGGTTTGAAATGAAGTCCCAATTGAATAAATGGTAATTCTCTGCCAGTTATCCGACTTAAAATCACTTCATTAGAAGATAGTGGCGGTCACAGGAAAAGATTAAAAACCTTCTTACGCGTTTCATTACCATCAGGTAACTTCATCAGAGATAGGATTCAGAATGGCCACAGGGAGGATCTTATATCGTCAGCTATCAGCTAATTAGAATAGTCTACACCTGATTATTCCTTCAGCTAAAGTCCACAGTTCACAACCAGTTCATATCATTATCTAACCTTGCACAGTGTTGAAAAACACAAATACATGGAGAATCTATATGAGTGTTTTACATGTCAAAATAATTGAAAAAAAGCAGCAGATTCATTTTCCAAAAATAGAGGCATATAAAGCATTATATTTACCAAAAGGTTCTAAGCAGTATCAAATGGACACATATAAATAAATGTGTCTCAATTTATACAAATGAATACTCAAGGGATATAAAAATAAAAATATAGAGCATATATTAAAAACATATACAATATATAAAAATAAGTAAAAAATATATAAACAAAAACAAACAAAGACAATAAATAAATATCCTCACTTGTCTCAAACAATCTCCCAACTCAACACCTCCGTTCTGCACAAGGAAATGTATGTCGGTGCAATTTTGTTGATGTTAGTAGAAGAATTTTATATTGGATTCGTTGAAATACTGGCAGCCAATGTAGAGACTGACAGAGTGGCTCAGCAGAGGAATAATGGTTTGCAAGGAAAATCAATCTAGCCGCTGCGTGCAAAATAGATTGTAGGGGTTCAAGTCTGACTTTGGGAAGACCAGTAAGGAGGGAATTGCAATAGTCGATGCGGGAGATGATGAGTGCATGAATTAATGTTTTTGCGGTGTCTTGTGTCAGATATGTGTGTATTCTGGAAATGTTCTTTAGGTGTATGTAGCATGATTTAGATATAGAGTTGATGTGGGGAATAAATAACAGTTGTGAATCAAGGATTACACCTAGGCAACGAGCTTGCGAGGTGGGATTTATGGTCATGTTATCAACAGAAATAGAAATGTCAGGGAGGACGCTTCTGTTTTTGGGTGTGGATATTATCAATTCAGTTTTTGAAAGATTGAGTTTGAGTTGGCGAGAAGACATCCAAGATGAAATGGCAGAAAGACAGTCAATAACGCGAGACAGCACAGATGGTGAAAGATCAGAAGAGGATAGATAGATTTGTGTATTATCCCAATAGAGATGATACTGAAATCCAAAGGAGCTTATTAGTTTTCCAAGAGAAGTGGTGTAGATAGAGAATAGCAGAGGACCTAGGACTGAGCCTTGTGGTACTCCAACTGATAAAGGAAGCAGAGCAGAGGTGGATCCAGAGAAATTAACACTGAAAGAGCGATTAGAAAGGTAGGATGAGAACCAGGATAGGACAGTGCCTTCAAGACCTAGGGATTGTAGCGTCTGTATGAGCAGAGAGTGGTCAACAGTGTTAAATGCAGCAGAGAGATCCAGGAGAATTAGAAGAGAGTAATGGTTATTATTTTTTGCTGTGATCAAATCATTGACTGAAGTGGATCCAATAGGTTGTTTGCTGTAAGAAAGTGTGTGAGGCGAGTATAGGCAATTCTCTCGAGAAGCTTGGAGGGGCATGGGAGCTGGGAGATGGGGCGGTAATTTACGAGAGAGTTAGGGTCAGAATTCTGTTTTTTTAAAATGGGAGTAATCACTGCATGCTTGAATAGTGTTGGAAAAATACCAGTAGAAAGAGATAGATTACAGATTTTAGTTAGAGGGGGAATGAGCACAGGAGACAGGGACATACCAATTTGTGAGGGAATGGGATCAAGAGGACAGAAGGTAGAGTAGGAAGATGAGAAGAAAGTAGAAACTTCCTCTTCATTTGTGGGATCAAATGAAGAGAGAGTGTCCGAGGGTGCTACAAAGAAAATGAGCTGATTGCTTGTCATGGGAGATGATATCATTTCAAGTCAGATCTTATCAATTTTGTCCTTGAAAAAGGAAGCAAGATCCTGTGCACTGATGGTAGTTGGAGGATTTGGGGCAGGAGGATTCAGAAGAGATTTAAATGTGTTTAAAGAGGCATTTGGGGTTAGAAGCCTGAGCTTAGATGAGAGATTGGAAGTAGGTTTGTTTAGCAGTGTCCAGAGCATTTCTATAGGAGTGGTAGATATCTGTATATGTGATGAAATCATTAGAGGTACAAGATTTATGCCAGTGACGTTCTGCTTTACGAGAAAGTTTTTGTAGCGTTCGTGTTACTGTAGTATGCCACGGTTGGCAACGCATTCTACGCGAAGTATGTAGTGTCGCTGTAGAGCCACTTGATCCAGGGCAGTTGCTAGGGTTTGATGAAAATGGGGTACTGCCCGATTAGGGGAGGAGAATGTAGAAATTGGGGAGAGAAGGTGTTGGGGAGAGGTGGAAAACTTTTGAAAATCAATAGAGTTTAAATTCCTGCGGTTGTGAGGAGGCTTGGAAGAGTTTGACACTAGGGAGAGTAAAGAACTGGGGTTGAGCGAGTAGCTAATAAGGTGATGATCCGAAAGGGGGAAAGGAGTTAAGGAAATGAGAAACTGAGCATAGTCTAGAGAAAACAAGATCAATACAGTGGCCACCCTGATGAGTAGCGGAGTCAATCCACTGGGAGAGGTCAAGTGAGGATGTTAGAGAGAGCAGCATTGGAACGTGGATTAGAAATAGGGATGTTGAAATCACCCATGATGATGATGGGGATGTCAGAAGATAAGAAGTGAGGGAGCCACCCAGAGAAGTGTTCAAGAAATTGTTGGTGTGGACCAGGGGGGCGATAGATAGATGACAGCAACATGCATAGAGAATGGGTTAAAAATTCTACCAGCATTTACTTCAAAAGATGTGAACCTGTGTAACGGGACATTTGGTAGAACTGTGAATGTGCACTGTGGGGAGAGAAGTATTCCAACCCCCCTCCTTGTCTGCCTCCCGGTCTGGGGGTGTGGGTGAAATGGAGACCACCATGTGAAAGGGCTGCAGGTGAGGCAGTGTCTGATTGCGTGAGCCATGTTTCTGTTATTGCTAGATGGTTGAGGTTGTTTGAGAGGAAGAGATCATGAATGGAGGTAAGTTTGTGGCAAACAGAACGTGCACTCCAAAGGGCACATTTAAAGGACTTTGGAAGAGAGGGGAGACAGGTGATGCGTTTGAGGTTTGCTGGATTTCTGTAGTGTTCAGATATATGCGGTGGGAGAATTGAGGGGGGCCTGGATTAGGGATATATCACCAGCTAATAGAAGCAGGGAGGAAGAAAGGTAGGAAAAATGATTGTAAGATGTGTGTTTTTTTAGTTTCTGGCGGCAGGGTGCGGCTGTTAAAGTTATTGAATTTAAATAGGAAAATAGTTCATGAGTGTTTACTAGAGGTGAGTGAAGTAATGAAGGGGCAATGTGGACAGAGGTGTGTGTTGCAGGATGGATGAGGGATGATATAGTCCTAAAGATAATGCCATGAAAAGAGAGAAAGAAAAATATTTTGGCAAGCATTGGGATTTATGAGTCAAATAGCAAAAATGAGGGAATTAAGGAATTACCTAATTGCAGTGTCATCAGATAAGTAGTGCAGAGCTAGGCTGTAGAAAATGTAGTTTATCCATGCATGTCTGGATAGTATATGTACTTTATATGATAGGATGAGTAATGATGTGGGGGAATGGGTGGAAGTGTTGAAAGGAGTGTAATAAAGAACAGGTGATTGAATGGCTGAGTTTTTACAGAGTCATGAGAGAGAACAGTGGTTCAAATTCAGTATAATTTCTTCCTACTTGTGATGGCAGACAAAGCATTAAGTAGAACTGAAAGCACAGTGATGAGATAGGGGACTGAAATAACTGTAGCATGGGTAGGGAGTGGTTGAGCAAGTAGTACAGCAGGCTGATTAAACATAGTGGATTTTGCAGTTTTAACAAACAAACAGATAAAATAAACTTTCATGAGATGAGAAGAAAATAAGATCAGAGTCCAAAACAGTCCTTATGCTTCATGGAGCTTGTAGCCAGGGTGAGTTGAAGACATCAGAGGTAGAATATGGACTTTCAAGTGAGTACTGACTGTTGTCCTTGTGTAGCTGTGATAATAGACAGAATGTTCTTTTCCTGTTTCCTCCTGTGTAACTCCGGTATAACTCCGAATTATGCTATTTAAATTTGTTACACTTGTAACTATTGTCTTAAGAAAGATTAGATGACACCTTCAGAAGAAATAGCTGAGTATATTGGTGGAATTATTGTTATAGTAATAATTGTACTAGTTTTAATATATTTTTTTATAAAAACTTCAAGGGGAGTGTAGGGAATCATAGACAATACTGTGGGGGTGTGGCTAGTGCTTTACAAGTTCTAGGCTGCACTGAAACCCCCTCCTTCCCCATTCTTTACATTCTGGCTTTGTATGGATCCTTATGTAATGAGCCTCCACAGAATCACAATACTTTCAATGCAGCTATCACATGCTAGCTGTATAAAAAATGAATTGGTTATTGAAATAAAACTCACTGAAACAAATTGAAACAAAATTGTAATGGTACCATCTTTATCACACTGCCCCTTTATTACACTGTGCCCTCTGTCAAAGTCGAATAATTGGATGAAATAAAGTATATTGATTAACATTTTTTTACCATGCAATAGCAATCAGTACTCCACGTGTCATGGCACAATCATACGATAAATAACGTACTCATACACTCGCACTTACACATTCACTTGTATATAGTTCTTATAATAGTTCCAATCCACAGTCGTTTATGAACAAATGTTATTTAGTTTATAGTTAAATATTATAATGTTATATGCACTTTAGTGATATCTAAGGTTCAGGTCATGTTTAGTATCATTCGAATCCCCTATATATGCGCAGACGTCCGGTTAATTCGCCGAAAGAATCGCACATTGCGTATGCTTGCTATGGATGATAGGGAATAAATGATTAGAATGATATTGTTAGTGTAATGCTAATAGACCAGTTTGAACTAGTTCTTGGCGGAAGATTAAGTATGCACCTTCTGGAGAGCTGACCCCCACCCTTGTAAAGTTGACCCCCACCCTTGGAGGGTGTCGTTTGAACTGACCTATGGACTGCATTACACTGGACTTTCATGCCAAGTCATCTGTATTCTATTTACTGTAACACCAAATGTATATATATTGCTCTGTGGAATCAGCTTGCAGTCACTTTGACCACAGACTTCAGGCTGAATGACTGTATAGCTGGATCCAGCAGAGCGCAGCACGGCGCAGCGTATGTATCGGCTGTACTTATTTATTGAACTGTTATACTTTTGCTTTTGCTAAAATAAATTGCTTGTGCTTTGGAGCCAGACAAATCCCATAGACAATGAATATTGGAAACAATTAAATTACCTTAATACCTCTATTACAGTTTCCCCCTTCATCACACTGTGCTATGGAGCCATCTTTATCACACTGTGCCCCCTTATCACTATCACACAATATATATATATATATACATACACATACAATATACAGAGCATCCTAGTGTCCGCCGTACCATACAGAGAGCATTCCTATGACTGCCATACCATACAGAGAGCATTCTTATGACCGCCATACAATACAGTGACCATTTCTTTGACCGCCATACTATACAGACAGCATTCCTATGACCGTCATACTATACAGAGAGCATTCCTATGACCGCCATACTATACAGAGAGCATTCCTCTGACCGCCATACTATACAGAGAGCATTCCTATGACTACCATATAATACAGAGCGCATGCTTGTGACCGCAATACGGATACCATCCTAGTGACCCCATATAATGCAAAGAGCAATTTTGTGACTGCCTCACAATACCATCCCCCTAATCATGAATTAACCCCTCTTCAAAACTGTTAACTCCAGGATCATCATAAAACCCCTATCAACATTAACTCCCTCATCCAGTTTAATCATTAATCCCCTCAATTTCATTCATATTCATTAAACCCTCTCATTACCTCCTTCAGTCTCATCAAAAGACTGTATATGTATGTGCCCAGAGTGTCTGTCCCTGTATGTGTGTGTCCAGTGTCTTTATCTGTACCTGTGTGTACGTGCTCAGTGAGTGTAACCGTAGTTTTTGAAAAATTACTTACCATAAGATGTCTAGAGACAGCACAGCATGGCTTAGTGCATGGGAAGTATCTGTATCCTGGTATGTTGGGGGTCCTATTTCGAAAATAAAATTGGTACATGAAATTTAGAAAGGTCCAACCAGCTCTGGTGTTAAATCAATAGCACCCATATTTAGTAATTACCCCAACTTTAAAATAATAATATTCCTATTTAATAAATAAACCTATTTCCTTCCCCGCAAAGAGTGCCAGCAATAAATTAAATAGCATTTACATTTAATAAATATAGCCATTTCCCACAACCATCCCCGGAATTAAATCATTCATATTCACATTTAATAAATAGCCCTCCTCACCAAACTTAGCCCCACAGTTAATTAATAGCCTCAAACCAACCCAGCATTAAATTAAAGGTCCTGTCACCTCACCTTAAATTAATAGACGCCTCTATCAGAGCAGCACACCACTTCCCTCTATCATAGCAGCACACCCCCCCCTCTATCATAGCAGCACACATCCCCCCTCTATCATAGCAGCACCACCCCTCTATCATAGCAGCACCCCCCCTCTAACATAGCAGCACACATTCACCTCCTCCCTTTATCATAGCAGCACACATCTCCCCCCCTCTATCATAGCAGCACTCCCCCCTAGCATAGCAGCACACATTCACCCCCTCCCTCTATCATAGTTGCACACATCCCCCCCCCCCCACACTTGAAGCTTTTGCTTCAAGTACTACCTTCATTCTTCTTCCTTCCTTTCCAGCCATCGCTGCCTGGCGCTTCTCTGCTTCTCTGCTCTTCAGCTGCTTGAGAAAGTCTGTTTTACAGACGAAACGCGTCGCTTTGTCTGCTGCCTATCATTTAGATCAAATTGTTATAAGGTATCACCTTACTACTCAAATGGAACTTTCATTTAGGATTACTGTTTTCTATCCGGACGTCTGAATTGGTGCGCACCGAAGACTGGATGTAACACGCTTTCAATAACCGTTCATACGGTAAAAAGGTATACCTTTCTATTTCTTTTCCGGATAAGAGACTATCTTCACCAACTTTGGAGGCAATACGATCGGAGGTACGTGCTTCAATTACTTTATAGCCGCTTAGACGGTAAGAAGTTGTCTATTACGTGCCGAATCCGATATTAGCCTTAAACATTGGACTGAATTCAAATATGATTATTTCTGGAGGCAAACCCATCGGAGGTATTTGATTCAACCATTTATTAGCCGCTCAGGCGGTAAGAAGTTGTTTTATATGTGTCTAGTCCGTGATTAGCCTCAGGCATTTGATTCATTACGGATGCTATAAATATACTTGAGATATACAAGCTAAATTAAGATATTTGATACATAACCCTGAAGGATTTGGATTCGAAGAAATCTAACTTTACTCTGGACTGCAAATTTATATATGATCCTCCATTACTGGACCACTGTCTATATTTCTTGTGGAATATATATTAAAATAACGCATGCATGACCGTTTAAATATTCAGGAGGGATATCCCTGTTATATATGTCTATTTATTTTGATATTATAACATTAGTACATCAGCCGGATAATATTATATATCAATTACCATCTCAGGCTCAAGGGGTATTTATGAGTATAAAATTATATTACATTATCTGTATCAACATCTGTGGTTTAACTGTGGCTTGAACATCTATTCAATTGATCTTTTTTATTGCATTATATATTGTGCACTTATTTTATATGTTTTATCTATCCTCATTGATCCATCGAATAAATATTAAAAGTGGTGAAGACAGGAGGAGAGGGTGACCCTGCTCAAAGGAGCGTACAATCTAAGGGGTGGGGTAGGCAGACAAAGAGACACAGGGGAGAGAAGGAGGAACGGAGGATAAGGATAAGGGAAGGGGAATGAAGGGGAAGAGGCATAAGAAAGGTAGGTAATTAAGTGGGAGACTGGAAGGCTTTAAGAAAAAGGTGGGTTTTTAAAGCCCGTTTGAAACTCGACAGATTAGGGGAAGTTCTGATGGAGGGAGGGAGCTTGTTCCAGTGGAGGGGGGCAGCGCGGGCGAAGTCTTGGATACGCGCGTGGGAGGAGGTGATCAGGGGGGAAGAGAGGCGACGGTCATTGGCAGATCGGAGATGGCGGGATGGAGCATGAACAGAGAGGAGGGTGGAGATGTAGGGTGCAGTGGAGTTGGCAAGGGCCTTGTATGTAAGAGTGAGGAGCTTGAAGAGAATTCTGTAGGGGAAGGGGAGCCAGTGAAGGGATTGGTAGAGGGGCGAGACAGACGAGGAGCAGCGAGAAAGGAAGATAAGCCTAGCGGCTGCGTTAAGAACAGATCGAAGGGGAGCAAGACGAGATTGGGGGAGGCCAGTGAGGAGGAGGTTGCAGTAGTCCAAACGGGAGATGATCAGAGAGTGAATAAGACATTTGGTGGCATCTTGGGAGAGGAAGGGCCAGATGCGAGCGATGTTACGCAGCTGGAAGCGACAGGATTTAGCGAGAGAGAGAATGTGGGGGCCAAAGGAGAGAGAGGAGTCGAGGATGACACCGAGGCAGCGAAGTTGGGGGACAGGGGAGATAGAGGTGTTGTCGACAGTGATAGAGAGGTCAGAAGGGGGCAAGGTGTGAGCTGGAGGAAAGACTATGAGTTCAGTTTTGGCGAGGTTGAGTTTGAGGAATCGGGAGGACATCCAGGAGGAGATGGCAGAGAGGCAGGCGGACACCCTAGAGAGGAGGGAGGGAGAGAGATCAGGAGAGGAGAGGTACAGCTGGGTGTCGTCGGCGTAGAGGTGGTAGTTGAGGCCGTTGGAGCTGATAAGTTCACCCAGGGAAGAGGTGTATAAAGAGAAGAGTAAGGGTCCCAGAACAGAGCCCTGAGGGACCCCGAATGGAAGGGTGGACGGGGGGGAGAGAGACCCAGAGGTAGTGACGGAGAAGGAACGGCCAACAAGGTAAGAGGTGAACCAGGACAAGACTGAGCCGGAGAGGCCAAAGGATTGGAGGGTGTGGAGGAGGAGGGGGTGGTCGACGGTGTCGAAGGCAGCAGAGAGATCAAGGAGGATGAGAAGGGAGAAGTTACCCCTGGCTTTAGCAGAGAGGAGATCATTGGTGACTTTGGCCAGGGCAGTTTCAGTGGAGTGAAGGGGGCGAAAACCAGACTGGAGAGGATCGAGGAGGGAATGTTCCGAAAGGTAGGAGGAGAGACGGCTGCAAACAAGCCTTTCAAGAATTTTGGAGGCAAAGGGAAGGAGAGATATGGGGCGATAGTTGGAGGGAGAAGTGGGGTCAAGATTAGGTTTCTTAAGAATGGGGGCACAAGAGCATGTTTGAAGGAGGAGGGGAAGATGCCGGAAGAGAGGGAGAGATTAAAGAGATGGACGAGGTGGGAGCAGGTGGTGGGGGAAAGGGATCGAAGAAGGTGGGAGGGGATGGGATCCAGGGGACAGGTAGAGAGGGGGGAGGATGAAATGAGAGAGTGGACTTCCTCGCCTGTGGTGGGGAGGAAGGAGTAGAGGGGAAGGTGGCTGGGGGGGGAGGATGTAGGAGTGGGGTGGGGTGGACGAGAGAGAGGAGGAGGAGATTTCAAGTCGGATGGCCTCAATTTTAGAGGAGAAAAAGGAGGCGAAGTCGGAGGCAGTCAGGGATGAGGGGGTGGGAGGAGGGGGTGGGGCCAGGAGAGTGCTGAAGGTGGCGAAGAGGCGGCGGGGGTTGGAGGATTGGGACAAGATAAGGGATTTAAAGAAAGATTGTTTAGCGAGTGAGAGGGCAGAGTTTTAGGATGAAAGGATGAATTTAAAGTGGAGGAAGTCAGCCAGGGAGTGGGATTTTCTCCAGTGGCGTTCAGCGGTACAAGAGCATTTTTGGAGGTAGCGGGTAAATTTGGAGTGCCAGGGTTGGGGTTTGGAGCAGCGAGGGTGGACGAAGTGAGCAGGGGCGACTGCATCCAGAGCAGAGGTGAGGGTGAGATTGTAGAGGGAGACCGCCTGGTTGGGGCAGGCCAGGGAGGAAAGGGGAGAGAGGAGGGTATCGAGAGAGGAGGACAGAGAGGCTGGGTCAAGAGCGTCGAGGTTGCGTATGGACAGAGTAGGTTTGGGCAGGGGGAGGGGAGCAGGAGAAGAGGAGAGGGAGAAGGAGAGGAGATGGTGATCGGATAGAGGAAAGGGAGAGATGGAGAAGTCAGAGAGACTACATAGGTAGGTGAAGACATGATCAAGGGAGTGACCAGGGCAGTTGGTAGAGGAGGAGGTCCATTGGGTAAGACCAAGGGAGGAAGAGAGGGTGAGCAGTTTGCAGGAAGCTGGGTCGGTGGGATTGTCCATGGGGAAGTTGAAGTTGCCGAGGATGATGGAGGGGAGGTCGGAGGAGAGGTGGTGAGGAAGCCAGGCAGTAAAGTTGTCAAGGAAGAGGGAGGTGGGACCAGGTGGGCGGTAGATGACAGTGACCCGGAGATGGATGGGGTAGAAGAGGCGGATGGAGTGGGCTTCAAAGTAGGAGAAGGAGAGGGAGGGTTCAGGGGGAATGACACGAAAAATGCAGGTGGAGGATAGGAGGAAGCCCACCCCCCCGCCTAGGCGGGCACCAGGTCTGGCGGAGTGGGTGAAAGAGAGACCACCATAGGAGAGGGCGGCGGGGGAGGCGGTGTCAGAGTTGGAGAGCCAGGTTTCAGTAATGGCAAGAAGGTTAAGGGAGTTGGGCCTGTTTTACCACACCGTAGTCCGCACATTCCTCTGGGGCCACCCTGTGATAAGCTTCCAATGCACATCCTTGTAGCGTGGGAACCAGATACTTTACCCACTCCTGTTTGGGCAAGTCATGGAGACTACAAGACATTTCAAACACCTGCAAATGTCCATCAATATCTCTAACAGTGTCATCAACTTTGGTAAAGTGAAGAGATCCCAATCTTGGCGAAGCAGATGACGGTTTACGGGCCACAGCAGCAGGTAGTGTGGTGTTTACTGTTGCTGGAAACAGGTGCTGTGTTCTGGGATGTTACTGCAGGTACCTCTAGGTTTGAAGTTAACGTCTCCTCCAGGTCACTGTCAGCTTCCTCATCTGCTGACCCGTACTACGCATCCTAGGCTCTCAGCGCCTTTTTCATTTCCCTCCTTGTCGCTGTGTAAGGAATTTCTAACTTCTTTGTTTGGCACAGTATCTCAAGGTCCGCCTTGGACATTTTACTGTACTTCGACTTCCTGTGCATTCTCCTGGCTGCAGCTATTCCTCTCTTGAATAACTCCGCTCTCCTGACTGGTGCACGAAAAGCCGCCTGCGGTTATCCCACTGCTTGCCACCAGAAATCTGTGACAGGATGGACCGCCTATGCCACCCTGTCTGTTGCTGCTGGGAACCGGCTGGGCTTACATTGCCACTGTTCCGTTTCGTTATCCCAAATGCGCCCTCTTGCCACAGTAGGAGAGGGCTTACAAATGCTGCCCCCACTGGACTCCTTACCGGCATCCAGTACCGTGTTTCTTCTGGGTCCCTGACGCTGCGAGTGTACCCCATTACTGGTGTACCTGGGCTGGTACTTCTGACCTCTTACTATGGATCAGGGTTGCTGTGGATGGATCCCCCCTGGCCTATCACACTGACCAGAGCTGCAGTGTAGCAGGTACCTAAAAGCTGTGTTCAAACCTCAGAAACAACCGGGAACGGATTCGATTTTGGGTCTAATCTGTAAGTCACAGGATTTTTATCATGGAAGATATTTTCAAGCAGGTCTTTGAAGCAAGTGATGTTTATTTTCAGTCACACTGATTGGAGGTACAAGTGCTAAGGTCAGATGAAATCAGAAGAACAACTTTAATACAAAACGGTGCTGTTTTTATACACATTTGAGCGCAGCCTCACTGGATAAGCTAACCCCCTTGAGGTCTGAGTTATTTTTAGAATCAGGATGCAATTTGTTTATCCAAACATGGATTTACATGCAATTCAAAGCTATCAATATTTACACTTATCTGTGATATCCTATAACTTGCTGTGATTTCCTGCATCACATGCTGTTTACAATGTTCAGAAAGGTTTGAACACTCTGGACAAAAGGCCACACAGTAACTACCCCCGCCTGGGCCTTTGGCCAGAGCAGGCATTTGACACTTCATCAAAAAACTTATTTAGCATTTCCTGCTATCAGACTCCCTCCCCACGTATGCCTAATTGGAGATTTCCTCTAGCAACCTTACAAACCCAAACAATGACACATCCATACAAAACACATCCTAATGTAACACGATAAGTGCATTTCAAATTATACATTGGTGCCTGCACCTCTGATTGAAATACATTTCTACAATAAATTATTTACACATGATCCAGCCACAAATAAGTTACTTATCAGGGATCCAGTCACAAAGGGTCCCAAGAGAGAGAGCCTTTGGAAGAAGTTGCCTGGATAGAGGCATGGATTTATTCGAAAAAGAGATGCTAGGTGGTGTGAGCATGTGTGATTGGAAAAGTACCCCAATATTGTGAAGGGGGAGGGGGTCACAGCAGAGGCATCATAGCTAACAGAAGGAGCTTAATGAGGTCTTGTGTCGAAGTCGTATAATTGGATGAAAGAAAGTATATTGATTAATATTGTTTTACTGTGCAATTGCGATCAGTACGCCACGTGTTATGTTTCATGGCGCGATCGCACAATAAAACATGCATGCATACACTCGCACTTTTACATTCATCTATTTAAATATTTCATATTTATAATGGTTCCATTCCACAGTCGTTTATGAGCAGATGGTATTTGGTTTACAGTTATATATATTATAAGGTTTTATGTACATAGTGATATTTAAGGTTCAGTTTACAGGAAATATGTCATGTTTAGTATCAATTTAATCCCCTATTTATCCACAGTTGTCTGGTTCATTCGCCGAACGGATCGCACATTGCATACTCTAGTTAGCGATGTTAGGGAATAAATGTTTAAAATGATACTATCTGTGTAATGTAAATAGACTAGTTTAAACTGGATTCTGGGCGGGAAAATCAGAGTCATCATCTGGAGAGCAGACCCGCACCCTTGGAATGTTGACCCACAACCTTGGAGGGGGTTGTTTGAACTGGCCTATGACCTGCATTACACTGGACCCTCCTGAAGCCTGGACCTATAGAAGCAAGCCACATCATCTGTATTGTTTTCTCTGTATCACTGAGTGTATATATACAGCTCCCTGGGACCAGCTAAAACAGTCATCACTGACCACAGTCTTCTGAACTGAAGGACTGTCTAGCTGGATCCAGCAGAGGGCGCAGCGGAGCGCAGCGTATGTATGTATGTATTTATTTGGTATAGGCTCTATTGTACTTGTTTATTGAACTGCTAAACCTTTTTGCTTTTTTCTAAATAAATTGCTTGTGCTTTGGAAACACATAAATCGCTTAGACAATACTTATTGAAAAATGATTAAATTACTTTAATACCTGCTATATGAAAGCCCCTTGTAAACAGCTCCAATACCGAGAGCACCTGGTTATTTTAGAGGGAATGAGCTCGTACAATACAGGAATTCACGGAAGTGGGGAGCAGGGCTATGGCAAAGCAAATTGTGTCATTTAGCCCTGCCGTCATCCGGGATCCGGGAAGGTGTTATTCTTCTAGGAGTCTGGGAAGATTCCCTGAAATTCTGGAGCCTCCTGGATATTCCTGGAGAGTAGGCAAGTATGCTCTAGAGCAGGGGTCGGCAACCCCCGGCACGCAGCCCCTTGAATCCTGGCACGCCGTCCAACTGTTCTAAATGACAGCAAGCGCAGCCGTTCAGCTCTTCTCCGGCTGTCATTCCTTCCCCAACACTGAACTGCTGCGCAAGCGCAACAGCTCAGCACTTCTCCGGCTGTCATTTATTAAAAATGACAGCCGGAGAAGAGCTGAACTGCTGCGCCTGCGCAGTTCCTCCCAAGTACCTTTGCGGACTGTTTCACTGCTAGAAGAGGTAAGTATAAAATTCTATCATTTTTTATAAATGTATTAGTGTCCTAAAAATTTTTTTTATCCAATTCTGAGGCCATAAGAGTCAATGGGGACATTACTGTGGCATAAAATGTATTGGGGGCAACTGTGGCATACTATGTGTTTCTGGGGGCAACTGTGGCATATTATGTGTTTCTGGGGGCAACTGTGAAATACTATGAATTTCTGGGGGAACTGTGACATACTATGTATTTATGGGGGCAACTGTGGCAAAGTATGAATTGGGGGCACAACTATGTGGCATAAGATGAATTGGGGGCACAATTATGAGGTATGATGTGAACTGGGGCACTACTGTGCGGCATAACATTTTTTTTTTGCTGGTCCCTTACTGTTAATATGATATTAGCCTCATAAAATGAGAGATAATTATATATATATATATATATATATATATATATATATATATACACAACTGGCACACCTGGGCTTGACTAGATTTTAGCCGGCACTCCGATAGAAAAAGGTTGCCAACCCCTGCTCTAGAGTTTGCATGCATAGTTGCACATAAAACAGATGGAAAAAACAGGGGCGCAAGCGGAACATATGTATCTGTTACATGTACAGGTAAATAAATCCAGATTGTTGTTCTTCTCCAGGTAAATATGAAACATGACCATACAGACATTAACTACTGTAAATGTTATGTTGTGTGCAGGCACTATGATACTGGACTTGGCACATTGAAGGCTATTGGACTTGGCATACCTAAAGCAAACTGAGACATATCATATTTAACACTTCTCAAGCTGGCAAAAGGACAGAGTTGAAACCTGTTTGACCTCAATGTCTCATACATTATAAGGATCCCAGATAATTTATATGTATTTATAACCTTGACAGTCATCATACGCCAACAGATATTGAAAATCAGATGAAGAAGGGGGAGAAAGATAATACATATTGTTTAAAAAAATTTACAAAAAAACCGATGTTAGCAGAGATGAACAATTTAAATTATGTTGTTAAACAGAAAATGAATGCACAATCCAGTAGATACTATTGTACTGGGAGGATCCTAAAATAGTACAGGCTAATAGTTGACATGAATAAAAATTCTAAAGCTTTTTTCATGCTACCTAAACATGGTTAGAGCTTGCTGTTTGTCTTTCTGTACAACCACAAAAAGAAAAATACAGTAATTAGAACATAAGTGATTACAATAATAACCATCTAGAACACATCATAGCTAAGAATCTTTAGTTATGAAGATCATGGGGAAAATAATCAATTGGCAGCTAGTTCAAACGGCTGATTCTCGGTGGTTTGCTGTGATTATTTATAACACTTTTATTAAAAACAAAGATAAAGTTCTCTAAATTATGATGTCAAATTGTAGAGAATCTGCGGTTTTAGGTCCCCGCCCATTGATACATTTATTCCATGTCTTCTCACTCATACCAGTCTGACTTCCCGCATGGTGCTCCTAACCTGTGTTATTTCTTTCATCATGTCTCCAAAATCTTAAATCCTACCTAAAAGCTCATGTTTTTATACATGTAAAAAGTAGCTCATAAGAACATATAACATCAGCTTCATTATGCACAGTCATCACTGACCTCTGTCTGCTAATTCACAGAATTCCTTTACCTCATGTTTCAGTCTTATAGGATCGCAGGTGGAATCTCTTTCCTATTGCCTCCCAATTTCTTCTCATCCTTATAATCATCATCATCACCGACATTTATTTATATAGTGCCAACAGATTCCGTAGCGCTTTACAATTGGGAGCAAACAGTAATAAAACAATACTGGGTAATACATATTTACAGAGAGGTAAGAGGGCCCTGCTCGCAAGCTTACAATCTATGGAACAATGGTTTGATACACAAGGATAAGTGCTACATCATATTGAATATTTGTCCAGCTAGAATGCAAACATTGCAAAGTATTTAGTGGGCTGCATGCTCAGTCACACAACTATGTTGGTCAAAGGGTTGTTGTCTTGTGTTAGCTGTGTAGAGGGGGGTAATAGGGTAACTTAGGGAGATTAAGAGGGTGGTTGAGGAATATTATAAGCTTGTCTGAAGAGGTGGGTTTTCAGAGAATCCTTTAAGGTTTGAAGACTAGAGGAAAGTTTTGTGGTGCAAGAGAGTGAATTCCATAAAGTGGGTGCAGCCCGAAAAAAGTCTTGTAACTAAGAATGGGAGGAAGTGATGACAGTGGAAGAGAGACGCAGATCTTGTGCAGAACGGAGGTGTCGAGTTGGGGGATATTTTGAGACAAGTTAGGAGATGTATGTCGGTGCAATTTTGTTGATGGCCTTCTATGTTAGTAGAAGAATTTTATATTAGATTCTTTGAGAATCAGGCAACCAATGGAGAAACTGACAGAGTGACTCATCAGACGAAACAATGATTTACAAGGAAAATCAATCTAGCCGCTGCATGCAAAATAGATTGTAGAGGCCTGAGTCTGATTTTGGGAAGACCAGTAAGGAGGGAATTACAATGTAATGTACATACTGCTTATTTAGAGTAGCTTACAGAACAGCATTTTGTAAAGCTATTATAAATAATCATTCATATACATTCAAAATAATCCTTGGCTAATACAAGAGTTACTTGATTATTTTGTATTATTCACATTTTGAAGCTACTTTAGCTAGCTACATTGCAGCAATGAGAACCTAATCCTTTCGATATTATATACAATATACTATATAAAGAAATAAAATCATTTACATCTTCTCAATGAAAAGGTTAGAGCATGCAGCGTTGAATACATACTGTTCATCATTGAGGCATGTTGCGAAACCAGAGTGCTTGTCATCTAGCTGCTTCCATTAGCTGCAGACATCCAGTCAGTACAGAAAGAAATTACCATTTGTCATGTGATTTTCTACACTGCCTGTGTGCAAAAAGAAGGGAGCAATAATTATGCAGTAATAGTATTTTGATTTTAAAGTGAAAAAATTCACAGAGAGTGAATGGTAAAATATTTCAAAATGTATTGTTCTTACAAAACGCAAGGCTGTTAACCTGCAACATTTAAATGCATACTGCCACTTCCCTATTAGGATATGAAAAGTGAGTGTCTGCTCTACAGATAAGCCTCATTCCCCAGATAAGCCTCACAGGCGACATGAGGGATCATTTGGGCCATTAAACAATACCAGTCCCAGCCAGCACTGATCACAGTACTGCTTGACTACACTTTCATGCAAAGAGTATCCAGGGTTTTGCCCAGTCTCAAATACAGTATAGTCTTACATTACTTCAAATATGCATTGTACGGATTGTGAAGAAAATTTCCATATTGGGATCATAGAGGTAAAATACACTGTCCAGTGTTGTTATTCATGCATTCCACTACAGCACCGTGAAGATTTTTTGGTGGCGACTTGTACAAAATATCTATTTAACACCGTGGTACATACATAAAATTATACATTTAACATGAAAACTAACATAACTAAGTTGCTTTTTGTCATCTCCTTTTGGTCTTTCAGCCTGCAAATAAGCTAGAGTGAGTCTGTTGCATGCACTGTCCAACTCCAACACCCCCCTCCCCTGTCCTCTCTCTATCCTTTCCCCTTGCTCATTTTCCAGCCTTACTGTGGATAAAATAACAGTGGTCAAGACCTAGATTAATCCATGATAAATCCCCATAGACCCTCTCTTAAAATGTACTAAGTGAGAAGTGAATGTAAAAACAAGTAATATAGAATTTGGTACAAGAGACTTTTATTGGTTAATGCAAATACATATTATCTATGATAATATATGATAATAAAATAGATCTTTGTAGTACTTCATGGTGTCTGGAAACCCTCCTCCAAGCCTGGGGCAATGTATGCTTTAAGTGGCTTGCCCCGTGTATATGATGGGGATAGGAAGAGTTGAAGAGTGGCTCAGCACTGCCTAAAATTATTGACATGCCCCCATGCATGCTCAACATGCCCATATTCAACATGAAGCGGATGTGAAGATATGGGTGGCGATGAATATGGGTGTAAGTCTGTTCTGCTCTACTACACAAGACACTGCAGGATATGTCCAATACCTATGCAGTATATAAATTTACAAAAGAACACGCAGAAAAAAAAAATATTGAATTCATGTCACCTGTAAATAAAATAGGCACTAATGAGAAAACATTAAAAATATATATTTTTCTTCTATGAAATACATTTGTTAGAATGTTATTAATGTCGACTGTACATAAAATAAATGTTACATTGCTACTGATTGCTGTCCTCATTAACAAGCAGCACTTAGACTAGCTCTGTAGCTGGAGCAAGAGATGCATGTGCTCGAGTTTGGCACGTCCTTACTGTACATTGACTACGACCAAATGCCCCTTACTCATCCAGTTTCCTCCCTGAAATCGTAGGCCGTAATTAAGTGTCCTTTGCGTTCGAAGATCAATTGAATGTGGCTGCGTTCTATGCTGTATGGTCCGGTTCTGGGCAGGCGCAGAGTGATTTTGCGTATGATACACAATCGCCATTGCGTTCCTTGTTGAATCAGGCCTTATGAGAATATGTGTATGTTTCCTCAAACAATAGTACATAGTGTAAAGAATAGGATGCATCATTTGGCATAGTAATGAGAGTGGTGAGTGTATGTGCTTCTTTTGTGGTCCCTTCCCTTGACCTCTCTCCCTGGGGTGCCCAGCCTACTATTCCCCAGCTTCCTTTGGGTGAACAGATATGTATGTGTTCGCAGTGGTGTTCACTCACCTATGGATGGGGGAATGGGTGATGTTGCCAGTGAAGGTCTGTCACTGAGCTTCTGTCAGTCTCTGCCAGTAATTCACATTAATATATACACAGTTGACCAGTGCAAGAGCAAGATAGACATACCTATGTTTTTATGATATATTATACTTTATTAGATCTAGTAATGACAGTTGAGTTGTGGTCCCAGTGCCAGAACACAGCATGCGCTCTTTCTCTGTGGGATTCAGCTTAGCTATTTCCATAATCATCAGCCCCCTTGGATGAACATGAATACTGACTGCAGACTGAGACATGTTCCCAGTTATTAAACTCACTTGGGGTTCTGAGAATGGCTACCTTGCCCTCTGTCACTGCTGATAGTCTGCTGCCACTTCAGTCACTTGCCCACTTCAGCCACAACTGCTGATGGCACTTGCCCATGTCAGCCACTGTTGCCACTCTGTTGATGCTGGCAGAGCTGGATTAAGGCTTTGGGGGGCCCGGGGCACTTAAGACATGGGGGCCCTAAAATCTAAAATTAAGAGCATAGTGTCTTCATTGGGTATAAGGCTGTAAGCATTGACACATCCTGCATTACGACACCTATAGCCCGCAGTACGACATTTACAGCTCTCCCAGAGGGCTTGCCTAGCTTCTCTGCACTAGAAAAGTCATTACTTCCACAAACTAAAATACTTCACATTAAAACAATCAACAAAACCCCCACATTAAAATGGACATTGATACCACACATTAAAAATACAACTATACCGCACACTAAAACTAGCAATGATACAGCACACTAAAATTAACAAAAAAAAATAAACATTGATAACATAACACCAATTTTGACACATATATATATATATATATATATATATATATATATATATATATATATATATACACAAGTTAACCCGTGCATGATACTCATGCATTCTAGTCAAATCAAGCTACTTAAGGTGTTAAAAAGGTTCTTGTCATGCATTTGGGCCATAGCCCAGGCCTCCTCAAGAGCGTTACTTCCCGACGTAAGCGCCCTTTTTTAACGTGGTTTTGTCCACATGTCACCACCTCATCATTCTTCTCCATCACCTCATCCTTCATTTTCATCGCCACATCTATCCAGATGTCTATCCAGACACAGGGATCTCTCTCAGCGGTCCTGAGTATCACACTCCTCTCACTCTGTCACCCCTGGCAACCATTAACCACTCCCCACTGTCACCCCCGGCAACCGCCAACCACTCCCAACTGTCACTTCTCCTTCAAGAAATATATATATATATTTTTTAAATCTTTATAAACACTTTTAACAATTAACAAATTAAATTAACAAATTAAAAACATCTTAGTATACCAAATTTCAGCCCTTTCTGAATTTTTTTTTCCACACACACTAAGAAATTAGTAGGTCAGTGTATAACTCCGCCCAGCAGGTGGCGCTGCAGCTTGGTTTTATTTTTTTCACACAGACAGACTAACACACGCCACTAGGCATTTATAGTATATATATATATATATATATATATATATATATATTGTAATACAAGAACAGGCAGGGCGCCTCTAAGTGGAATATCAAATATACAAGGTGGAAATGCGTAATAGTATGCGTACCGTAAGGTAAGCAGCAATGGGTCTCCAGGAAAAAATGGAGCAGTCTCTGCTGTACTTGTAGTCCTCCAAATCTCCACCAATCACTCATACAATATGGAAAGAGCAAACATAGTGTAACACTGAAATGTAATTGGTAAGGGCCGTTCACCAAATACCCCACAATCCTATGGAGTGTCTGAGATTATAGTCTCAGATTATCGTATACAGGACACCCAAATGAGTGCAGCAAATATGTAATAAAAATCTGCGTACCAAAAATCATGTAGATCTCACGTCTAGGTACTTAAGACATATGCAACATCAATAACTTCACAATCCCAGCCTCATACAAGTGGCGAAAATGCATAAGATTGTAAAAAAGAAGATAATTCAATATGTATGCAAAATTTTTAATAACAAGTAATAAAAGCACTCACATGAGGTAATGGAAATAACGCTGGATATCGCTCAACGCGTTTCGTCTTGTAACACCCAAGACTTCATCAGGAATAAAATATATATATATATATATATATATATATATATATATATATATATATATATATATATTAGTCCTACAATTTTATTCAATATTTATTTAAAATTGCTAATGGGTGTGTTGATGCACCTGCATTGTTGTGTACACCATTGAACGGTCACCAAAAATTAGGATTGTCCCACTAGAATCACAACATTTCACAGACTCTGCTGCTCTCTCCTACCTGTTCTTCTCACTTTCACCACCTGTGCTGCAGGTTTCTTTAGTTGCGGCTTGTCTGGATCCTAGAATGTTGGAGGACCTATTTAAAAAAAAAATGGGTACATTTAGAAAATTACAGCCAGCCCCGATGTTAAATCTGTACCACCCACGATTAATAATTAGGCCTTCCTCCAGCCCCAACATTAAAATAATAGTATTCATATTTAATAAATAAACCTATTTCTCTCCCTACAAACAGGTCCAGCAATAAATTAATAGTATTTGCATTTCAGAAATATACGTATTTTCCGAACCTGTCACTGCCATAAAATAATTCATAGGCACATTTTAATAGAGACCTCATTCTCCCTAAACTCACCCCCAAACCACCCCATCTGAAATTAATAGTCCCCACTATTGTGCCTCTCTCCCGCACTTTTTCCCCATACTGTGCCTGTCTCCCCATTTTTCCTCAATCTGTGCCTCTCCCCCCTTTTTTCTCATGCTGTGCCTCCCCCCCTTTTTCCTTACTGTGCCTCTCTCCCCTTTTTCCTTACTGTGCCTCTCTCCCCTTATTCTTTATTGTGCCTCTCTCCTCCCCTTATTCCTTACTGTGCCTCTCTCCCCTTATTCCTTATTGTGCCTCTCTCCCCTTATTCCTTACTGCGCCTCTCTCCGCTTATTCCTTACTGCTCCTCTCTCCTCCCCTTATTCCTTACTGCGCCTCTCTCCTCCCCTTATTCCTTACTGCGCCTCTCTCCCCTTTTCCCTTACTGCGCCTCTCTAGTCCCCTTATTCCTTACTGCGCCTCTCTCCCCTTATTCCTTACTGCGCCTCTCTCCCCTTATTCCTTACTGCGCCTCTCTCCCCTTATTCCTTACTGCGCCTCTCTCCTCCCCTTATTCCTTACTGCGCCTCTCTCCCCTTATTCCTTACTGCGCCTCTCTCCTCCCCTTATTCCTTACTGTGCCTCTCTCCTCCCCTTATTCCTTACTGTGCCTCTCTCCTCCCCTTATTCCTTACTGCGCCTCTCTCCGCTTATTCCTTACTGCGCCTTTCTCCTCCCCTTATTCCTTACTACACCTCTCTCCCCTTATTCCTTACTGCACCTCTCTCCCCTTATTCCTTACTGCGCCTCTCTCCCCTTATTCCTTACTACGCCTCTCTCTCCTTATTCCTTACTGTGCCTCTCTCCCCTTATTCCTTACTGTGCCTCTCTCCCCTTATTCCTTACTGCGCCTCTCTCCTCCTCTTATTCCTTACTGCGCCTCTCTCCTCCCCTTATTCCTTACTGCGCCTCTCTGCCCTCATTCCTTACTGCGCCTCTCTCCTCCCCTTATTCCTTAATGCGCCTCTCTCCTCCCCTTATTCCTTACTGCGCCTCTCTCCCCTTATTCCTTACTGCGCCTCTCTCCTCCACTTATTCCTTACTGCACCTCTCTCCCCTTATTCCTTACTGTGCCTCTCTCCCCTTATTCCTTACTCTGCCTTTCTCATCTCCTTTTTCCTCATAGTTTGCCTTTCTGCTTAATTTCCTTTTTTCACTTACCTTTCTATTAGCTTTTCTTTTCTTCTCCCCTCTTCTGTATTCTCTCTTCTTGCTTCCTCTCCGCGCTGCTCCTCACTGAATGACAGGCGTGACTTGATGACGTCACGCCTGTCATTCAGCTTTAACAGAGCAGAGAGGAAGGAGGAGAGACGCCTGCGCGGCCGCGATCAGGTAAGTAAATTACAGGGTCATGAGATAGGTGTTGTAGGAAGTCTCTCTTGCATTACTCTGTGCCACCCTCACCATGCAGGGTCACATGACTAAGCTTACCAACAGAAAGTTCGGCATTTGGAACGCAAATGTGTTGGGGATCTAGGGCATTGTATCCAGGAGGCCGGTCCCGGATACAATGTAGGGGAGCTGGATTAGAGCCGTGGTTTCTTCTGGGCACAGAGGCAGGTATCGGACGGCTGCGCCCTGGGCGGTCGCACCGCCCGCACCGCCGTCGTTGCGGCTCTGCTCCAATGAACTGAGTGTATAGGAAGAGAAGAAATAAAGCTGTTGTCACTCAACAAAGGAGGAGCTTCAGTAAAAAGCAGGAGTGCGGTAGTAAACTACCACTAGCTATCAGGGAAAAGTGCTATTTAGGGCTCATTCAACCACAAGGAAACAGGTTCCGTAGAACACAATTTACTACCAAGGACTGGGTTATATAATATACACTGGCCACCAAGAATTGGGCTCTGTAATATACATTTATTCTATGCTAGCCTCTAGACACTAGGTAATGTCTTATATACCAGCCTCTAAAGAAGCAGCCAGCCAGCCATTGACCTGCTCCGAGGACAGTGGCAGGTGGGGAGTTTGACTGGGGCGGTATACCTGTCAAACCATAAGGCAGGCAGGTGTCCTAAGGTGAACTCAGGGAGAACAGAAACCACTCGTGGAGCAGAAGGGTAGCCATGCTGCTCAGCTCTCGAGCTGGGGGGAGCTGGCCTCTCAAGAGTGACAAGGGTGGGATCCCCAACACCTCACACTGCTTGCTCCCCCTGCCAGCAATGTGATAATGATTGTCTGCCCTCATGCGCCCCCCATCCCTCCATGCCTTCCCATCAGCATTATTTTAATAACGGTCAACAGAAAACACATTACACAATTAATGATTATATAGCTATGTTAAAATACAAAACAAACAAACAAACAACTAAGCACTTAGGTTATCAGAGGGGTGCTGCTGCCTAGCCCTCCTAGCCCCGTTCTAGTAGCTGCACCTCCCTTCCATACCCTCCCCCCTTTTGAGCTCTGCCTGATGCTGAGTATTATGCATTTCATGGGCACCCCTGCCCCGCTGTTTTTTAAGCACCCTGGTGTGGAGCAGTAGCCAATGAATGACGCCATTCAGTGCAATGTATGGGAGCAAAGGGACTCCATGAACTTGGAACCGCCGACACATCTCCGGTGAGTATAATGCACACACACCGAATTTCTCTACACGATATGATAGCTCATCATTGTACAGTGCCGGCTCTTTAGATGTTGTCCAGGGTCCGCATAGTCTGATAAAGCTATTACACACACCTATCTTGGCTGGGTAACAGCAAACCTCAATAAACGCACAGTCCACAGTCACATAGTTGGAGACACAGGATGGTGACAGGGTATAATAGGCTATTACATCCCTAACGATAGTTGCTGGGGTAGAGGTGAGATTTCTACTTTGGGGAAATCTCAGTTTTTGCTTGCCCTACACTGATTTTCATTTTGAGGATATAATATAACATACATCCTAGTCGTATACTATAACATGGGAACATTCCGAGGCTGTCACGGGCACTAGGAGTCTTTACCCAGGGATCACCAGGTGATAAGCTTACCAGAGCAGTATAGGTGGTAATATGGTACTCTGGTAGCGGGGTGATCACGGAACAGGAAACAGCAGATGATAGAGATGCTCGGGAAAGTCTATGACTAGCAGCACTGGTAATATATATGTAGTAATACACGAGGAACTGAATGGACAAAGGACACGTGAGGGTAGTCAGTGGTCTGCGGTAGCAAGTTGTACCACTGCTATAGTGAGGAGAAATGTCCAACAGAAACGAGGAGGTGATGAGAGTCAGCGGTCTGCGTTTAGCAAGTTGTACCGCTGTCTGGGTGAAGGAATGGGATCCAGGTGAAGGTATCCGGGAAGTCAGTGGTCTGCCTTAGCAAGTTGTACCACTGCTATGTGAGAGGACACTGGAACAGGTGACACTGGAAACAGGAATCAGTGGTCTGCCTCTAGCAAGTTGTACCACTGAATATATATGTGAGGAGGAGCACGGGGAGAGACTGCAATACAGAGGATACACGGGCACCTTGAACTTGATCCACAATGACATGCACAATATAGTAATGACTGAACAGCACTGCAATAATACAAAGTCATAGAAACTATCCGGGCAAAAGATAACACAGTCAATGATGGCAAAAGTCCCAGCGGATAGTAAGCTCCAGAGGAGAACAACTCAGTCCAGCAAGATATGCAATACACCAGCACAGTCAATGAGAAGTATGCATACCGTGGTTCAGGAGCAGGCTGTCAGACAGGAGTGCAGAGATACCTGAACGGCTGGAGGCCGGCAGGATGCGAAGTCCCTGGAGGGTGAAGCGGTAATCAAGTAGGTGCAGCGCACAGGTAGGTAGACCAGCAGGGGAACAAATACTCAGGAAGCAGTAGTATGTAGAACTGGACTCCTGGAGGACCCTGAAGAGTAGCGATGGTCTAGACGAGATGAAAGCAGTGAGGCGCAGATCCGATGCAGACTGGCGAGTAGAGACCAGCAGGAACACTGAGAAGCACGGAGAGCGGATCAGCTGCTGCAGACACGAGTAGAACTGAGGAGTAGCAGCGAGCAGGACTCTGCAGGTACACGGAGGTAGCGGATAGCAACCAGCAGGTGCAGCCACGATGAAACACGGGAGAGTAGAGCTAAGCTGGAACTGTTGAGCACGGAGAGCAGCGGATAGGAATCAGTTGTAGCAGTCTCGAGGAAACACGGGAGAGTTGAGATGAGCTGAAGACTGTAGCGCACGGAGGCAGCAGATAGGAATCAGCCAAACAGTCACGATGAAACACAGGAGAGTTGAAGTAGTCTGAGGACTGTAGTGCACGGAGGCAGCGGATAGGAATCAGCAACAGTCACGGTGAAACACAGCAGAGTTGAAGTGGTCTGAAGACTATAGTGCACGGAGGCAGCAGATAGGAATCAGCTAACAGTCACGATGAAACACAGCAGAGTTGAAGTGGTCTGAAGACTGTAGTGCACGGAGGCAGCGGATAGGAATCAGCTAACAGTCACGATGAAACATAGGAGAGTTGAAGTGGTCTGAAGACTGTAGTGCACGGAGGCAGCGGATAGGAATCAGCTAACAGTCACGATGAAACACAGCAGAGTTGAAGTGGTCTGAAGACTGTAGTGCACGGAGGCAGCGGATAGGAATCAGCTAACAGTCACGATGAAACACAGGAGAGTTGAAGTGGTCTGAAGACTGTAGTGCACGGAGGCAGCGGATAGGAATCAGCTAACAGTCACGATGAAACACAGCAGAGTTGAAGTGGTCTGAAGACTGTAGGGCACGGAGGCAGCGGATAGGAATCAGCTAACACTCACGATGAAACACAGCAGAGTTGAAGTGGTCTGAAGACTGTAGTGCACGGAGGCAGCGGATAGGAATCAGCTAACAGTCACGATGAAACACAGCAGAGTTGAAGTGGTCTGAAGACTGTAGGGCACGGAGGCAGCAGATAGGAATCAGCTAACAGTCACGATGAAACACAGGAGCGTTGAAGTGGTCTGGAAACCACAGGAGTAAAAGTGGTCTGGAAACCACAGGAGTAGAAGTGGTCTGGAAACCACAGAAATCAGCAGCGCTGAATACACGAGGAAACACAGGAACACCTTCAGAGGCTCATGGGGAATGAGACTCCAAGATCAGGCAACGAGGTATGGACAGCAGGTGCTTTAAATAGGGAGTGTTGCGTGATCAGCCAATTAAGTTAAAGGAACAGGTACTGAAGGTTTGGAAAGGGCTGCGCATGCGCAGACCCTCAAGATGGTGGACGGCCACGGTTCCTAAACACACGGGAAGAAGCACTCACAGTCTGGTGAGTGACAGTACCCCCCCTTTTAAAGGTGGGCACAGAACGCCTGGAACCGGGCTTGTCCGGATTTTTGGAATAAAACTTCTTAAGAAGAGCTGGGGCGTTGAGATCTTCAGCTTTGATCCATGAACGCTCCTCAGGACCAAAGCCCTTCCAATGAACGAGGAAACGGAGAACTCCTCGCGAAATTTTTGCGTCCAATACATGAGTAATCTCAAAATCTTCCTCCTGATGAACTTGAACTGGCTGAGGTGCTGAAGGAGGAGCCGAGAAACGGTTGATGATGAGAGGTTTGAGCAAGGACACATGGAAGGCATTGGAAATACGAAGGTTCTTAGGAAGTAGAAGTTTGAAACAAACTGGATTTATCACTTGAATGATCCTATATGGACCAATAAAACGGGGAGCGAATTTCATAGATGGGACCTTCAAACGAATATTTTTGGTAGATAACCAGACACGATCTCCAATTTTTAGTGGTGGAATAGCCCGCCTCTTCTTATCTGCGAAAGACTTATATTTGGCAGATGTCTTCTTTAAACAGGTTTTGACCTGAGACCAAATATTTTTGAAGGTCTGACAAACAGTCTCTACAGCAGGAACTTGGGTGGGAGGGAGGGCAGGAAATTCCGGAAAAGACGGATGGTGACCGTAAACCACCAAGAATGGAGTTTTGGAAGATGACTCATGAGATCCCTCTTCAACGTCCGAGGACGTCACGAACGCCCGATGAGGAGGAAGGCGTTCGGACTGAACCTTATCGCACAGATCCGTAGATGAAGGATCCTGTGGAGGAGGACCTGGTGGAATAGACGACTGCTGTCTTTTGAATGGAACCACTTGAGAGAGACAACTATGATGCCATTCAGCTCCCCAAGACGTAACTTGAGAAGAGTACCAATCAATCTGGGGAGAGTGACGTTGAAGCCATTGAAGGCCTAATACAATCGGACTTGTAGTTACAGGAAGAATTAAAAACGAAATCTCTTCATGGTGTAGCACACCAATCTGAAGCGTTACTGGAGACGTACTCTGGGTGATGAGACCATTGATGAGACGTGATCCATCTATAGCAGTCACAGTAATCTGTGTTTTTCAAGTAATCACTGGTAGGGACCATTGATTCACTAGGGATTTAGAAATGAAATTTCCTGCTGCTCCAGAATCAATCAGTGCTTGGGACTCAAAGGATTTGGTAGCAAAGGAAATCGTAACATCAAAAGCGCAGACTTTTAATTTCGTAGAACCTGGAGAGGACTCCAGAGACCCTAACCTTATCTCCCCAGTATTGGTTAGAGCCCGGCATTTCCTGGGACAAGAATTGAGCATATGCGTGGAATCAGCACAATAGATACAAAGTCTATTCTTTACTCTTCGGTTCCTCTCCTCTAAAGTTAATTTGGAACGTCCTATCTCCATGGGAATCACAGAAGGTGAAACTGGACGAAATTGAGGGGTTGAGCGAAGAGGTGCTTTGAAAGAAGTTACTTTTTCAGAATCATTCTCACTAAACCTCATGTCCACACGAAGGCAAAGGAAAATCAAGTCATCCAAAGAGGAGGGTACTTCTTGTGAGGTCAGTGCGTTTTTAATTTTATCGGAGAGCCCCTGCCAGAAGGCGGCAATTAACGCTTCAGTGTTCCACTGAAGTTCAGAGGCTAGAATCCTAAATCGAATGACGTACTGGCTTACTGTACGAGAACCCTGACATAGACGGAGGATGCTGGAAGCAGCGGAGGTCACACGACCTGGTTCATCGAACACACTTCGGAACATAGAAATGAATTTGGCACTATCTTGTAATACAGGATCGTTTCTCTCCCACAGAGGGGAAGCCCATGCGAGAGCTTGTCCAGAAAACAATGAAATAAGATAGGCCACTCTGGAACGATGGGTAGAAAAATTTTGAGGTTGAAGCTCAAAATGAACAGAGCATTGAGTAAGAAAACCCCTACATGTTTTGGGGTCTCCATCATACTTTGACGGAGTAGGCAGGTGAAGCGTGGAAGCCGTAGACACCTGGGATGGCACTGGGGAAACGGAGGAAGGCACAGGAGCATCAACAGTAGCTGTGGCATCTTGCCCAGACGTTCTTTGGCAGGCTAACGCCTGGTAACACCGCAGTAAATGCCGTTGACGAACTTCCTGTTGCTCAATACGGGTAACCAAATGCCGCAGCATCTCTTTGGCTGTAGGTTCCGTATCTGGGTCTGTCATGGCCTGATCTTACTGTCACGGGCACTAGGAGTCTTTACCCAGGGATCACCAGGTGATAAGCTTACCAGAGCAGTATAGGTGGTAATATGGTACTCTGGTAGCGGGGTGATCACGGAACAGGAAACAGCAGATGATAGAGATGCTCGGGAAAGTCTATGACTAGCAGCACTGGTAATATATATGTAGTAATACACGAGGAACTGAATGGACAAAGGACACGTGAGGGTAGTCAGTGGTCTGCGGTAGCAAGTTGTACCACTGCTATAGTGAGGAGGAATGTCCAACAGAAACGAGGAGGTGATGAGAGTCAGCGGTCTGCGTTTAGCAAGTTGTACCGCTGTCTGGGTGAAGGAATGGGATCCAGGTGAAGGTATCCGGGAAGTCAGTGGTCTGCCTTAGCAAGTTGTACCACTGCTATGTGAGAGGACACTGGAACAGGTGACACTGGAAACAGGAATCAGTGGTCTGCCTCTAGCAAGTTGTACCACTGAATATATATGTGAGGAGGAGCACGGGGAGAGACTGCAATACAGAGGATACACGGGCACCTTGAACTTGATCCACAATGACATGCACAATATAGTAATGACTGAACAGCACTGCAATAATACAAAGTCATAGAAACTATCCGGGCAAAAGATAACACAGTCAATGATGGCAAAAGTCCCAGCGGATAGTAAGCTCCAGAGGAGAACAACTCAGTCCAGCAAGATATGCAATACACCAGCACAGTCAATGAGAAGTATGCATACCGTGGTTCAGGAGCAGGCTGTCAGACAGGAGTGCAGAGATACCTGAACGGCTGGAGGCCGGCAGGATGCGAAGTCCCTGGAGGGTGAAGCGGTAATCAAGTAGGTGCAGCGCACAGGTAGGTAGACCAGCAGGGGAACAAATACTCAGGAAGCAGTAGTATGTAGAACTGGACTCCTGGAGGAACCTGAAGAGTAGCGATGGTCTAGACGAGATGAAAGCAGTGAGGCGCAGATCCGATGCAGACTGGCGAGTAGAGACCAGCAGGAACACTGAGAAGCACGGAGAGCGGATCAGCTGCTGCAGACACGAGTAGAACTGAGGAGTAGCAGCCAGCAGGACTCTGCAGGTACACGGAGGTAGCGGATAGCAACCAGCAGGTGCAGCCACGATGAAACACGGGAGAGTAGAGCTAAGCTGGAACTGTTGAGCACGGAGAGCAGCGGATAGGAATCAGTTGTAGCAGTCTCGAGGAAACACGGTAGAGTTGAGATGAGCTGAAGACTGTAGCGCACGGAGGCAGCAGATAGGAATCAGCCAAACAGTCACGATGAAACACAGGAGAGTTGAAGTAGTCTGAGGACTGTAGTGCACGGAGGCAGCGGATAGGAATCAGCAACAGTCACGGTGAAACACAGCAGAGTTGAAGTGGTCTGAAGACTGTAGTGCACGGAGGCAGCGGATAGGAATCAGCTAACAGTCACGATGAAACACAGCAGAGTTGAAGTGGTCTGAAGACTGTAGTGCACGGAGGCAGCGGATAGGAATCAGCTAACAGTCACGATGAAACATAGGAGAGTTGAAGTGGTCTGAAGACTGTAGTGCACGGAGGCAGCGGATAGGAATCAGCTAACAGTCACGATGAAACACAGCAGAGTTGAAGTGGTCTGAAGACTGTAGTGCACGGAGGCAGCGGATAGGAATCAGCTAACAGTCACGATGAAACACAGGAGAGTTGAAGTGGTCTGAAGACTGTAGTGCACGGAGGCAGCGGATAGGAATCAGCTAACAGTCACGATGAAACACAGCAGAGTTGAAGTGGTCTGAAGACTGTAGGGCACGGAGGCAGCGGATAGGAATCAGCTAACACTCACGATGAAACACAGCAGAGTTGAAGTGGTCTGAAGACTGTAGTGCACGGAGGCAGCGGATAGGAATCAGCTAACAGTCACGATGAAACACAGGAGAGTTGAAGTGGTCTGAAGACTGTAGTGCACGGAGGCAGCGGATAGGAATCAGCTAACAGTCACGATGAAACACAGCAGAGTTGAAGTGGTCTGAAGACTGTAGGGCACGGAGGCAGCGGATAGGAATCAGCTAACAGTCACGATGAAACACAGGAGCGTTGAAGTGGTCTGGAAACCACAGGAGTAAAAGTGGTCTGGAAACCACAGGAGTAGAAGTGGTCTGGAAACCACAGGAATCAGCAGCGCTGAATACACGAGGAAACACAGGAACACCTTCAGAGGCTCATGGGGAATCAGACTCCAAGATCAGGCAACGAGGTATGGACAGCAGGTGCTTTAAATAGGAAGTGTTGCCTGATCAGCCAATTAAGTTAAAGGAACAGGTCCTGAAGGTTTGGAAAGGGCTGCGCATGCGCAGACCCTCAGGATGGTGGACGGCCACGGTTCCTAAACACACGGGAAGAAGCACTCACAGCCTGGTGAGTGACAGAGGCCAAATTTGACCCACTGAATTCCTATAGGTTGATATTACTGGAGAGAAGTGCCTAGGTTTTATTGTAGATTTACATGACCACATTCAGGCTCTTTAGCGTTTGTGCACCATATGGTAACACTTGTCTGCTTGTCTACTTTGTGAAGCTATTCTGTTCCCAGTGGTAGCTCCTCCCTGTGATTTTACATAAAGTTAACAGTAACCAAAAGAATACTATTACTGCTATATAAATTTTAAATCTGGGTGTCGACTACAACAATTTTTAAAGATCTTATAAGGCGATACTTGCCCTCTGACTTCAGGTTAGAAGTCTCAGAAAATCTGCTTAGGTAACGGGTGTTGGATTTCCATCAACTCCCACACAGACCTGACCATAGGTCCGGTCACCTTAGGTAAGAAGTTTTTAGTCCACAGGGAATTTTCTCCCCTGACTTTAATTTATTAATACAATTTTTAAGCAGACCATTGTGTCTGTCAGCTTCGAATTCTGGCATCCTTTCAATTATGTTTGGGCAGCTACCAGTGCAGCTTTCAAAGGATAAAGTATATAGGAGGATGGAAGTCTGATATATACAGGAACTCGTAGTGCATTCTAAACATGCCACACAATACAGGTAGCTCATTACATGCATGTTGATCAGGGGTACACAGATTATTCCAAATTCCGAGGTAAATGAATGACCAATCTGGTAGCCACCTTTGGGTCACTGGCCCTCCGCTGGCTGAACCGACCATATCTCTGGTCACCTATATACGGCTCGTAGTTGGCAGACCACAGAGGGATGTTGTTGCTAAAAAAGGGTGCTTCAAACCAAACAAAATGTCAATATTAGGGGGATCCATGGAATTTATCGACTTGGACCTGCACCACAATAACACCCAGTAGTTTATGATTGGGGCAACCAATCCCGCTGCGTTACAT
Organism: Mixophyes fleayi; assembly: GCF_038048845.1. Lineage (NCBI taxonomy): Eukaryota > Metazoa > Chordata > Amphibia > Anura > Limnodynastidae > Mixophyes > Mixophyes fleayi. Next base: position 244,642,049 of record NC_134403.1, on the reverse strand, counting down.
GGGTCTTCCATCGCAGCGTTACAGCACTTGGGGTGATGGAAGTTCGATGTCTTCTAGATATACATCAGGCATTCCTGGCTGTGTGTACCCAATTTGCTGGGGTTAGACCCTATGGGGGTGAACTCTGGTTGGTTTATGCTGACGGGTTTCTCCTCACTAAATTTCAATTCAATCCGCTATTCAACCGGTTTTAGACCTGGCCCTCTACGGCATCCTTTCCTTACAGATTTGGGTGGCTACCGAAGCAGATGAAACGGGCTCTTCCATTGCATCAATTAAGTCCTTTGGGTGCCTATAAAACTTATATCAGGCCCAGGAGTGATGCCCGCCTCTTTCCCCTTCCCATCCCTCAGTAATCTAGGGCTTCGCTGCTTGTTGCTTTTTACGAGGACATGAAGGGATTTTTTTCCCCATATTTTCCCCAGATCAATGCCTGATTACTTAGGTGATACTGGGGTTTTATGAGTTTTTACCTTCATATGGATTACTGCTCAACCACCCCGCTGCTTCATGTGCGGCTATGGTCAAGCATTGACTTGGAATTATTTTTCTTTGTCCAAGGTGCACCCGGCAAGAATATCCAGATTTGAGTAGTGGGCCATTCCTATGTGTACTGGGCATCCAGACACTGCTTGGCCTGTGACTTGGCTTCCATCTCCTGCCCTGTGGAAGTGAAGTCATTGGGGAGGAGGAAATTAAGATGGCTGTCCCTTATCCCTTTTTGTCGGCTGAGGTAGTTATAGCAGGCCCCCCTCACATACTGGTCATTCACTTAAGGAGTAACGACTTGGGCAAAGAGAAGTCACTGGATATGTTGATCTCCATTAGGGAGGATCTACATTCAATTCAGGCACGGTGGCTGGCAGTAATGTTGTGATGGTTGACCCTAATCCCCTGACTCTTTTGGCTATTATTCCTGCCCCTGTCATGAGGACTCTCCTTAAGAAGGTCAATAGGTCCACAGGGCGTGTCATTTGTTCACCTAGGGGGGCTGTTATTGACCACCATTTAATCACAATTGAGTGGATGCAACTAATTAGGTTAGATGGGGTTCACCTGATGGACGAGGGTTTATGGCTTTTTTAGAGCAAATTTATTGGAGGTTGGGGGCTTTCATTTGGTCACTTGGTGGTGGGCTGTAAGTCTGTTAAAAGAACACAGCTTTGGCAGGACAGCATTAAAGTCAGCAACAAATTCATATTTTGCTTCCACTGATTGGCCGCAGGTCACTGCCCCCTGACTCTTGGTCTTTTTGTGGGAAGGACCCATTGTCTTGTTTTGTGTGGGCACGTTACTGTGAGTCCAAAAGGGGTGTTGTCACTCTGATGCCAGATTTAGCAACGGCCAATCATAAAGGATTATATCCTGGAACAATGATGTAATGGCACTTTGACCTTCCACTGTTTGGTTTTGCTATTAGTTGTTATCTGACCTGCATTGCTCTCTCTGCACCATTTTTGTTTAATAAAACTATGACTTTTAGAAAAATTTACACTGGTGCCTGTGTGTTTATGTAGTCATTTACAGTAATAGTAAATCTGAACATGCGAAGGAGGTTTGGGTGCAATGAAAGACATACATCAACACTATGCAGTTTATGACAAGAGAAGCCATAACGCTGAACGCACTTAAACTTGTTGGTGTTTTTCTCCCCCTTACAGATGAGGCAAAGTAGGCAGGAGAGCATTGCAGTCAGCAACTAATTTATACGGTGCTTCCACTGATTGGCTACAGATCACTGCCCCATTCAAAGTAAACTTACTCTTGGTCCTTTTGTGTGGAGGATCCCTTGACCTGCTTTATCTGGGCACGTCATTGCGAGTCCAGAAGGGGTGTAGTCACTCTGATGCCAATCGTAAAGTATCATATCCTGGGACCAGTGATGTAATAGAAATTTGACCTTCCTCTGTCTGGTTTTGCTATTAGTTGTTAGCTGACTCACATTGCTCTCTCCACACCATTTTTGTTTTATAAAACTGTGACCTTTTGACAAATTTACATTGGTGTCCGTCTGTTAGTTATTAATTTACATTAATAGTAAGTCTGAACATGCGAAGAAGGTTTGGGTGCATTGAAAGAGAGACATCAGCACTATGCAATTTATATTGTTTTGGACTGATATGCTGATATATTGTGTGAGGTCGATAAATCGAACAGACATCAATAAGATATACAATTTAGAGCTTTCATGTGAAAGATATCTACAAAAGAGAAACAAAGACATATATGAAGATATCTGGTTTATATCTGATTTATCTAGCTCAACTATACACACTTCACGGTGGCTAACCACCTAGGGGTGACTTAGAATACCAGGTAAGTATACCCAGTACCTTGTAGCGGTTTGACAATTACTAAATGGCACTTTTATTATTATACAATACACCGTAATAAAGATACACTTTAAACAAATGCCAGGCAGATTAAACATGCACACAGCAGTCTCCTACAAATCACTAACCTAGAAAAGTGCAGTCACCTTTTCTCCTGGTTCTTTGAGTTCCGGTCACTTGGCCCAATTTTCTTCCCCTCTACCAAGGTGATAGGATTCTTATTTAAGCCCCACAGATTCAGCAGTGATGTTTTGAGGTTGATGTGCGGCATATGGCACTGGGTGCCTTGAAAGTGTGCATGGCATCATGAAATTTGGAGATTACCAGGCCATTTAAGTGCTATGTCTGAAACTGAGTCTCTGTCGATGGTCAATGGTCTTTCAAGAAGTGACCCCAAAAATATTTTTAAAAACACCAAGGAGCTGGTCTTTCCTTGCAGAAACCAATGCTTAATACATTTACCTCCATGTGTCAATTGTATGTATTAAGCATTTTATTACACTATTCAGAGTGCCCTTGGAAATTTGCTACTTCATTGATGTGCAGCACAGAGGAGCAGATTGGAGCCTATTAAAAATATAAATGTTTAATCCAATTGAGAAAAAGAAGGAGTGGATTGAGTTGATACTACCTCATAGAAAAAAAAAGTATATTTACTTATGTTGGATTTGATTTCAAATGTTTTCTATGCTTTGTTTTTGCTAACATTAAAGTGACTGTGATAGAACCAAATATATATTTTTTTGGGGTTAGTTATCTTTGCTAGATAGATATTGTAGAACTGTGTTAGAAGATAAAGAGGTAATCTGTTTCAATTGGATAAAATGCCTCCTGACCCAGTGTTGTAGTCCTTTTTCTCCCTGGATCCATTACTATCCTTCATTTTAATTAACGGTCTGAATTCCATATCTTGACTGCCCTTACTGTAAAGAACCCATTCCTTTGCTGGTTGTGAAACTTCCTCTCCTCTAACCTTAGGGCGTGACAAAGTGTCCTGTGTACAGTCCTTGGGGTAAAAAGTTCCCCTGAAAGTTATCTATATCAACTCTTAGCACATACACTTACATTCACATCTAGAATTGTAAATAGGTCACATTTAATAAAGTTCCAACTCACATTCATTTATTTTTAAGAACTTAGACATTATTTATTGCATAGGTGAAACTACATAAGAGTTATTTATGGTTTAGATCTTAAGAAATGAATGTAGTTTGGTCTCATATTAATCCACATTTTACCAGCAGGAATTCGGTATCATCGGAGGAACGATCGCACATAGCGAACGCTAGTTATAAATAGTATTAGATTAATTCTCAAAATCACTCTGTTAATGGGTCAGTTTAAATCAGATTTTCGGTGGGAAGACACTTATGCAGCTGTTGGAGTGAGTTACCCCAACCTTTGTAAAAGGATCAATTGAACTGACCTATGACCAGCATTCTACTGGAGCATCATAAACCCTGAACCATTGAAGAACTTTCTGGAAACAGCCTCTTTGCCAATACAGACTTCATACTGATGACTGTTCCTGGATCCTGGGTGCGCTGCGTATGTATCGGTTATACTTTGTAACATTCTTATTGTATTTTGCTGCTTATTGCTTTTAAATCTTTTTTGTGAGTTGGATCCACACTGATCGCATCGGACAGAATGTATTGGTGACGATAGAAACAGACATAACAATATATAATAGACTAGATATTAGATAATACTGTCCACCAGTTTTATGCAAGTGTTTTGGTTGAACTGGAAAAGTCTATTTTTGATACAAAATTCAGGAAAACAACCTTTAGAAGCTCATGCCTAATGAATAAATGTGCTGGTGTGGCTTCTAAAGACCAATCTAGTATGGTAATATATTATTTATGTGTGCCTGTGGTCCAGAGTAGGAGAGGTGGAGGGTTCCTTGGTCTTCCTCTGGTGCTGCTACAGCCAAGACACTACCAAACAAAGATCCTACCATACCTATGTGACATTTGACATGGAATTCAAAGTAAAGAATTAATTCGCAGACAGGACACACAAACTGATACATACACCCTAGCTGGAAAAGGAGAGTTACATTAAAGAAACCCAGGACTTGAATCACCTGCATCTACTTCAACATGCCCTTGTCAATGCCTATGTCCATCTACCCCTTCCCATTCCCGTTCCGCTCTTCAAGTCATAGGCAGTAGTAAGTGTCGCTTGTATTCAGACATGAATTGCATGCAATTTCGTTCACTGGAAAAATGTCCGTTCTGATCATGCATAGAGCTTTCATGCAAAATACAGCGCGCAAATGGACTTATGTCCAAATATGAATCAGGCCCGTAGTGCAGACAACTCCTTCACTGTCCTTGTTCTCTAGCAAGGTGATTGTCTGGGGTATGTAGCTGTAGGCATTAATATAGGCATTATTGATACATAGCTAACAACTTTCCTGATTACAAAGGTTAAGACACAACTTTTCCTCCCAACCATTTGCATTTTGTGTGACTTAAAAGCCCATTTTGACTACTGGAATTGGGTTGTGTTTATCAAGATATATTCCGGGAAACTGAGGTTTTATGAAACCGTAGGTTTTTCAACGTTTTTCTTGATGGTATAAAAACCGTCAGATTTACTAAGGACCAAGCCACTGAAAAAAATGTTGGTTTTGAAAGTGCCAAATGAAAATATCACTGTCCCAATTTTTTTTCATGGTAATAACCAGGGGCTGGTTGGTAAAAATTAACCCAGGGGGTGAGATTCGGTTCAGCAGTCTATTAGGAACATTTTAAAGGGTAAAAAATGCAGGCAGCCCACTATGATAACGCCTGGTGACAGATGTCCTCCTGTCCCCAGTCCAGTCCAATAAATTGTTAAATCCATCAAGCTGCCAGATATCCTACCGGAAATCTACCTGGAAAAAAAAGAGGTGGTTATGAGAGGCATGATAGTTTAATTTGCATGGCATGCTGTTTTAACTTTCTGTAAAACAAAAATCCCCCCCTTCTGTAACAGCACCAAAAAAAATGGGTGCTGGCTGGTGGGTACCAGGGTAAAAATGTTAAAATATAGTTACGTTCTTGTGGCACTAATGAAGGGGAGGCAGAGCGGGTTTGCATTCATATTTTTTTTGTTCTGGGCTAATGTAGGTTGAAACGCATATGATTTAAGGGTTATCAAACCACCACAAATGAACAGCGATTTTGACCCTCCAAACAGCAGGGTAGTAAATTCGGTGGTTAGGGGGTTGAAAACCACTGGTGTTGTGTAGCAATTTAAAAATTACCAAAAAAGCGCTTTTTAGAGAATCTCCCATGTGGAGTCATTTTTGCATCATGAACAGTGTGGATACTGAAGACCCTAAGTGGTACATTTATCAAACTGCGGGTTTGAAAAAGTGGAGATGTTGCCTGTAGCAAACAATCAGATTCTAGTTGTCATTTTGACAATTTGATCGGCTGCTATAGGCAACATCTACACTTTTTTAAACCCACAGCTTGATAAATTTACCCCTAAATATCAGTATTTCACCTGCATGGTGTTGGACTAATATATGTCTGATAACTTCATGATTATAAAATGATGCTTACTTAAGTCATTACTGCATTATTCATAAGATAGACATTTTTTTGTAGTACAAATTATTTAATACTTTTTTTACTAGGTTTTTGAAATCACCTTGAAGTTCCTTGACCAGTGAATCATGAGTTTATAAGGTTAACAGAAATTCTCTCCAACTTTTAATTAAATTATGATTTACACCAGGGATTACAGTATCCCAGGGTAAACACTATCAAATCATGACAGGTGTTGTAGAAAAGCTAACGGTGGAAAAATATGTACATGTGATGTGTCAGCAAACTGACATTATTTTCAGAATCATTATGGTTAGGTTTTAAGTGTATATAAAATTTTAAGTAGAGTGGTATTTTATAATTATAATATGTTGCACAATATTTTTATTCTTGTAGAATTACAGATTGTAAATTATATAGTTTATCCTCAATATAATTGACTTTTCAGTTTTTACTGGGCTGCAAAGAATAGATAATTAATTCATCATATTGCTAAGTATAGCTTTGTCTTTTGCTATCCACACATGAGCAGATGGTTTCAACCAATCTGTTCCAAGGTTGTAGATTTGTGTGCGGGTGGCTTTCTATATATTTATATATATATATGTGTATATATATATATATATATATATATATATATATATTATATACTGTCGAAGTCGTATAGTTGGATGAATGAAAGCATATTGGTTAATATACTTTTGCCGTGCGATTGCGAGCCGTACGCCACGTAACGTGTGGCATGGTGCGATCGCACAGTAAAATGCGCACGCACGCACACGCACTATAACATTTAGTTTCACATATATATTTATAGATTCCATTCCCAAGTGATTTATGAGCTGACAGTATTTGGTTTATTATTAGTTTATATATTATGATTATATGCACACTTTAGTGTTATTTAAGGTTCAGGTCATAATAAATGTGTCATGTCTGATATCATACTAATCCCCTTTACATTCGCGACTGTCCGGTTCACTCTGCAAAGGGATCGCAGAGTGCATACGCAAGTTATTAATGTTAAGGAATTATGGACTATTAGGATTAGTAATCTTGGCGGGAAGATCAGAGCTCATCCCCTGGAGAGATGACCCCCTCCTTTGGATTCCTTAGATTGAATCAGCCTATGACCTGTTTACCCTGGACCCACCCAACGTCTGGACCTATAGAAACAAGCTACGTCATCTCTATTGTTCACTCTGTAACACTGTACTGTATATATAATCATAGCTGCACCCCCACCAGCCTCAGTCTTCACTGATCACAGTATTCAAAGGGTGAACTACTGTCCACTGGGCACGTGGTTAGCGCAGCGTAGCGCAAGCGGTATGTATTTATCTTTTTGGTATTGGCTGTACTGTGCTGTATCATAATATAATAATGTATTGAATTGTTGACTATTTACATCTGCTAAAATAAATCACTTTGTGCGTTAGAAACACAATACAATCGCCTATGCAATGCTTATTTGAAAACGATAGAATTACTTTAATAATACACACATAATAAAAGTACCCTTGTGTTTTCTTGCCAATTGAAATTAAAAAAAGTACTACTCAAAAATAGAGTGTTCGTATCTTTCAGGCAAAAGACATGAACAGTTTTGTTGCAGCAACAGATCTGAGTGTTGTCACAACAAGTCAGGGGACACTTGATTAACATGTTTGTTGTGCAAGGACACTCACTTCTAGGTATATTCCGTTTCTGGAAAAGCAGTATGGGTGCGTCATACTCTATGCACTGGCAGCCCCACAATTGATGAACAGTTTAGATGACACTGAGGAGCCTAAGGTCTTACCTGCATAATTCATATTACTCATATTCAGTTTGCTATTTGCAAATAAAATCAAACCTCTCGACTTTGACCTCCTTAGGAAAAGAGGCATGCTTGCAAATTCAACTCCAAAACCATTTTTATCTAAATATTGGATATTAATCACATTGTTCACTGTTAACTTGACATGCAGCTCTGTTAAAAAGTAAAGTATTACAACACTATTACAGACAAACAAATCGTTTGTACAGGGTCTTGGAGGGGTCTGTTGCAGCTCAAACAGCTGAGACTGCAGGCATTTGTGTTACTATGAAATCCCTTGCCCTGCCCCTGAGTATTATTCAACCAATCCACACAATCCATTTATGTAAAGCAAACCTGCAATACAATCAGCCACTTCCAAGGAGTTAATTTTCAAAGTGCAAAATGTTCACTGCACACGTCCAAATTAGTTCTGGTCTTGCTGTGCGCCACTATTAGCTACATTTTTTTTGGACAAGCTCTGCAGAGCAAGGAGGCTGTGAGGTTTAGCAGGGACTTACCTTAGTTACAGAGGCGGTCACAGCCATTTCCACTTCTCAAAAGAACTTATATTTTGCACTCAAAATATGCTATCTTGGGATTGTGTCCTACACTATTAATGGATCCATTTTGACCCTCCATGTGGCACTTCTGTGGAAAAATACATTTTCAGACACACATCTAGCACCAATGTGCTAAAAAGCTTCACACAGAAATATGACACATGAAATAAGGACAGTCCTGATCTTCTCTCACTCAATGATCAATTTAAGCTATAAATGAGGCTAAACCAAACAGTATTGTAGAGGCAAAATGTAAAAGTTTATTTTAATGAAGGGAGTGGTACTTAAGTGGTAGGAGGCTAGACTTTGATGTGACATTTGCAGTGTTGCAGTTTTTTGGCCTTTCCATACATGTAAGCACACACCCAGATGGTTATTGGGAACTTAAAGTGGCTCTGGAAACAATTATGAATTCTGCGACACACAATGGTCGAGATCATAGCTATGGCAGGAGAAGCCTGTCACAATAGGTAGAACTAACATACAAGTAGGCAAAGCATTGCACTAGGAGGTGGAGCAAATACAAGTAGGCAGAGTCAGCAAACCAGTGAGTACACGCATTAGTTACATGAGTGGTGCAGTTTAATGTAGCAGCAGGGAATTCCCAGGGTTAGCATTAATTTGATAGTAGTTTGGTTTGGGAAGATCTTGCTACTGCATGAAGTCCAGCTACCAATAAATACATAGACATGCATAGCCCATTTCATTAGGGTGTGCACTCAAGGAAATCTAGAGAGGGATACTCTGCACCAACAAGCTGCCAGAGGGGCGTGTCTAGCACTGCTTTGGGGGTGAATATATCGAACATTGCTCATAATAATTATCAAATCAGCACAGCTTTGCACAGTTCTTACCTCACTGCTGTGCCTGATGGATGAGGGATCAAAGGACTGCTAATAGTCACACTGTTACCTCACCTGCAGTTGCTGTGGAGGGAACTGCTAAAATGGGGATAAAAAAGTCATAGATGGACAACATGCCCATCAGACCTCATCACATGCCCCTTACATGCCATCAGACCGCCCCACATGTCATCAGACCTTCCCACATTCCATCAGGTCTCTTACATGCCCCTTACATGCACATCAGACCTATCCACATGCCACCAGATCTCCCTAGATGCCCATTAGCTATCTCATATGCAAAAAGACCTCTCCATATGTCCATCAAATCTCACCACATGCCATCAAATATCCCCAAATGCCTCTTACATGCCCATCAGACCTTTTCACATGTGCAACAAACCTCTCTACATGCCTTCAAATCTCCCCAGATGCTTCATGCATCAGACTTCTCCACATGCCCTTTACCTACCCTCAGACCTTTTCAAATGCCCATCACCCTCCCCACATGCCATTAGTTCTTACCACATACCATTTTATTTCACCACATGCCCCTTACAGAGCTCTCACACCTCCCCACTTACCTTTATCGCTGGAGCCTGCACAGAGGAAAGTTGGAGAGTACACCACATTCTCTCTTCCCCTTCCTCCCCTAATTAGATGAGCTGTTACACTGACTCCATGTGTTGTGCAGGAGTGGTCACGTTATGTGGAAGGCATCTAATACTGGTCAGTCTTCAATCAATATGCGAGCAGCTGACTGGGGTCTCTGTTGGTGCCCCGAGGCCACCATGCTTCTATCTGTTTCCAGCCAGGATCCACATTCAAAACTGTACCTGTGATAGCCACCACTGTACCCTCCTGGCCTGATTCATCAAGGAACATGAAAGCAGATTTTCTGTGTATAATCCACAAAATTGATCTGCACTTGCCCAGAATTGCAAGTAAATATGCAATTAAAAACAGCAACATTCAATTCATCTGCATACACAAAGAACACTTACTACAGCTTACGATTTCTGGGGGGAACAGGGTGGGGTGGGGAAGGGGCATTTGCCCATAGTCAATATACAGTAAGGGTGTGCCAATCTCGAGCACATGCAGCCATGTTCGATTCAAGCTTTGGGCATCTCAAAGGTACTTGATTTTCTGCCGTATCTCTGGCTCCAGCTACTGGGCTAGTCTAAGTCCTGATTACTAGTGATAACAGTCATTTATTTGTGCATTCTTATGCAAATTTACATCCAACATAGGTATTAAACATATCCTACAGCGTCTTGTGTAGTAGAGCTGAGCAGAACTACACCCGAATTCACCAGCGCACTATTAAAGTAATTCTATCATTTTCAAATAAGCATTAGATAAACGATTGTATTGTGTTTCCAAAGCACAAAGTAATTTATTTTAGCAGATGCAATAATTTAACAATTCAATACATGATTATAATACAGTAGTGCCAATACCAAAAGATAGATACATACCGCGCTCACTTGCACTCGCTGTGCTCCCACTGGCACCAGCACACAGTATTTAACTCCAGAATACTGTGGTCAGAAGAGACTGAGGCCAGTGGGAGTACAGCTATATTATATACACTCAGTGTTACAGAGAGAACAATGCAGATGACGTACCTTGCTTCTATAGGTCCAGACTTCAGGTGAATCCAGTGTAAACAGGTCATAGGCTAGTTCAAACAACCCCCTCTAAGGCTGAGGGTTAACATTCCAGATGATTCTCCCGCCCAGAAACCAGTGTAAGCTAGTCTATTTACACATTACAGTCTGTATAACTTTAAGTATTTATTACCTAACATCACTAACTAGGGTATGCAATGTGCGATCTCTTCAGTGAAAGAACCGGACAACTGCTGCTGAATAGGGGATTAAAATGATACCAGACATGACACATTTCCTATAACCTGATCCTTAAATAACACTAAAATGTACATATAATCATAATATATAAACTAATAATAAACTAAATACTATCTGCTCATAAATCACTTTGGAATGGAATCATTATAAATATGAAATATATAAATAACTAAATGTTGTAGTGCGAGTGTGTGCATGCGTATTTTACCATGCGATCGCAGTATGCCACGTGTAGCGTGGAATACTGAGTGCAATCGCACGATAAAACAATAAAACAATATTAACCAATATACTTTCATTCATCCAATTATACGACTTCGACAGTTCCACCCTTTGATAGTATAATAAAATATCACCTTAAAGATTTTATATGCAGGATCTCAGTACCACGTTTCATTGCTCTGTAATGCAAGTCCCCCTTGGTGTATGACCATGCTGTCTGTAGATTTAAACAAGTTATTATAAGAGAGAGTCTAAATCCTCAAAACAATTTCTTCTTTTACTATAGACCATATACCTCTGGAGCTTGGAGATAACCTTTTTGTATGCCCCTCAAGGGTACAATAAAACATGTAATACATTATTTTGAGGGGTACAGAGTACAATAGAACAAGTATCAGTTATACAGAATACTCTACTACAGTTCTTCAAGTCTAACAGGTTAATCCGACCAAAGCATGTCTTTAAGCTCAGACAACATTTAAACATTTCATGTTCACCAATAACATCAAAAACCTGAGTTACAATATACATTCCAATAATATCGACATTTCCTTTCTTCAACACTTGTGGGGCGGGCTATTGTCTGCACGTTCTTCCCATTCTCCCAATACTCAAGTTTCTTTGTACGTGAAACATTGGTCGGCTTGCCAAATATTGGGAGACTTCAGACTAAGGGAGTGTCGTACTTTTCCCCTAGTGACCTCCCACCCATAATTCGGGTACCTCAGGAATATTTAGTGGAAAGAGAACTAGTCCTACTTGATATAATCTCTGAGGCACGTGAGAACACAACCAGCACTTACTTTGGTCTACAACCTTACCCACTCAAGAATGATAATCATTCTCAAGGATGCCTGCTCAAGTCTGAATATTACTGGACTGGCATCGCTGGATGTACCTCTCTTCAACTATGGGGTCAACGTACTTACATACGTAATGCTACTCAGACAATAGCCCCTCGCACTTTCTCCAAGCTCCAAGTTTTCTAAATTTTCCTTTACCCCTGAATTGAATAGAGTAATTAGCTGGACCGATTGTGCTACCAACTTCTCCTTTATCCCCAATTCCTCAATATCTTTATCTGAACCAGCCTCTGTCACCTGTCAACAATTAAAAGAATTGACTGTCCTGAAAAGAGAATGAAATGAGAGAAACACAAAACTACAACTTCATGCTGGACAACTGTCTTAGCCTTTGGCTCAAGTGTTACTAACTGCATTCAAGGCCTCCCAGAACAGATTCCTGAGTGCACTTGGACCCTTCTCTGGGTGTTGACTCCTCTGCAGTGGGTGAAAGGGGCACCAGTGTGTCTCTGCTACCCTTGAAGTCGTGATGCTGATAGCCTACACCTGGTACCTGTCTGTCAAATAACATGAACCTAGGAAATTACTATTCCACAACGTACTGTCCTTGTCCAACATCCTGACAGTTAGTGTAACTTTTCAGGAAACAGTGTTTTGAACGTTCTCGGTTGCTGTCTCACTGTTTACAAACTCATCCCAAGAGAATTCAAAAACATTTCTAAAGTCAACAGGTTAAGAGGCAGCCTAGGAGTGATCTCGATAGTGGGGAGGACTAGTGGCCAAAACTACCAGCCACTTCAATCAAGTTTGAACCCTCATTCTTTTCAATTCGTTCTAACTATCATCATCATCATCATTTATTTATGTAGCGCCACTGATTCACTCACATCAGTCCCTGCCCCATTGGAGCTTACAGTCTAAATTCCCTAACATACACACACAGACAGGCAGAGAGAGACAGACTAGGGTCAATTTTGATAGCAGCCTATTAACCCACTAGTATGTTTTTGGCGTGCGGGAGGAAACCGGAGCACCCGGAGGAAACCCACGCAAACACGGGGAGAACATACAAACTCCACACAGATAAGGTTCTGGTCGGGAATCAAACTCATAACCCCAGTGCTGTGAGGCAGAAGTGCTAACCACTAAGTCACCGTGCTGCCCATAACTAGTACCGTTGCTTTATGTTCACACTGGTTTGTGGCTAATCAAAAGTATGTAATTTGTTACCGCTACTCATACATTATACATTTATTATCAATAACATGAATGCCCCTATCACCTATTATAACTCTAGGGCTATCACATTGAATAACAAAAGCTTTGAGTATGACACAGTAATACATTAGACACATTTCAATAAACCTTTATCTAGACATATTTCATCGGTACCCCAGTGTATACTTGAGGATCCTGCAAGGTTGTAATTGGGTGACGTGGATTTGTTTTACCTGGAGAAAAACCCATCTGCAGGAGGGATATAGGATGGCTCTATTGGTATCATCTTTCTGTCATTCTCTCAATCAAGACAGGACGTTGCCGTCCTACTAGCTTGAGAAGAAACATCTGGTGCACCCCAATATACTCTTACCAGCTTGCACAAACCTTCTGTACCCAGCTGAGCCAGACCATGTGCTGCCTCCACTGGGTCTGGAAGATACACTCCGAGAGCTACTGGTCTACCTTGTCCATCTCTCCCGGGTCCGCTAGACTCCAAGCCACATCTCTTCACTTTCCAGACTGTTTATTCTTCAGCTAACACAAATCTTCATATAATAACTAATATGTGTATGCATGTGTGTGTGTGTGTGTGTGTTCACATTTTGAAATAATACAACAAAAAACAAAACAAAACATAAATTTGTCAGCTGTCACATAAAACCCTGCTGTCTATTTGGCAGCTATGTTCGCTCTGGTGTGACAGCCATGTATAGTCGTGTGTGTAAGTGTGGACTTTACTAGCAGCTACTTCAGTTGGTGACTGTGTCACTGTATAAAGTCTTCAATGTAGTGTCCTACTCATGTGCTGGTATTGCTAGAAAGGATTTTTCAGTTACCTCAACGTCGCCCACTAGACTAGAAAAATGCTGAAGACCAATGTATATCAATCGATTTTCCCTCTGCCAACTCACATACCATTTTCAGTACCCCATGTTCAGCTACTTGGTTAAGTGAGAAGGGCAAACGGGTCTATCTCTATAACACTTTCTTCAAATATAACAATATAACAGTATCCAGTACATGTCTGTCTAACAGTGAAAAAATATAAAACACAAAAATTCTACATTTTCTAGGGTTTCACATTATGTCGTATCTTGTGGCAAAAATCCTACTCCAATGTTCTACACAGAGATGCAAATCTGTATGTCTAACCTCCAGCAATCTCCTGTCCCCACCCTTTGTGCATACATATAAAGGAACATTTTTGTACAGGAGTTACGAAACAACAACAAAAAAAAAAAAAAAAAGAAAACAGATATGCAATCAATAAGACGTGAATCATATTTTCACAACAAAAACTTTCTGCTTAAAACCCAGCATTTTCTATACACATAACACCAAACCCCTAACTGTTTCTGTGACTTATGTCAATCTAGTGTGTATATTCCTGAGTCCGTCTTATGTCCAAAAAATGTCTTAGCCCCATTAAGGAGACCGTGTCTATGTCTTTTTTTTATCTCTATACAAGAGAAGAGAGAGAGATACTAGCATAGATGTAAAGAATGAGAAAATAGGAGAGCAACGAATAATAAGAATACAACGATTTGAATACAGGGGTTTGAAAACAAACAGACATGCAGAAAGGGAGATTTTACAGCAAACATGACAGCTGCATTGGACACTATGGGAAAATGGCTGTATTCATTCTACTAATCCCCATAGCTATTCGCTAAACTATGACCCCTCCCCATACTTGACTAGGGGGTCTTACATCAACCGTGCAATCCAGTGTCATCCGTCATTTGTTAATTAAGAACTCGGTATCACCATAACTATATTCCTTTGCAACGGACTTCCTGACTTATAATAGAGAAATGAAAGATTAACTCTTTGTTAGGAGCCGCGACTCACTTCCGGTCCCGGCGAGCGTCCCGGTCGTCATGGAGACGGCCGGGACGTCACTTCCTGTTTCTCAAGTGTAAGAAGCGATGCGCCCCGGCAAGTGCTGAAGTCGGGCGCATGCGCTAATTGTCTGACTGAGGGCTATTAATCTGGCCTTAACAGTTTGGCCCCTCACCTTGTCATTCACCACAGGGATAAGCCCCGATTGGCCCATGTTACTACATAAGGCTGGGAGGGCTTAGCCTCCCTGCCGGTTATAGCGTTTAGTTGCATGTCAGCTAGCCTACTCCTGTATCGTGTTGTAAGCTTGCGAGCAGGGTTCTCTTACCTCTCTGTCTGTATGTATTACCCAGTATTGTCTTATCAATGTTTGTTCCAATTGTAAAGCGCTACGGAATTTGCTGGCGCTATATAAATAAATGTTGATGATGATGATGATGATGATGGATTGACTTCTTGTGTATGACCCCTGTCTGGACTTTGACTCTGCCTGTTTGCCAGTGACTCTTGACCTATCAGCCCATAACTTGGATCTCGCTACCGTGCCTGTGACCCTGACTTTTGGCGTGTTTTTCGACTATTCTTCTCTGCAAGTGACCCCTGACCTTGGCTAGTTTAATGGATTCGCTGTCTGCCATTACTCCTCATTTCCGTGTTCTCCGCAGCCAGCACCCATCTCACGACCCTCCGTTTGTCTGCAGCCAAGTCTGTCCCCACCACTAGGGGCAACAGTGAAAAACAGCCCTTCAGAGCAGACTCCGGGTTTTGTGGTATTGGCTGCTGGAGTTCCTAACATTATAACCGGCCAGTGAAACACTGGAGAGGATTATTCATGGATGGAAGCTGGACGAATCCCTCTCCAGCCCAAGTTCTAGCTGGACAGATTCAAACCCTGTCTCAGATGGTCCAGGGATTGTCGCAACGCCTGTCGGCACAAGAGGAAGTTTCCAGGACTGCGCAAGCCCAACAAAGTTCTTTGGTACTTGCTCCAGAACCAAAGATGAATTTGCCAGACTGTTTCTCCAGTGAAAGGTCATTGTTCCGCAATTTTAAGGAAAGTTGAAGCTTTATTTTCTTCTAAGACCTCGCTCTTCTGGGTCAGAACAACAACGGGTCGGGATTATTATATCCCTTCTCCAAGGTGACCCCCCAGTCCTGGGCCTTTAGTTTACCGTCTGCCAGCCCTTCGCTTCTCTCTGTGGATACATTCTTTGACACACTGGGCCTTCTCTATGATGATCCAGATCGAGTGGCTTCGGCTGAGGCTCATCTTAGGGCTCTGAAACAGGGCCGACGCTCTGCTGAAGAATTCTGTGCCGAGTTCAGACGTTGGTCTACGGACAGTGAATGGAACGACCCTGCGCTTCGCAGCCAACTTCGGTTAGGTCTGTCGGAACAGATCAAGGATGCATTAGTACAATACCCTCCGCCAACATCATTGGAGGGCCTGATGCAACTCTCCATCAAAATTGATAGGCGGATCAGAGAGAGGAAAGCGGAGAAAGAGACACCGCCTGGCCTACCGTTTGTATTTGCTTTGGTACCATTGGACCCAGAAGAACCGATGCAATTAGGGGCTTACCGCCTCTCTGCAGAAGAAAAAGCCAGAAGACGTGGCACCAAAGGACACTTTTATCGCTCTTGTCCTAACAAGCTGGGAAAAGATCTGGCCTAGGAGATAAGGAAGAGTTTCACCTAGGTCTACAATTCATCTCCTCGAAAAATGCATTGTTGGTTCTCGCACACATCACTTATGGTGTCTATTCTGCAGACACCTCAGCTTTCATTGATAGTGGTGCTACTGGGAATTTTCTAGACATAGGCTTTGCTAAATCCTTAGGGATTCCTTTTCGAAATACCAGTACAGTTATTACTGTATGTGAGTTAGATGGAGAATCTCTCCCAGGTGGCAAGGTTGTGTATGAAACGCCACCATTACATCTAACAGTGGGAACCCTCCATTCAGAAACCCTGATTTTCTACTTGATTCACTGTCCATCTGTACCAGTGATACTAGGGCATCCCTGGCTGTGACTTCATAATCCTGTAATCAATTGGGCACAAGGGGAGATTACTCAGTGGAGGCCTTCGTGTTCTCAGTCTTGTTTGAAATTACCCCTCCGGATGTTGCAGTCCACTCCTGATTTACTACCTCCACAGTATCATGAATTCCGGGATGTCTTCTCTAAGAAAGCAGTGGACGCTTTGCCTCCTCACCGGGATTTCGATTGTGCCATTGACCTGATTCCTGGCACTAGGTTACCGAAAGGGAGGCTGTACTCACTCTCAGGCCCTGAAACCAAAGCCATGCAACAATACGTTGAAGAGAACTTGCAGAAAGGCTTTATTAGACTTCAAAATCACCCGTGAGAGCTCGCTGCTTCTTTGTCTCAAAAAAGGATGGTGGGCTACGTCCATGCATTGATTTTAGGGGCCTCAACAAGATCACTATTAAGAATACCTACCCCCTTCCGCTCATCTCGATTTTGTTTGACCAACTCAGAGGTGCGACCATCTTCACCAAGATTGACCTACGCTGGGCTTATAACCTCATCCGCATTAGAGGAGGAGATGAGTGGAAAACGGCATTCAATACTCAATCCGGTCACTATGAATATTCTGATATGCCATTCGGTCTCTGTAATGCACCAGCAGTCTTCCAAGACCTCATTAATGAAGTTCTCAGGGAATTTCTCAATCAGTTTGTGGTCGTGTATTTAGACGACATACTGATATATTTCCATTCATTGTCCGGCCGTTGTCAAGGCAACGGCCGGACGCCGAGTGTAAGAAGCGCTGCACCCCGGCAAGTGCTGAAGCCGGGCGCATGCGCTAATTGTCTGCCTGAGGGCTATTAATCTGGCCTTATCTGTTTGGCCCCTTAACTTGTCTTTCACCACAGGGATAAGCCCTGATTGGCCCATGTTACTATATAAGGCAGGGAGGGCTTAGCCTCCCTGCCGGTTATAGTGTTCAGTTGCCTGTCAGCTAGCCTGCTCCTGTATCGTGTTGGTGACAACCTGTGGATTGACTTCTTGTGTATGACCCCTGTCTGGACTTTGACTCTGCCTGTTTGCCAGTGACCCTTGACCTTTCAGCCTATAACTTGGATCTTGCTACCCTGCCTGTGACCCTGACCTTTGGCGTGTTTTTCGACTATTCTTCTCTGCAAGTGACCCCTGACCTTGGCTAGTTTACCGGATTCGCTGTCTGCCATTACTCCTCATTTCCGGGTTCTCCGCAGCCAGTACCCATCTCACGACCCTCCGTTTGTCTGCAGCCAAGTCTGTCCTCACCACTGGGGCAACAGTTAAAAACCAGAACTTCGGAGCAATCTCCGGGTTTTGTGGTATTGGCTGCTGGAGTTCCTAACACTCTTAGTGACTCATACTTATCTGAAATACATAAAACTACATTATGGAGCAAAGTATGTACATACTTCATTTTTGGATAATGATTCTCAGGTAAACAAATTATCATGAGTCACTGCAGCCTAAAACAAAGAGTGTTCCAATGATCCATTATTAATTTGTCTTTCAAGAGTAATTTTTCTATTTCTCTATCCCACCCCCCTTAATCACTAAGTCTATATTTCTTTTGTCTACCCTTGTCTGTGAGAAGAAAAGACAAGATAGTTATCTTTAAACAGCACATAAAAAAAACATTTTACTTCTTTACCATCGGCCAGCGATCAGGAAAGCAAACATATGACACATAAAACAAACAAGCCCTATCAACAAAATATACTTTTAAATCACTAATACTTACCACAGATTAACATTTACCACGCCTGATTGTAGATCTATAGGTATGACCTGACTTCTTGAGTTGGCTATAGTGCTCCCTCAAAACATTTACTGCTGTGAGGTGTGCAGGTGACTGTTGGAAAACCTCTGAGACTTGTGTGCGCCTTCTTTGTTGGTGTTTATGTGACCCTCCTCTAGGATTGTGTTTTTCTTTTCTACAATCCTTCCAAATATGTCCTTCTTCTTTGCAATTGAAACACTTCAAAGATTTCTGTTTCTTTTGTCCCTTATAGTGGTTTTTATAAATCTGAAGTTGAGAATGTAATCTTTCTTAAGCCTGGATACTCACCATCATTAGCCTATCACTCTGTGCTTTTTCTTTTTTACATATATTTTTATCATGTTCTACGGCATGCTCTCTAATTGCATTTACCGTGAGACCTCTCCAATTAGGGAAAGAGGTTTGTATCCAGGTCTTTAAATCCTCCGGAGACCGTCCATTAGTACTGCAACAGCTACCTCCCTATGATGTGCATTCTCCCTTATATCTGGTATCTCTGTGTACTTAGTCATGGCTGCTAGAGCCCTAGCGAAATAGTCAGTTGTAATCTCACTACCTTTTTGTTTGATAGTGAAAATTTTTCTCCAATCCACTATCACTGTAAAATATATGGCCAACTGTGTGATTATACGTCCAATATCGTCCTGATTATCATCCTCGGTTAAGGATTTATCCTCCTCCAACATACAGACCTTAATGAATTTTTGTATGTCAGTATCGAGAGGAAGACAGGCTCTAAACACCACTCGCCAATCTTTATTAGTAGGCTCATGTGCATTACCTAAATGTCTAATAAATTTCTGACACTTGGCCAAATCTTTTCTAGTACCAGGGAAATCAGACATAATTGTAAACAGTTCCGTCCTGGTCCATGGAAAATGTGTTACTACATGTTTCATGGGAACTACACCATCTCTGTCCGCCTTCTTATTGGGAACTGCTGTTGTGCGGACAGGATACAGACCTACCATATCACTAAATCCTGAACTAGTTGCTGGAATTGCTGTTGCAGTACAATGAGTGTCCCCCTTTCCATTAATTTCTATATTATTCTCACCAATTTCAGCCGCTGCCCCTGCTTGTGGAAACGTTCCCTTTCCTTGTCCGTGTACTGTTTCTTGTGTGTTACTGGCATGGGCAATGGCTGAAATGATGGTGGGTACATTTTCTTCTTCTAAAACATTACTCTCATCATAACTTAAGACATCATACAAATTATTCATTACATTTTTAAAATTTTTGGTATTGGCTGTACTTACCGCCCCGACCACATTTGTCGGGGGCGCGCTTGCGCTTAGTTCTCCATACTTTGCAACACACACTTCCAGAATGCTTGTTTCCGGTACGCTTATTTACGCTGAACATGCGCTTCCGTGCCACGTGTACCCTTCTTGTTGCCAAAATTTTAAACAGTCATCATGTTCAATTCTCATTTTTGTTGATTTAATCAACCGTACTTTATCTCTAACGTTATTTAACACCTCTGAGTCAAAACTACCTACATTTGGGAAAGGTTTCACACACTCCCGGGTCATCTTGACCCATTTGTCGCAGTATGCCATTGCATACGCACCATATTTATTATGCATAACATACTTTGCCGAACCAACCGGCCACTCATTAGGCAGCACACAATTGGCCATGTCTTCTTGGCCCTGAACGATTTCAACAGGTACGTCCCCTCAACTCCACTATCTGTTTCCAACTGTATACAACACTTTCCTGTCTCTTTTCAACTGTACTTACTCTTTCCTGTCTCCTTTCAACAGTACTTATATACAACAATTTCCTGTCTCCTTTCAACAGTACTTATTATGGCAAGAGCCCGCTACTGCTGA
This sequence comes from Mixophyes fleayi, assembly GCF_038048845.1. Taxonomy (NCBI): domain Eukaryota; kingdom Metazoa; phylum Chordata; class Amphibia; order Anura; family Limnodynastidae; genus Mixophyes; species Mixophyes fleayi. The sequence goes on along the minus strand of NC_134403.1, from coordinate 244,621,361 downwards.
AGCACACGCGAACAACTTCTTCCTTTTTATGTAGTTTTATTGTCAGGATGGTAAATGTTTTGACACCGTACAGATTTCCCAGCAGTTCCTGGAGACCCTAAACGCTAGCTAGACATAGACCAGCTCTCTCAAGACCAGCCAGCTTTCCCAGCGTTGGTCTCAGTGAACAAATGACACAATCAAGCTTTTATACATGATACTCCTCCCCCAGCCTTAGCTTGATGGGCAGGTGACATACCCACCTTCCCTTTAAGGGGAAACGCCCATCACTGGCTCTGTTTGCACTAACAGACACACCCTGTCTGTTTACTGAGAGGAAGGAGCTTTCAAATCATGGAAGTTAACCAAACTTTAAACTATACAAAAGTCTTTACCTGGTTTAACCTCAATCTAGGTGCATAACTTTGCCAGTGTTTTATTCTGCTTGTATGCTTTCTCTGCATCTTGTCAGATAAATGCCTCCCTTTGTTACATTATATACCACGATTTCCTGTCTCCTTTCAACAGTACTTAACCCTTATCTTTATGCATAGCATTCGCATACACACACACAACCATTTGTTTTCTGCCCAGAAAATAGATTTCCCAAACAATGGTAATATCTTTTCAGAGGCTTTAGCAAGACATTATACTATACATATATAACAGACTATGAACACGACTGTTGAAACACGTGGCAGCAATAACGGAAGTTCATACACGCTAAACAGGAAGTACACATACGCTATGCAATGCAATACCTTTAAAACGCAAACTGACAATAAAAAGAAACATTTTTCTTTCTTGTCCCTAGATTCAAGTTAGCGTTCCTTCAGATTATGCAACAGTGGACATTCGGTTTCTCAACACAGAATGAACAACAGGTTTTGAACACATTGCGTTCTTTTCCGTATGTGACACGTCAATCCACCCTGTGACACTGAAATCCGTAAGCGTTGCATACCTTCCGGTAACGTAACCTCACCCATAAGAGCCCCCAAATTATTAAAGTAATTCTATCATTTTCAAATAAGCATTGCATAAAAGATTGTATTGTGTTTCCAAAGCACAAAGTAATTTATTTTAGCAGATGCAATAATTTAACAATTCAATACATGATTATAATAAAGTACAGCCAATACCAAAAGATAGATACATACTGCGCTCGTTTGTGCTCGCTGCGCTCCCACTGGCACCTGCCAACAGTATTTCACTCCAGAATACTGTGGTCAGAAGAGACTGAAGCCAGTGGGAGTACAGCTATATTATATATACTCAGTGTTACAGAGAGAACAATGCAGATGACGTGGCTTGCTTCTATAGGTCCAGACTTCAGGTGGGTTCAGTGTAAACAGATCATAGGCTAGTTCAAACAACCCCCTCTAAGGCTGACTAGCTAACTAGAGTATGCAATGTGCGATCTCTTCGGCGAAAGAACCGGACAACTACTGATGAATAGGGGTTTAAAATGATAACAGACATGACACATTTCCTGTAACCTGAACCTTAAATAACACTAAAGTGTACATATAATCATAATATATAAACTAATAATAAACTAAATACTATCTGCTCATAAATCACTATGGATTGGAATCATTATAAATATGAAATATATAAATAACTAAATGTTGTAGTGCGAGTGTGTGCATGCGTATTTTACCATGCGATCGCAGTATGCCACATGTAGCGTGGCATACTGCGATCGCACGATAAAACAATATTAACCAATATACTTTCGTTCATCCAATTATACGACTTCGACAGCACATATCTTCACATCCGCTCCTTGTGGAATTTGGGTGTGTGTATGCCCTAATTATGTGCATTTTAAAAAAGACAATGTGCTCTGTATGCGTGTCTTGATGAATCAGATCCCCCTGTGCACACACCTATGATTAGGAAGATCATTCTAACTGGGATTTAACCACTGTTCTAAAGTCTTCCTAGCAGTTTAAAAGAAAAAACTTCACATTGCCTCTGCCTTAGTGTACGCAAAACTTTAGGGTGCCCCAACCATAGCGGTAGTATGTTTTTAGCAACAAAAATCTTATTTTTCAAGGTTCAATACAGGTTTCAGAGGGTCGAGGATCCCAGATGTAGTTCTGCAAGCCCCAGCATGTCCTTTTTTGGTATGCCGGCACTTGTAGTACTGCAAGCAACAACATGCTCATACACTTTAAGGCCAGGGCATGCTGGGATTATTAGTGCTCCATGGAAAAATAATGCAATCTCACTTTAAATTTATTTACTAACCCAGACCCAATGCCCAGGGGTGTGGGAATAGGGAATAGTCCTAGTTATTTTCCTACAGGGAGCCGATCCCACTGGAGGGGAGATTTCCACAAGATACGCTTAAAGTATATCATACGCTTTTAACATTTGCGTGTACATTACAGAAATGTATGCAATTTGCATACTATGCAGACTTGCAGGTATCTTAAGATACCTGCAACTCTGTATATACGTAAATTGCATACATTTCATGAACATCATTTACACCTATGCTTTTGACATAAATTGGTCCAACTCCTTGTAAGACCTATTTTGTTAAGTATAAATACAGCAATTATAAGGAATATTATTTAGCTCAACAATTCACAGCGTTAGATAAACATTAATGTGACATAATGCATTTACTTACTCTATAAATGAAGTCAAAAGGGAAGTAACCAAAGAAACCTGAAGGTGATTCACTACTTTGCGGTGGATTTTTTTTTCTGTTTATCAAATGCCAAGCACATTAACCAATTACATCTTCTGTCTCCACTTACTTCCCTGGGTTGTTTAATCAGAAAATGAGTGACAGGCAAGTAATAAAACATCAGTATTAGGATAAGGTGAACCAAGGTAACCCATGTCAGGTAGGTAGTGGTTAAACATAGCTTTGCGCAAGATTAAGATATATATTAAGGTTGAAAAACCATCTAAAAAAGGTAGTGACAAATTATATACAAAGTAGGGTAACAAAAGAAGGGCGCATTTACAACATTTTCCCAATGAGACTGAACGTTAATTATGCCTTTGTATGTTCAATGTCAATAGAAGAACTAAGAATCGTTTCCATACTCTGCACACTGTCCCACATACACAAATTATGAAGCATGTGTCTGGTGATTGTTGTTTCAGCCTTTTTGGTTGCAAAATAAAGATGCTTTGACTTTGTTCTTTCTGTTCATTTGTTGCAGTCTGCCTGCAGGGAATGGATAATGTTAAGCAGTGGGGGATATCAATTCCTCAGCGCTCACCCTGTCACTGTCACTCCATTTGTGCCATATTTAGAACCCGGATAAAGCTGCACTTCACCCAACTCCACTGTCAGCCCACCCCTGGTCTCTATCAGTTTACACCAAGTCATTCTATTCCCCTCTATCTCTTTAGCTCTCCTATGGTACTTTCTTTATCCTGCTTATTTTTTCTTTCTTTATTCACTACTTCACTACTATTCTATTTAATTCATAGACCCATACTTTTCCTCTTAGATTGTCATGGACCAGGGAGAAAATAAATCACAGCCTCCTCAGGTTCCACAGGAACCTGCTCAAAATTCAGAAACTCCAGAGGAAGGGAATGCCAAGAAGGTAGAGCTGGAAGAGTTGCCCCCTTTTGAGGTAGTAGAAGGGTAAGTGGGAAATGTCTTGGTTTGAAAGTTATACTACTTTATAACGATTTATATTTGTAAAACAAACTAAAGATAGGCAAGTCTGCACTATTATGGTTAAATAAAATATCCCTGCATTTATTATGTAGTGACATTCATCATGACATACTATATTATGGCAGAATTTCTTTGGATAGAAATATTGATTTGCATTCTTCTTTGACCAACTGAAGACATTATACAGAAACATTAGTTATTCTAAAAAGATGCATTTTACATTTGATTAATGCTGATTAAACACTGGCATTCCTATGTGAGAAATGCTTTGTTAGTATCCTACCATGTTCATGATGTTTCTTTCCCATTAGGGGAGACATTTATTTCACCAAGCAGTATGGCAGTGCCTACTTCTGTTCCAAATGCAAATACTCAAAGAAAGTGGCTTATGTATTACTGTAAATTTATAGCAAAATAAGGTGGCAATGAAATCATATTTTTCTTAGTGGTGGAGGATGCAAACTAAATGTGCTTGTGGGGAAACAATATGTAAAATATAAGGCATATAAGGCATATGACATGCTACAAGGTAATCTGCTTGCCATAAAATAACAAAAAGTAGTTTTTATATTTTTATATTGTATTGTTATAGTATTAGTTGTATTTAAATGTTATATATAACATAAGCATATTCATAATAATGATGTGAGCAGGAATTGAAATAGTGCTTGCTCTACTAATATAACATGTAACATTGCCCATAGAAAATTATTTAGCAAGTGAACAAAATATATATTTCCTTCTTTTCTTTCATTTGACAGTACACAAGATATTACTTTTGGAGGTGGCATACTGTAGTTAGTTTATAAATGGCAGCAACCGTTAATCAATGTGCATTGTGCAACATTTATGTAGTTGCAGTTTGCCAATTGTGGCTATTGCACTAATTTAGATTTTTTTTTATCACGGAGATTATAGAGATCATAGATACTGTGCCAATGGAAAGTTTGACTTACCTGTTGCTAGTGATTTTTCCATGGTTGTCTTCTCGCTAATGTTTTTACTGTTCCTATAACAGAGACAGCAATGACCCTCTCTAGTTACACCAGCAGCTGGTGAGCAAACAATAGATAAATACATTTGAGGTTATGTGTCCATTTATACTCCTGATACATACTGTGGATTGTTTTACCACAATGGAGACGAAAAACAAATCTAACATAGAGCCATTTTCCACTGTAGTACAATTTTGTGGTATACCAAAGTTATTTTATATTAACATCATGTAAAACCATTCTCATCCAAACTAAAATTTGTGATGACTTGCTTTTCCCTGATTGCACTGTGTATTTACAGTGCACAGACTCTTGAGGGTCTATTTTATTAAATACCAGGATTTTGCTCCCTTAACTATTATCTGTCATCGCAACGATGACAGATTACTTTTCGCATGCATTTACTGATTCTGGGACAGCGCATCCGATAATCTGAAGTAATGGGCTGCACGGTGGCCTAGTGGTTAGCACTTCTGCCTCACAGCACTGGGGTCATGAGTTCAATTCCCGACCATGGCCTTATCTGTGCGGAGTTTGTATGCTCTCCCTGTGTTTGCGTGGGTTTCCTCTGGGTGCTCCGGTTTCCTCCCACACTCCAAAAACATGCTAGTAGGTTAATTGGCTGCTATAAAAAAAAAATTGACCCTAGTCTCTCTCTGTCTGTCTGTCTGTGTGTATGTTAGGGAATTTAGACTGTAAGCTCCAATGGGGCAGGGACTGATGTGAATGAGTTCTCTGTACAGCGCTGCGGAATTAGTGGCGCTATATAAATAAATGATGATGATGATGAAGGTCACTCATACGCAAAGCCACTTTGCGATAGTAGCCAGAGGGGAGACAAGGAAGGATCAAGTGAGGGATCCGAAGATCCCTCTACCGCAATGCACTAGGGTAGGTCTTCAAATGCTGTTAGCCATGGGCTCAAACTCAAAAAAGCCAGGCTTTTTGGAGATGGTTAAATATCCCCAGATCACAGTCCCTATTGAAAATTATGAGGACTGTGGTTTAATGCGAAACTTTGCCTAATGCTGGAGATGTCTAAAATATCTCCTGCATTAGGCTTTTAGTACATAGCTTTGTAACTTACAAATGGAGAAACCAAGGGGAAAATGCTGTTTACACATAGCTTATGGCTTAATAAATAGGCCCGTTATTCACATGTTTCTCAGCAAGCTACAAACCAGTCTTAATTGTAGTGACATAGGACTGTAATTCTCTGTTACTGCTCTGTTTCTATCCATATAAGACTACAGTCTTTAAACAGCCAGCAAAACACACAAATGACATAAAAACACGGAGGGATCATTTGCATGTCACACTTACTACATACATTACTTTTCCTATATACATATGTATTATGGGGGGATAGTTTTGCACATGTGAATGCCTCATTTTCTAAAGGTTGTTACCATTTTATAAACTGGAGTGCAAATAGACATATATTTCAAGCACAAGTTAATTAAATATTGTCTTTTCTAACCTTCTATACTTTAACCTCCATCCCTTTCTACATGCCACCATAAAAGCTACCCCTAATTTAACTGATAGCCTTTGCTCAAGTCTCCCGCAGTATGATTGACGGGTATTATTTTGGCTGCAAGATATTCTGGATTAGTAAAGTGACAGATGATAAGAGAAGCCTACAGCAGAGCTAAAAATATCTTCCAAATTTCAGTGACACAGAGAGGTTACAGTGACAGATGCTACTTGTAGGACACAGAGCACAATCACACAGAAAGAAGGGGGAATGCATTCTGTTATCTTCAAAATGGTGACACATGCAGAGGGAATCTTAGTAGCGTGGAATGCATTCATCTCTCTGGGTGATATGTGAGCTAAGCAATATACAAACAACTTCATAAGATAACATTGCAAGACTTGATGGCGAGTGATTCTATAACAGACATTAAAAAAGTTATTTGACAATGACTAAAAAACAGATTGCCACTGGGCATGGAATTTGTCCTTCCTGGTATAGAATGACAGTTATAGACAGATTAGATTGTGGTGTATAAAATCCCTCTATTTGCATACTAGGCTTTACTTTCTGTGCCATTATCATTGTAACCTCAATGACTATGGTGTCTAGTTGCATGACAGCACACAGTCCAAGTTCATGTCATAACAGTGCTTTATTTATCATTTCCAGGAGCCGTATCCCCGCTTCTTCCTTTAAGTTCCAGTTCAAGAATGTGGAGTATAGTTCTGGACGAAATAAGACTCTATTATGTTACACTATAGAACGAGGAGAAGGACAAGTGTTTCGGGGGTACCTGGAAGATGAGCATGTCTCTGCCCATGCAGAGGAGGCTTTCTTCAGCAACGTCCTGCCACAGTTTCTCACATCTGGTCCAGTTCGTGTCACCTGTTATGTGTCATCTAGCCCCTGCATAACTTGTGCAGCCAGCATTGCTCGATGCCTGAGAAAGAACAAGACTGTTAAAATTCGCTTGGTGGTAGCACGGCTCTTCCAGTGGGAAGAGTCAGAGATTCGTGGGGCCCTGCGTGGCATTAGTTCTGCTGGGTGCCAGCTGCAGATGATGAAGAGTGCCGATTATTCACATGTATGGCAAAACTTTGTGGAGCCAGACATAGTGCTGAATGAAGAGGGAGAAGCTGAACAAAATAGTGAAGCAGGAGACTTTATCCCCTGGGAGGATTTAGAGGAAAACTCTCTATATTATGAGGAGAAACTGGCAGAGATTTTGAGATAGCTGTATATTATGACCCCAGCATAAGGCTTGGAAGCCGTTATTATGGGGGTAGCATATTTTTTTTAACTACGGTGTTATTCTAGGATCTCAAATGTGTTCAGCTTGCTTCAATCACTGTCTAATCATTGGACAGATTTATTAAGTACTTCCTTTTTTAAAAAACTAAATTAAAATAGATGTTTTACTTGCAAAATTCATCAAATATGTATTAGGAATTGATGCAAGATGTTATTTATAAATTATTTATGCCTAGAATAATGCCAGGAACTGCTTGGAAGAAAAGTATCGATAGCGATAGGCAACACGATAGGCTACATGGGTGGCCCGCTAACCTTCAAAAGGCCCGCACATTACCCTTAATCTGAATCAGGGGCGGATCTAGAAAAATGCTGTACCCGGGGCGATTTAGGGGGGGGGGGCGATTTAGGCCCCACCCCTTTCTAACATCTTAGGCTGCCGACGGCTGCACACTATGTGCAGGTCCGTCCAGCCGTGACCGGCAGGGACAGTGTGCTGCCCGGCTGCTCTGATTGTGTTTTAAACACAGTCAGAGCAGCCGGGCAGCACACTGTCCCTGCCTGTCATGGCTGGACGGACCTGCACATACTGTGCAGCCGTCGGCAGCAAGTGTCTGCTAGGGGGGGCCGATCACCCCCCCCTGGATCCGCCACTGATCTGAATAATAAATTAAAACAATATATTTAATCAATGAGACACTTATTTGTAATAACATGTCAGCAGACATTTTAAATAAGCTATAACAAATAATACAGTAGTAAGGAGTTGGGGTCACAGATGAAGACTTGGAGGGATGACTGTTGCCCATCACTGCTATATAGTCAGGTTTATTTTTTAAACAATGTGCAGAATTTAAGGTCGTCGTTATTCGTCTCCTCCAGTTTCTTTTAATAATAGATTAAACTATGCATTTTATTGATTTTTTTTCAGCAACTACCTTACTTCAGCATACACAAGAAGTCGTCTATTTAGTGAATAACTTGGAGACCCAGTAATATATAATACTAAAAAGGCACCTGCTGCTTCTATTTTAATAATTTTATACAATGGTTAGCCTTTTACACAGCACTACTGAAAGACGTAGAAATATAGAAATCTGATATGCTCGATTATAAATAAATGTATACATGCAAGAAAAAACACATCACACATACCAAAGTGCATTTAAAAGTTGCATGAAAACCATATGTTAAGTAAATATGACACATTTTCCTTTACAATTCTTGCTCCTATTCTGCCCTCCCTCAATCCCTTAGCAACCTTCTAAAGCCTACTACTTTCACCAGCACACCACAGTCATGTGGGAGTGGTGCAAGAGCCTGTCCATGCAAACGTTACTAGCCACCCTCTTCTCTCTTGATTTTACTAACTTTTTGTCTCTCATTCTGTTGCTAACTTATTGATCTCCTTATTGATCTCTCCCCTTAAGTTTGCCCTTCCCATTCTGTACTTCATACTGTGGGCTAGATTTACTAAGCTGCGGGTTTGCAAAAGTGGGGATGTTGCCAATAGCAACCAATCAGGTTCTAGCTATCATTTTGTAGAAGGTACTTAATAAATGAAAGCTAGAATCTGATTGGTTGCTATAGGCAACATACCCACTTTTTCAAACCCGCAGCTTAGTAAATCTGGCCCCGTGTCTCTCTCCACACTCCTATTACTTTTGACCCTAAATTAATCCCCCGTAAATTTCCAAACCCACATACGTTTAAAAATAGTCCAGTGGAACGAACATGTACATTTGGTTACAGTCTTGAATACTGGGTTCCTGAGAGCAAGCCTATTGTAAAATTGTTATTAGTAATCTATTATGTAATCTAATTATAATAGGTTATTTCCTGTTTTATTATGTTGTGGGGGCTTTAGAAAAAACGTAATACTTGCTTTGGATATTTCCACTGAATTGTCAGAATTAAAAATTGTGTTGAATATCAAGAACGTTTCGCTTGTGTTCTGTTTATTTGAACTGATTGGGGTTAGTTTCTCTCACAAACCCCTTACTAAGAAATTGATACTTAAAAAACAAGATATAGTGTTCCCTAAACCTATTATATAAAGCATGCATATATTCTCCAAACTATTCAGATAACTGTTTCATTGACATGTTCCAGCATACTTTTGTAGTTGTGCTTATATAGTTTAGATTCTGCCTATAATTTGGCAGAGCAAAACTATGTGATGTTAGAGCACATACATGAATAAGGGTTAGTGCATTCCGTATGCCAAAGGTCCTTTACTGGCCAGCCATCAAATGTTTCCTTTTTTTGTCCATAAATACAATAATTTTACAATGTTTTAATACCAAATAAAAAATTGCAGTGGCAATAAGGTGAGTATCCTGAGAAACAAAATATTTAGTAACTCTAGAAAACAAAATATTTTTAAATTGAGTGTGTATAATGGAATTTTCTGACACAGATTATTCAAATTATCCAGTCAGACTAATGGTATATTTTAAACATTCACTGTGTTCTGGTAGTAAATATAAATTTATCTTTAAAAGTGCCAATTGTTTGTTTTCCAATTAGCAATGTATAAACACATTAGTAATGTATTAACAGATGTATCAGCAGACCGTGGTGGGGATATTTATTGCTCAACTCTCATGTGTGAATGACATGTGTTATCTAAATATTGTAAGGCATGATTTAATTCCATATGGTGATGGAAATATTAGATCATTGGAAAATAGGGATACTGAATTCATTTATTGACATATAAGATTTAATGAAGTTATTGTCAAGATGGGTTCTAGCCATCCGAGGCCCCCCTTCTGGTGTCACCCCAACTGCCCCTTCACACACAGATACCACCACAAACACAGTGGGGAGCAGCTGTGGCAACTTCTACTCTTTGTCATGTAGCACTGCCTGTGACATCATAACCCAGCGCTACAACCCAGCCCATTACAATCACGGATGTAGGAAGCTACCCACTGTTTCCTCTCCATGTCAGCGGCCGGCACTCAGTGTGGGGGCGCCTAAGTGACAATCAAGAATAAGTGACATTATATCAGTGCTTTAGGTGCCCCCTACACTGAGTGCGACATAAGCAATGGCCTAGGTTCGCCTGTTATCAGTGGCATGGTGTCACGTCTAAGGATCTGTCTGTACCCACACTGGGTTGTGTCTCTGGAGTTAGGATGGTGACTACGTACACAAAGCTGGGTGGCCTGATTATGTTCCTTTGCATGTAAATGATGGTAGGACTGGCACAGGTGTTGATAGACTAGCAGAGGAGACCAGGCAGGAACTGGAAACGGAATGCTGTAGCCGGAATGCAGACTACACTGTCCAAGCTGGAACAATAGAAAGGATTGCATACGGCTGGAAACCAGGTTGGAAATTACAGCGTTGCACTGGCAACAGGTAAGGGCTCCAGGAAATCGTTTTATAGTAGTTGTTGATTCCTTATTAGAGACTGTGGTCAGCTGGGCAGAAGCAGCACTCTGAGTTTCTGAGATGGATCAAGTGACCATATCCAAGATAGCAGCTTCCAGGAACTGGTTTTGGAGGGAAACCTGGAGTGAAGGCTGCTATCCCCTGATTGGCTAGGAGGAATCATATGACCAAATACAAGATGGCAGTGCCCATACCCTGATTCTAGAGGGATCTCTGGAGTGGAGACAGACTGGGCAGCATCTGGGCAGAGAGATCTGAAACCAGCAGAGCCTGGGGAGTGATAAGTGACAGGACCTGAGAGCCTGGTGAGTGACACATGGTTATAGGTGAAATTTATGGGATTTTTTTTTTAGCTTTATGTTTTGTTTTGTTTTTAAACAACTTTTTATATAAGCATGTTTACAAATATAAAACATCCAAAACAGCAATGTGATAATAACATACAGTTTTACAGTTTAACAATGAGAGCAATACAATGGTTATACAATGACTTTGAGATTACAATAGACAATAGTATGTCAGTTCTAGCAAACATGTTACTGGGGGCCACCCCAGAGGACAGATAAACAATTTGAGATTATTAAAAAGTTATCAGTGGGTCATTAGTACCCATTCTAGTTTGAAACCACACTGTATCTTCAAAGCAATTATAAATATGGTGTTTACCCAAAAATGTTTAATCATTGGGCAGTCCCATAAACAGTGATCAATGTCCGCCATTGGAGAGCCACATTTAGGACAGTTGTGGTCCGAGGTGAGACCTATTTTGATACGACAGGATGGGGACAAATACGCTCTATGGTAAATTATTAAAACCATTTCCACATAAGTGGTAGCCGGTAATAGTCTAGTTGCTGATACAAAAGAATTAAGTTGAATTTATTGTAGTGGTTAAGTTAGGGAAAAGTTCCCTCCATTGTCCCATTCCCGTATCTACAGTGTCGTAATCTATTGTGTATTGAAGGAATTTATAGTGCACCGAGATAGCTCTCCTGGAAGGAGTTGTTTGAGAAAGTAACCTGTCTAAGGGGTTAGACCAATCAGATTGAGAGAATCTAATTACTATACTTGCATAATGTTGTGTCTGCTTAAAAACTAGGATAAAGAGCCTGAATTCACCATGTGCTTTTGCCGCCTGGGCAAAGGTTTTAGGTTTTCTAGTATTAACATTCAAAAAATGTCCCACCGCCCCCAAACCCTTGTGATCCCAGTATGTAAAGGGGTAGGCAGCCATGCCATGTTGAAAATTCGAATTTCCAAATAGGGGAAGATGAACTGATGAATATTGGTTTAACCTACACTTGTGATGAAGAATGAGCCATCATTTTCTAGTGATAAGTAGGAGAAGATTGTCTAACGTTTCAGCAGGTATTTCCTGATCATGCATATGTATGAAAGAATAGAGACTGATGTTGGGAATGAATTGTTGTTCCAAAGGAGTGTTGGTTTATGTTTCAGTTCCCTTCAGCCAATCTCTCAAGTTTTTAAGTTGGGCGGCTTGGTTATAAAAGATCAATGTTAGGAAAGTTAATGCCCTCATTGTTTCTGGGCTGTTGGAGTCGAAATAAGCCAATTTGGGATTTCTTTTATTCCAAATAAAAGTGCAGAAATGTTTGTTTATAATTGATACATCATTTCATGTCAACAGTACTGGGATGGATTGCAAAGCATAGAAAAGTCAGGGAAATTATATAATTTTCAATAAACTTGCCCAACCTATATAGGAGAGGTTAATAGACTGCCATCTTGCAATCTCACATGATAATTCTTTGATTGCTTTAGAAATATTGAGACTATATAGGTTCAGACTTTTGGGAGCCAGAACCCTAAGTAACGTATAGCCTTAGAGATGCAGTTCAGTGGTATCTCTTTTGCCCAATATGGGTGAAGATATCCTGGTCTGAGATAAAGAGCTAGTAATTAGTCAAAATTTACTGAGAATCAATGATGCAATTATGAAGGGCAGCTTTAGATGTCTCCCAAACAATATGGGATCATCCCAGTCTCTTATATTGTCATCCATATATTCACTGCATGTATGTTTAATGAGTTGGCAGAACTTTTCAGAATGATTGAGGTGAGGGGAAGCGCCAGGTACTAGTGTGTGGTTGGGATATGGGCAGTTTTACTGTGATAAATATCAATGTATGATTAGATATTACTATTGATTCAATATCAGAGTCAGAGATCGATGAGACCAATGCATGGGAGAGTAAACAGTAATCAGTGCGAGAGAAAGACCTATGGACTCCTGAGTGAAATGTGTAGGAGCGAATTGATGAATTAAATAGTCTCCAGGAATCAATGAGAGCATGTTCAGTCTGGAGTTTGGAGAGATGCTGTCAGGTTTGTACACGAAGGATGAGTGAGATCCTGCTGTCTCAGCTGGTATTGGCTAGACTTCCCCCAGAGATGCGAAGTCTAACAGAGTGGAAGGTATTCACCAGGGATCCCCGCAAGGAGATTTGGGCTTCAGCGGCTTCCACCCTGCAGGTCGCGGCCCTCTAGGGAAGTTCCCAGTGAAACAGATTCGAGAAGTGGTTTGGCAGCATTCAGAGAAATACAGTTCTCATAGCAGATGATGATCATAGTAATTACCACTAAGGAGTGGAACATGTATGCAGAGTTCAATGGAGTTGAGAGTATGCAGCATAGGATGAACTACGGCTATGCAACTGGGAAGTGGAATAGATCAGCAGAGGTCAACGATACATGCCGAATAGATAGCGGGGGGTTGATCACAGCAAATGCCACTAAAGAGTGGAAAAAGTATGCCAAGTTCAAAGGAGTGCAGAGTAGGCAGCAGACAATTAACCACGGCTGTTTTTACTGGGGAGTTGAAGCGATCAGCGGAGGTCAGCGGTGCATGCAGAATAGGCAGCGGGTGTTGATCACAGCAGATACCACTAAGGAGTGGAATATCTATGCAGCGTTCAATGGAGTACAGGGTATACAGCAGAAGATGAGCCACAGCTATTACCACATGGATGTGGAACGGATTAGAGGTCAGCGATGCAGGCAGAGTAAATAGTAGGAGATGATCACAGTGATTACCACTAACGAGTGGACAAAGTGAGCAGAGATCAGCGGTATCCAGGTATGCAGTAGAAGGTGAGCAACAGCTATTACCACAGGGATGTGGAACAAATCAGCGGGGGGCAGTGGTGCATGCAGAGTAGGTAGCAGTGGTAGATCCAACAGAGAGTGGGAAGCTGATACAAGCCAGGTGTAGACTCGAAGAACCAGCAGTGAAAAGGTGAAAGGAGGAGCCTTATAAAGGAGAACTGACCAATGGCTAGACAGGCCAAACACAGGTGAAGCAAGCACAGGTGCAAACTGCTGCTGACAGCCTGCACAATGAGGAGAATTAATGTGAGGGTAAGCGTACTGAGGATCGGGTGGAGATACCCGGAGCGTGGAGAGCAGTATGTGACAGATGCCCTCGATCCCGAGGCACAAAGTGCCTAGGGATCGATATCTATTCAAAGTGGGTCATCCACTTGATTAAAGTCACCTCCTGCAATTAACTTTGGAGTATCCCTCTGCATCAGCATGTGATAAATTTGGTTCAGAAAATCACCCTGCCCATAGTTGAGAGTGTAAATATTAAGCAACGTATAGTGGATGCCAAATATAAACAAGTCCAATAGTGTATATCATGCTTCCGGATCTATTAATACATTTTGAATTGTGTATTACAAATGTCGGGATATAACTATTGCTACTCCCCGAGATTTGTTTGTGGTAAGGGGCCGCTATACAGTCTCCTATCCAGTGCGCTCTAAGAGTAGAGTCATCCCCATTTCTCCAATGTGTTTGTTGTAATAGTGCGATATCGCATTCAGAATATTTAAGATGTGAGATTATCTGGTTTATTTTAATTGGAGTGTTAAACCACCCACATACCACGAAACTATCTTAAGTTTAGGTGGGGATGTGGATGGAAATGGGGGGGGGCATTAGAAGACGGCATGGCTAACCTATCCCAGCCAGCAGAAAATCAATCGCACAGCAATGTTCCAGAATCACGAAAATGCCATGTGTCCCAGTTATCGAGTCGGGAACTTCGTGTAGGCAACTTGGGATGCTTCCCAGGATGATATATTGTATATCGCTGTATCTGTAAAACAGTATAGATGTAAAAGAAAAATGTACAAAAATGAATAAACAAGCTTAACAACATGTTCAAACTTTTCCAAAACTAAATTTCGACGATGGAGGGACCTGGACTAGATTCCAGGTATCCCTAGAGGAAATAACAAAAACTATTAACATCATCATCATCATCATCATCATTTATTTATATAGCGCCACTAATTCCGCAGCGCTGTACAGAGAACTCATTCAAATCAGTCTCTGCCCCATTGGAGCTTACAGTCTAAATTCCCTAATATAGATACACACTCACACACAGGCAGGGAGACAGAGACTAGGGTCAATTTTTGATAGCAGCCAATTAACCTACCAGTATGTTTTTGGAGTGTGGGAGGAAACCGGAGCACCCGGAGGAAACCCACGCAAACACGGGGAGAACATACAAACTCCACACTGTTATGAGCATTTTGTCGCTATCCAATAACGATTGTCGAATCTCGATTTGTGTTTCCAACGCACAAAGATTTATTCTCAAAAAGTAGCAGAATATATTCAAGTGAAATAATAATAAGTACAGCCGTTACTTATCGCAGGCACTCTGGATCCAGTGAACAGTCATTCAGTCCTGAAGTCTGTGGTCAAGGTGACTGAACACTACATGAGAGCTACTGCTTATATGCAAACAGAGATACAGTGAAACAATGCAGGTGGTATAGCTTGCTTCTATTGGTCCAGACATCAGGAGGGTCCAGGGGGTTACACATCATAGGCTGATTCAATCTAAGGAATCCAAAGGTGGGGGTCTCTCCAGGGGATGAGCTCTGTTCTTCCCGCCAAACTGCTCTTTTCTTCCCGCCACACTCCAATTACAATCAGTCCATTAGCATTTGACAGTTAATATCATATTAAAGGATTATTCCCTAACATCAATAACTAGAGTATGCAATGTGCGATCTCTTCGCCGAATGCACCGAACAGCTGCTGATGTAAAGGGGATTAATATGATATTAGACATGACACATTTCTTTTAACCTGAACCATATGTATCACTAATATGCATATAACATATAATATTACACATAAACACTACTATATTTCGACATAAATAACTATGTGTTGCAACTACGATTAATGTGTACTATTTACAAATGTGTGTGTTGGTGCGAATGTATACTAAAGTGTAAAAACTGTTATTGCCACGTGTTGCGGCTGGATACGCCCTTACACGCCGTAGCGTGCTCTACGCATAATTTCAGACAAAGACGATCAAGTTTGCTCGATATCAATTGAAATGACTTTATCCAATTTGCTGACTTCGACAACACAGATAAGGCCATGGTCGGGAATTGAACTCATGACCCTAGTGTTGTGAGGCAGAAGTGCTAACCACTAGGCCACTGTGTGTTATCTAAACTAAGAATTATAAAAATGTTGTATGTTTGCGTGGAGAGAACATTTTGAAATAGAGTAAGTCTCTAGTGCACGTGTTTCTTAGGAACAAAACCAAATTCATATGAACTCTTTGAAATTGGGAACTGTTAACAAGTCCCTGTTACAGTGAGCACAGGAGGGTTGATTGCCTTTACAGTATTAGCAACAGCTATGAGTTCCCGGCCTTATCCCTTTTTTCATTTCGTAAGGTTTTATGTTCCATATACCCTTACAAAAAGTCATAGTAAGGCGGGGGCGGCAGGATAACTTTATGTTTAGACTTTGTTTAGTTACAAGAGTTTAAAGCAGTCCTGCCCTACTGTCATAACTTATAGATCAATAATAAACATGATCAAATTTTAACTGGCAAGCTAGCTACTTTTAGATCAGTTTGCTTGGATCTATTAGTGTAGACTGGCAGATTTGACACCACAGTGAGAGCACATGAGGTCCAACTATGCATGGATTGGATGAACATTTCCTGACCCATTTATTTTTATTTGATTTTTTTATATAGTATACCTACATTTTGATTTTTTTTTCAGAAAAGAAGTTCTGTATTTTATATTCCCTCACATCACATAAAGGGATCATGATTAGAACATACTTGCCAACTCTCCTGGAATGTCCGGGAGACTCCCGCATTTTGCTCCCGGGCGAGTGTGGCAATCTCCCGAATTCTGCCCACTTCACTAGGAAGTGGGGCACAATTCGGGAGATTGCCACACTCGCAGAATTAGTTCCCAAACACCGCGAGTGAATCGCTGCGTTTGGCCCCGCCCCCTGCTGTCAAATGACGCGTTCGCGTCATGCCGTCACAGTGGGCGGGGCCAAAATGCCGCGATTTTGGCCGTCCCACCCCCCTCACGCCCCCCTCCATCGGCTGGCTCCTGGAAGGGAGCTGAAGAAAGTCGGCAAGTATGGATTAGAATATAGTCAATATATAATACATGACAGTATTTTTCGATGCACATCTATTGAGTACATCTTAAAGGTTGGCTCAAATTAGGGTGAACTTACCTTTTATGTTTTAATATATTTTATGATTTGTGGGGGAGGGCAAATACCTTGCCATGAAAATTAGATATTGTCCTTGGCTATTAAATTGGTCTGTGTGATCAGCCTGTGGCTTTCTATTGGACTGTACACATTGTGTTGCATGCTGGAGACAAATAAGGTAGAGGGTCCTCAGAAACCACTTGCCCTAGGGCCCCCTCAGATCTTAATCAAGCAGACATCTAAGTTTATCTATGTTAATGCACACTAGCACTAGAAATTTAAAAATTGTAAATTCCCTATAAAATAAAACATAGATGTACATTAACTTTGATAAGGCTAGCAAAACTATATTTAATAATAAATATTTTGTACCTCATTAAATGTTTTATAATACATTTAGGTTCAGGTTTCAGACTTAGACTGTGTAAGGGTTAAGATAAAGGCTATGGCTAACACTAAGGTTACAATTTATTTGTATTTGTTTTAATTATTATTATTAGTTTTTCAACAAGAGATGAATGCTATGCAGAGTATACACGGGTACACAGAACTTGATCCCACAATGATATCACAATACAATGATAACAGAGCAGCACTGCTAAAGTATACAAAGTCACAATAACAATCCAGGCAAATAGGAGACAAAGTCAATGGTAGCAATAGTCTCAGTGGATAGAGGACTCCGGAGGAGAACACAACACAGTCCAGCTAGATATGCAATATACAAGCAAAGTCAATGAGAAGTATGCATAACGCGGTTCAGGAGAGCAGGCTGTCAGAGAGACGTGCAGGGATAACTGAACGGCTGAAGGCCGGCAGGAGGAGAGATCACTGGAAGGTGGAAGCGGTAATCAAGTTGGTGCAGCGCACGGCAGGTAAACCATCATGAACGAGGCAATACTTTGGAAACAGTAGTAAATGAAACTGGAACTTGAAGAACACGGGAGAGTTGAGGCGGTCTGAACTCCAGTAGCAGAGATGGAAGCAGCGGAGCGCTGACCCGATGAACAGAGGAGAGTTGAGATGAGCTGAAACTCTGTAGAAGCAACGGAGGCAGCGGATAGGAATCAGCTGGCTGCAGACACGATGAACACCGGGGAGTTGAGGTGAGCAGGAACTCTGTAGAAGCAGCGGAGGCAGCGGATAGGAATCAGCTGGCTGCAGACACGATGAACACCGGGGAGTTGAGGTGAGCAGGAACTCTGTAGAAGCAGCGGAGGCAGCGGATAGGAATCAGCTGGCTGCAGACACGATGAACACCGGGGAGTTGAGGTGAGCAGGAACTCTGTAGAAGCAACGGAGGCAGCGGATAGGAATCAGCTGGTTCAGACACGATGAACACAGGAGAGTTGAAGTGAGTAGGAACTCTGTAGAAACAACGGAGGCAGCGGATAGGAATCAGCTGGTGCAGACACGATGAACACAGGAGGGTTAAAGTGGTCTGGAAACCACAATAGAAATAACAGGAATCAGCAGGAGCTGAATACACGAGGAAACACAGGAACACCTTCAGAGGCTCATGGGAATGAGACTCCAAGATCAGGCCACGAGGTATTGACCACAGGTGCTTTAAATAGGGAGTGTTGCCTGATCAGCCAATTAATGAAAAGTAACAGATACTGAAGGCTAGAAAGGGCTGCACATGCGCAGACCCTCAGGATGGCGGACGGCCACGGTTCCTAAACACACGAGAAGTAGCACTCACAGTCCGATGAGTGACAGTACCCCCCCTTTTAAAGGTGGGCACAGAACACCTGGAACCGGGTTTGTCCGGAAACTTGGAGTAAACTTCTTAAGAAGAGTTGGAGCGTTGAGATCTTCTGCTTTGATCCATGAACGCTCCTCAGGACCAAAGCCCTTCCAATGAACGAGGAAACGAAGAACTCCTCGCGAAATTTTTGCATCTAATATGTGAGTAATCTCAAAGTCCTCCTCTTGATGAATTTGAACTGGCCGAGGTGCTGAAGGAGGGACCGAGAAACGGTTGATGATAAGAGGTTTGAGCAAAGACACATGGAAGGCATTGGAAATACGAAGGTTCTTAGGAAGTAGAAGTTTGAAACAAACTGGATTTATCACTTGAATGATCCTATACGGACCAATAAAACGAGGAGAGAACTTCATAGATGGGACCTTCAAACGAATATTTTTGGTTGATAACCAAACACGATCTCCGATTTTCAGTGGTGGAATAGCCCGTCTCTTTTTATCTGCAAAAGACTTATATCTGGCAGAAGTCTTCTTTAAACAGGTTTTGACCTGCGACCAAATATTTTTGAAGGTTTGGCAAATAGTCTCTACAGCAGGAACTTGGGTGGGAGGGAGGGCAGGAAATTCCGGAAAAGACGGATGGTGACAGTAACCCACAACGAATGGAGTTTTAGAAGATGACTCATGATAACCATCTTCAACGTCCGAGGACGTCACGAACGCCCGATGAGGAGGAAGGCATTCTGACAGAACCTTATCGCACAGATCCGTAGATGAAGGATCCTGTGGAGGAAGACCTGGTGGAATAGACGACTGTTGTATTTTAAGTGGAATAACTTGAGAGAGACAACGATGATGACATTCAGACCCCCAGGATGTGACTTGAGGAGTGTTCCAGTTGATCTGAGGAGAATGAAGTTGAAGCCATGGAAGGCCTAGTATGATAGGACTGGTAGTAACAGGAAGAATTAAAAATGAAATTTCTTCTTGGTGTAATACACCAATTTGAAGGGTTTCTGGAGACGTACTCTGAGTGATGAGACCATTAATAATGCGTGATCCATCGATAGCAGTCACAGTAATAGGTGTCTTCAAAGTAATCATTGGTAGAGACCATAGATTCACGAGGGATTTAGAAATAAAGTTTCCCGCAGCTCCAGAGTCAAGAAGTGCTTGGGACTTAAAGGGTTTGGTAGCAAAGGAAACTGTAACATCAAAAGCACAAACTTTTAATTTCGAGGAACAAAAAGAGGACTCCAGAAACCCTAACCTTATCTCTCCAGTATTGGTTAGAGCCCGGCATTTCCTGGGACATGAGTTCAGCATGTGAGTAGAGTCAGAGCAATAGATACAGAGTCTATTTATCACTCTTCGTTCTCTCTCCTCTGCAGTTAATTTGGAGCAACCTATCTCCATAGGTACTACTGGAGATGGAGCTTGATGAACTTGAGGTACCGAGCGAAGAGGCGCTTTGAAAGAAGTTACTCTTTCGGAATCATTCTCACGAAACCTCATGTCTACACGAAGGCAAAGGGAAATCAAATCATCCAAAGAGGAGGGTACTTCTTGTGAGGTCAGTGCGTTTTTAATTTTATCAGAAAGCCCCTGCCAGAAGGCGGCGATCAGTGCCTCAGCGTTCCACTGAAGTTCAGAGGCTAGTATCCGAAATTGAATGACGTACTGAGCTACGGTGCGAGATCCTTGGCGTAGACGGAGGATGCTGGATACAGCGGAAATAACCCGACCTGGTTCATCAAATACACTTCGGAACGTGGAAATAAATTTGGCACTATCCTGTAATAATGGATCATTTCTTTCCCACAGAGGGGAAGCCCATGCGAGAGCTTGTCCGGAAAACAAGGAAATGAGATAGGCCACTCTGGAACGATGAGTAGAGAAATTTTGAGGTTGGAGCTCAAAATGGATGGAGCATTGGGTTAGAAAGCCCCTACAGGTTTTGGGGTCTCCATCATATTTTGAAGGAGTAGGCTGGTGTAGCGTGGAAGCAGTAGACACCTGGGATGGCAAAGGGGAAGAAGAAGACGACACGGGAGGATCAACGGTGGTTGCTACATTTTGCACAGAAGTTACTTGGGCGACTAAAGTCTGATAACATTGCAGCAACTGTTGTTGACAAACATCTTGTTGTTCCATACGGGTAACCAGATACCGCAGCATCTCAATAGCTGTTGGTTCCGATCCTGGGTTTGTCATGGCCTGATCTTACTGTCACGGGCACTAGGAGTCTTTACCCAGGAAATCACCAGATGTTGGCTTACCAGAGTAATATAGATGGTAATGGGTACTCTGGTAGCAGGGTGACAACGGAGCTGGAGGAACAGCAGATGGTGAGAGACTGCTCGAGGAAAGTCTATGACTAGCAGCACTGGTAGTGAGTATATAATTGAACACGAGGAACTGGATGGACAAGGAAACGTGAGGGTAGTCAGTGGTCTGCGTTAGGCAAGTTTTACCACTGCTATAGTGAAGAGGAATGTCCAGAGGTAGCGAGGAGGTAGTGAGAGTCAGCGGTCTGCGTATAGCAAGTTGTACCGCTGTCTAGGTAAAGGAATGGAATCCAGGTGAAGGTAGATAACAGGGAAGTCAGTGGTCTGCGTATAGCAAGTTGTACCACTGCTATGTGAGAGGATACTTGAAACTGGTGTCACAGGGAACTGGAAGCAGTGGTCTGCATATAGCAAGTTGTACCACTGCAATATATATGTGAGGAGGGCACGAGGAGATGAATGCTATGCAGAGTATACACGGGTACACAGAACTTGATCCCACGATGATATCACAATACAATGATAACAGAGCAGCACTGCTAAAGTATACAAAGTCACAATAACAATCCAGGCAAATAGGAGACAAAGTCAATGGTAGCAATAGTCTCAGTGGATAGAGGACTCCGGAGGAGAACACAACACAGTCCAGCTAGATATGCAATACACAAGCAAAGTCAATGAGAAGTATGCATACCGTGGTTCAGGAGAGCAGGCTGTCAGAGAGACGTGCAGGGATAACTGAACGGCTGAAGGCCGGCAGGAGGAGAGATCACTGGAAGGTGGAAGCAGTAATCAAGTTGGTGCAGCGCACGGCAGGTAAACCATCATGAACGAGGCAATACTCTGGAAGCAGTAGTAAATGAAACTGGAACTTGAAGAACATGGGAGAGTTGAGGCGGTCTGAACTCCAGTAGCAGAGATGGAAGCAGCGGAGCGCTGACCCGATGAACAGAGGAGAGTTGAGATGAGCTGAAACTCTGTAGAAGCAACGGAGGCAGCGGATAGGAATCAGCTGGCTGCAGACACGATGAACACCGGGGAGTTGAGGTGAGCAGGAACTCTGTAGAAGCAGCGGAGGCAGCGGATAGGAATCAGCTGGTGCAGACACGATGAACACCGGGGAGTTGAGGTGAGCAGGAACTCTGTAGAAGCAACGGAGGCAGCGGATAGGAATCAGCTGGTGCAGACACGATGAACACAGGAGAGTTGAAGTGAGTAGGAACTCTGTAGAAACAACGGAGGCAGCGGATAGGAATCATCTGGTGTAGACACGATGAACACAGGAGAGTTGAAATGAGTAGGAACTCTGTAGAAACAACGGAGGCAGCGGATAGGAATCAGCTGGTGCAGACACGATGAACACAGGAGGGTTGAAGTGGTCTGGAAACCACAATAGAAATAACAGGAATCAGCAGGAGCTGAATACACGAGGAAACACAGGAACACCTTCAGAGGCTCATGGGAATGAGACTCCAAGATCAGGCCACGAGGTATTGACCACAGGTGCTTTAAATAGGGAGTGTTGCCTGATCAGCCAATTAATGAAAAGTAACAGATACTGAAGGCTAGAAAGGGCTGCACATGCGCAGACCCTCAGGATGGCGGACGGCCACGGTTCCTAAACACACGAGAAGTAGCACTCACAGTCCGATGAGTGACAAGCTCTCTCAAGACCAGCCAGCTTCCCCAGCGTTGATCTCAGTGCACAAATGATACAAACAGGCTTTTATACCTGATACTCCTCCCCCCCTAGCCTTAGCTTAATGGACAGGTGACACACCCACCTTCTCTTTAAAAGAAAACGCCCCATCACTGGCTCTATTTGCACTAAAGAGACACACCCTGTCTGTTTGCTGAGAGGAAGGATTTCTCTGCATGTAAGTTAACCAAACTTAAACTATTGTTTATTACACATAGGTCTTTACATTCAATCTAGGTGCATTGCTCCACAAATGTTTTACTTTACTTCCTGCTTTCTCTGCATATTGCCATCTAAATGCCTCCTTTTGTTACATATTCCTCCCCCTAGCGTCTCCAAGTAGGGGGACGCGGACTTCGCGAGGAGCGCATATTTTCGTGACAACGCATCTGCATTTTTGTGTAGAATTCCAGGTCTATGTTCTACTGAGAACTTGAAAGGTTGCAGTGCCAAGAACTTAGCGGGTTACCTTGGCATTTACCTCCCGGTTGTTCTGCATCCATCTCAATGGTGCATGGTCTGTTATTAAGGTGAACTCTCTGCCTAGGAGATAATAGCGCAGAGCTTCTGTAGCCTATTTTATGGCGAGACATTCTTTCTCCACAGTGGCATATTTTTGTTTCCTTGGAAGCAATTTACGACTTAGGTACAGGACAGGATTTTCAACTCCATTCTTCTCCTGTGACAAAACTGCACCTAAGCCAACACCAGAAGCATCAGTTTGGAGGAAGAACCTCCGGGTAAAATCCGGTGCTTGTAGAACTGGGGAGGAACAAAGAGCTAACCGAAGATCAGACCAGGCGGTTTCTGCAGAGTCAGACCAGGTTAATCTATCTGGACAACTTTTTTTTAACATGTCCGTTAGTGGAGCAGCTCTAGTGGCGAAGTGGATTACAAACCGCCTGTAGTAACCTACTAAGATTAAAAAGGTTCTTAACTGCGACTTTTTTTCTGGTCTTGTCCAATTTTTGACTGCCTCCACTTTATCTAGCAGGGGGTTTCACACGCCCTCGACCAATAACGTACCCCAAATATTTGGCTTCTCTCATGGCTATGGCACATTTCTCTGGGTTAGCTGTTAACCCTGCTGACCTTAATGAAGCTAAGACCGCCTCAACTTTGGCTCAATGTGATCCCCAGTCTGGGGTATAAATCACTATATCGTCCAGGTAAGCGGCTGCATAAGCTGTGTGAGGTTGTAGCAATTTATTCATTGCCCTTTGGAAGGTGGCAGGTGCCCCATGCAACCTAAAGGGTGAAACTTTATATTGATAGAGACCATCAGGGGTGGAAAATGCAGTCTTTGGCTTGGCCGTGGAAGTCAGGGGAACTTGCCAATAACCCTTTGTTAGATCAAGGGTTGTTAAATAATTGCTACCAGCAAGATTTTCCACTAGTTCATCCACACGTGGCATTGGATAGGCATCAAACTGCAAAATACTGTTTAGGCGCCTAAAGTCATTGCAGAACCTAATTGTCCCATTGGGTTTCGGGACAAGCACAATGGGACTATTCCACTCACTAGTGGACTCTTCAATCACATGTAACTGGAGCATCTTCTCGACCTCCTTTCTCACGTCCACCCGTCTAGCTTCTGGAATATGATACAGCTTCTGCTTTACAATGACTCCTGGCGCAGTGACAATGTCGTGTTCGATTAAGGTAGTGCGCCCAGGAATGGAAGAGAAGACATCCCTGTTCCGGCGAATCATTTCTTCAGTCTGTTGTCTCTGCTGAATGGACAAAGCTGGCTCTATGGGCACTTCAGACTTTTCAATGGCAGTACTCACTACCTGAGGAGAGGTTTCCTCATCATGCCAAGGTTTAAGGAGGCTGACATGATATATTTGCTCCAGCCTTCTCCTACCTAACTGGCGGACTCTGTAATTGACAGGACCGACAGCCTCTAGAACTTCATATGGACCCTGCCAATGGGCGAAAAGTTTGCTTTCCTGGTTTTAGGTTTCAAGATTACCTTAGTCAGTATTTACGCCGGCCTTCCTAGTGCGCGGAGTCTAGCGGCCCTCCCGGTCTTCTTCAAGAACCGCCGCAAGGCAGGGTGGGTTTTGCTGCCGGAGAACCACAGGTCGCGGCCCCCAGGTTTAGCCTACTGACGTAAGGAAAGAGTTCTATGAGATGGACATGTAGAGGCACGGCCAGATCAACAGGGAAATTGATAACTGGAATCACTAACCGTATATTCAGAAGGTAGTAGTCTGGAGTAGAAACTGGTGGAATGCAGGAATCAATCCGCTGTACAGCCCCAGGAGCAGAAGCGTAGTCCAGAATAGCCGGTTCGGTATACAGAGATCCGTCCGTTATGCAGTACCAGTGATAAGGCAAAAGAGTAGTCTGGAGTATAGCCGGTTCGGTACACAGAGATCTGTCCGTTATGCAGTACCAGGGATATGGCAGAAGAGTAGTCTGGAGTATAGCCGGTTCGGTACACAGAGATCCGTCCATTATGCAGTACCAGGGATAAGGCAAGAGGGTAGTCTGGAGTATAGCCGGTTCGGTACACAGAGATCTGTCCGTTATGCAGTGCCAGGGATAAAGCAGGAGAGTGGTCTTTGATATAGCCAGTTCGGTACACAGGAATCAGGAGTAACAAGGGAGAACACCAGGGAGACCAAAGCACAGGAAATGCAGCCAGATACAGGAAACACGTTGGAAGAGAAGGCCTTTTCTGCCTCAGGAGGCCAAAGTTTAGTTTTGATAGCTTTCTTAGTTAGTGCAGTTATGGGTGCGATCACTGAAGAAAAGCCTTTGATGAAATGCTGATAATAATTGGCGAAGCCTATGAAACGTTGGATCGCTTTCAGACCTATCGGCTGAGGCCATTCGGAAACCACCTTTACTTTCTCGGGATCCATGCATAGTCCAGACCCAGAGATCACGTGTCCAAGAAAGGGAAGATGACCCTTTTTGAAGATACATTTATCCAAATTACAGAACAGCTGATGTAAAGGAAGGCATTCAAGCACCAAGGAAACATGATGGCGATGCAATACGTTGTCAGGGGAAAATATCAGGATATCATCCAGGTAAATCACCACAAAGTGGTAGAGAAAATCTTGAAAAATTTTGTTGATGAAGTTTTGAAACACTGCGGGGGCATTACATAACCCAAAGGGCATAACTAAATATTCAAAGTGTCCATTATTACTATTGAACGCAGTTTTCCATTCATCCCCTCGTTTAATACGGATCAAATTGTAGGCACCCTTCAGGTCCAGTTTGGAAAAAATAACAGCCCCTTTTATTCTATCAAATAGCTCTGAGATCAATGGTAACGGGTACTTGTTTTTCACAGTAATCGCATTCAGCCCACGATAATCTATACATGGGCGTAAACCCCCGGGTTTTTTTTTAACAAAGAAAAAGCCGGCCCCTGCAGGGGAGGATGACTTCCGAATAAAGCCCTTTTCAAGATTTTTTTCTATGTATTTAGACATGGAATTGGATTCTGGCAATGATAAAGAAAAAACACATCCTCTGGGTGGTATTTTGTCTGGTAACAGCTCAATAGAACAATCCCAAGGCCTATGGGGAGGTAGTTTGGAGGCTTCCTTTTCGCAGAACACATCCGAAAATGAACGGTATTGAGGAGGAATACCAGTGGACGTATGTAGTGATGAGGTTTCATTAGTGGTGAGTTTATTGATCCTGAGAAGGCAGCGAGAATGACAAGCCAGGCCCCAGGCCAGAACTTCTGGCGTGCGCCAGTCCAATGTAGGGGAGTGAAGTTGAAGACCAAGAATGAGAGGATTAATAGCCTCTGGGATGACCAAAAAGGAAATGGATTCAGTATGCAGGGCTCCTATGCGGAGAGAGAGCTTGATGGTACGTTTCTTGAGTGATCCTCCACTGATGCGGTTTCCATCAATGGCTGTGATAGCAATTGGGGGATCCAACGGAAGAGTAGGTACAGACATTTTTTCCACTAAGTCGGCTCTTATGAAGTTCCCTGCTGCTTTGGAATCAATGAGTGCTGGAAGAGAAAGCTGTTTGTCAACGGATTGTAACAGAACTTGGATAGAAAAACTAGAATCAACAGGAGAGGGAATACGTACACCTAACTTGGCCTCTCCATCATCAGTTAGGTTCGATCGTTTCCCGGACGCTTAAGACAATTGTTTAACAAATTACCAGGTTCTCCGCAATAAAGACATAACCCATTTTTGAATCGCCTCTCTCTCTCTTCCTGAGAGAGCCGAGCTCTTCCCAACTGCATTGGCTCCTCCTCAGACATCACCGGACTTTGAAAACATGGAGCCAGACGAAAAGGAGAACAACGGGAACTCTCCTTCTCCTGAGAGCGCTCACGGAATCTGATGTCAATCTGGTTACATAAAGAGACCAAAGCATCCAGAGAAGTTGGGAGTTCACGACCTGCTAGTTCGTCTTTGATGCGGTCTGTCAAACCCTGCCAGAAGGTGGCTACCAGGGCCTCATTATTCCAACGTAACTCAGCCGCCATAGTACGAAATTGGAGAGCATACTGGCCTATGGTCATAGAGCCTTGGCGCAGACGAAGGATGCCAGAAGCAGCGCTGGAAACTCTTCCTGGTTCATCGAAGACATGTCTATAGGCCTCCAGGAAGGTGGAACAGTTATGTAGCCAAGGATCATTGTGCTCCCATAGGGGAGATGCCCAGGCAAGAGCTTGACCGGTAAGTAAAGAAATAATGTATGCTACTTTAGCTTTTTCTGTAGGGAAGTTCCCTGGCTGGAGTTCGAACTGGATATCACACTGATTTAAAAATCCACGTCAGGCCTTGAGATCCCCATCGAATTTAGGAGGGTTAGGGATGCGAAGTTGGGAATTTGCCGGGAGAGGAGCGGCACCACCCTCCTGGGCAGGAGCAGGTTGAGGGGGAATAGGTGGCGGATCAGGTACTGCTGCCTGGATTGCCTGAGCTGACACCGCACCCTGAAGTGTGTCCAGGCGAGCAGACATGCTCTGAAGAAACTGAAGTAACTGTGCCTGGTTCTTGTCCTGTTCCTCTATCCGGGCAGCTAAGTGTTCCAATAACTCCCTAGCAGAGGGGTTCCCGGATCCATCCATCAGATAGATATGTTGGGGGTCAGAGCAAACTGTTAGGTTTCAAGATTACCTTAGTCAGTATTTACGCCGGCCTTCCTAGGGCGCGGAGTCTAACGGCCCTCCCGGTCTTCTCCAAGAACCACCGCAAGACAGGGTGGGTTTTGCTGCCGGAGAACCGCAGGTCGCAGCACCCAGGTTTAGCCTTCTGACGTAAGGAAAGAGTTCTATGAGATGAACATGTAGAGGCACGGCCAGATCCACAGGGAAATTAATAACTGGAATCACTAACCGTATATTCAGAAGGTAGTAGTCTGGAGTAGAAACTGGTGGAATGCAGGAATCAATCCGCTGTACAGCCCCTAGAGCAGAAGCGTAGTCCATAATAGCCGGTTTGGTACACAGAGATCCGCCCGTTATGCAGAACCAGGGATAAGGCAGAAGAGTAGTCTGGAGTATAGCCAGTTCGGTACACAGAGATCTGTCCATTATGCAGTACCAGGGATAAGGCAGAAGAGTAGTCTGGAGTATAGCCGGTTCCGTACACAGAGATCCGTCCATTATGCAGTACCAGGGATAAGGCAAGAGGGTAGTCTGGAGTATAGCCGGTTCGGTACACAGAGATCTGTCCGTTATGCAGTGCCAGGGATGAAGCAGGAGAGTGGTCTTGGATATAGCCAGTTCGGTACACAGGAATCAGGAGTAACAAGGGAGAACACCAGGGAGACCAAAGCACAGGAAATGCAGCCAGATACAGGTAACACGTTGCTCTGACACAGACAGTGTGTCAGAGCAGGCCTGACGTAGGATTTTGAATTCCCCGCCCAGATCAGCTGACCTGCCGCCGGAACCTACCCGGAAGTGCGGCAGTACGGAGCGGAGAATCGGCGTTGACATCGGTAAGCGCCGTGACACCTGGGTGGTAACCAGGACTAGGACCTTGTTCCCAGGCTTGAAAGATCGAACAACAGCACTTTTATCATAACTTTTTCTCTGTCGTTCCTGAGCCTCTTTTTCATGTTGCTGCACAATGGGCCCTATCTTTTCTAGCCTCTCATACATTTGGGACACAAATTGTGCCAGATTTGGCTCCCTGGGACCTTGCTGCTCCCACCCTTCTTTTAACATATCCAAGATACCCCTGGGCTGTCTCCCAAACAATAACTCAAAGGGACTAAACCCTGTTAAAGCTTGAGGTACCTCACGGATGGCAAACATCAAATAGGGAATAAGAGTGTCACAATCTTTTTTTTCTTGAGCCACTGCTTTCCTGAGCATGTGCTTTAATGTGCGGTTAAAGCGTTCCACCTAGCCATCTGTTTGTTGATGGTATACAGAGGTGTGAAGCGCCATAACCCCTAGCAACTGGCACATGTCCTTCATCAGTTTAGACATGAATGGAGTACCCTGGTCTGTGAGAATTTCTTTGGGTATTCCCAAACGTGTAAACATCAATACAAGTTCCTTAGCTATGGTGCTGGACTTTATATTTCATAGGGGAATTGCCTATGGCTACCTGGTTGCATAGTCAAGCACCACTAGTATATATTGGTGCCCACGTGCGGATTTTTCCAGTGGCCCCACAAGGTCCATAGCTATCCGTTCAAAGGAAACTTGTACTATTGGTATTGGAATGAGAAGTGCCATGTACATGGGTTTGGGACAGGTTCTCTGACAAATGGGAAAGGAACGGCAATACTTTTTTACTGCCATGTGTACCCCGGGCCAGTAAAAACTAAGCAGAACTCGTTCCCGTGTTTTATCCTCCCCTAGGTGTCCCCCACAGACATGTGTGTGTGCTGCTTTTAACACCAGGGTTACATGGACCTGAGGAACCATTAATTGTTCTACTTTTGCCCCCTGCATCTTAGCAACTCTATACAGGAAATTATTTTTAACAATAAAATATGGTATACCTTCTGCAGGCTGGGCGGCTTTCGCTACCCCATTTACCTCAGTCACACTTTTAAAGGCATGTCCCAAAGTGGCATCATTAAGTTGGTCTCGAGCAAAGTCCTGCAGAGGAAACCAAATTGGAATTGCGGACCAGTCCGTATTCTCACTGACAGGCGAGGAGGGCTCATCTGTGACATCACTGACCAATGCTAGTTTGGACTGTCCATGTTTCCCCGCAGGTGGATGCTTTTGTGGAACGCCTGCTGTGACTCCCAGGATGGCATTCTGGTTTGGCGGTTCCCAAAGATCGATGTCCAGATGTTGTGGATTCTTAGGCGGCTCCTTTAAGACCGGGCTTTCGACCGTTGCATCAGTTGCCGGCATGTCCGGCCGGATCCGCTCAACCGAGGACATCATTAAACAGTGGGAAGTCTCGCCCCAAAATGAGTGGATATGGGAGTTTAGGTGCTATGGCAGCTACTGCCATAACAGTTTTGTCTTTGAGTGTGACTGGTAGTATTGTTCTTTCATACTCCTCTGTCGTGCCATGTACGCAAAGAACCTTCACCTTGGGCAACCGAGAAGTTATAGTTTCGGGTAAGGCAGAGCTGGAAACCAATGAGAGTTCACTCCCCGAGTCAACCAAGGCCAGAACAAGGTTTTGGTTGATTAGCACAGTCACCCGGAACAAACAAGGACTTCCTGATGTGGGACTAACAAGGATTGTCAAACCTGGCTTTTGGCGTGGCAGCGGATATGTCACAAATGCAGGTTCTTTAGTCATTTGCTGTAGCGCACAAAACCTTTCTACCATGGTGGCAAGCTCTTCATAAGTTTGTGGGTCTGATTGCAGAACCCACATTTGCAAATCGCGGTTCAGCCCCCGGATGCAGTGATCTATCTCCAGAACTTCAATAATCCGAGAAGGCGAATTCTCCTCAGGCTGCAGCCATTTCTTTAAAGTTTTAGAAAGCTCAGCCACTTGCACTCTGACCGGATTTTCTTTATCATAGCGCCATTGGTGATAGCGCTGGGCTCGGCCTGGCCCGGAAACTCCAATGCGGGCCAATATCTCAGACTTTAGGCACAGATAGTCAGAGGCCCGTTCCTCATCTAGATCCATATAAGCTCGCTGAGCTTCACCAGTCAGATATGGCGCCAGCCTCTCAGCCCAATATTTAGGAGGCCATTTTGCCCTTTTTGCAAGTCTCTCAAAGGACACCAGATATGCTTCTATGTCATCACCTGGCGACATTTTCTGGAGAACAGGACCAAGTGGTTCATTTCAGTCATGCCTCACCTGGGTTAACTCTTCTTCTTAAGAGCCTTGTGTTTTCCACCTGTGCCTCGGCAACTCATAGCATCTGAGCTTGCTGTTCTCGCTGCGCAGCGGCCACATTCACGAGGGTTCTTAGTACTTCCTCAATGTTGACGTCTGCGCGGGTTGGGTAGCGGAAACTTGCTTCCCGGAGCATTCCACTCCTGACACCACTTGTGGCAAGAGCCCGCTACTGCTGAAGCACACGCGAACAACTTCTTCCTTTTTATGTAGTTTTATTATCAGGATGGTAAATGTTTTGACACCGTACAGATTTCACAGCAATACTTGGAGAACCTAAACGCTAGCTAGACATAGCTCAGCTCTCTCAAGACCAGCCAGCTTCCCCAGCGTTGATCTCAGTGCACAAATGATACAAACAGGCTTTTATACCTGATACTCCTCCCCCCAGCCTTAGCTTAATGGACAGGTGACACACCCACCTTTTCTTTAAAAGGAAACACCCCATCACTGGCTCTGTTTGCACTAAAGAGACACACCCTGTCTATTTGCTGAGAGGAAGGATTTCTCTTCATGTAAGTTAACCAAACTTAAACTATTGTTTGTTACACATAGGTCTTTACATTCAATCTAGGTGCATTGCTGCACAAATGTTTTACTTTACTTCCCTGCTTTCTCTGCATACTGCCATCTAAATGCCTCCTTTTGTTACAATATATATATATATATATATCTACAGTACACCATTCATAGGAATCGGACGCAGGTATGCTGAACCATTTAGCTGTTTATTAGCAGTTGTCAGGATGGTAAAACAGCTCCAATGCTGGTACAGCAATCATATCCAGTAACAGTACACGAAAATCCCCACCACCTACATCTGGCTAGACATTACTTCCCTGTCTGCTCGCCGATCACTTACTAGCATCGGTAGTCCCACCCACACATACAGACAGTGCCTTTATCCTCCACCCCAAGCACTACAACAAATCACAGCAAACCAATCACACCCATGTGGAGCACCTGTGTGTGTGTGTGTGTGTGTGTGTGTGTGTGTGTGTGTGTGTGTGTGTGTCTGCTCAAAGAGGAACCTAGGGAAAACTTAACCCTGCCCGCAGCCTGCTGCTGCAGACTAACCGTGTTCCTACCTGTTCCCTTACAGGGAACATTGGCAAATATCCCTCTTTGCCACATACCCATCCCCTTAGCATCGCCAACCTTGGTGACACTGACACTGTGGAGAGCTCGTCCCTCTTTGCCACTATATATATATATATAGCAATTTAAATTGGACCATGTCTTGTGCATTCACTTAAATATAGTATACCTGACTTTTGCTTTATTATTGTATTATGTAGCAGAGTAATATACACTGGAATAAGTGGTATAAGAGAGACTGATTGTGTATATTATAAAAAAGGTGTTTAATATTTTATCTATATTACAGAAATTGTAATTCATTATGTAAACAACATTCCATTAGTGTCATTCCTATAGTTGAGTACTTTTCACACAGAAGTACTGGCTGTGTATTAGATCGGTCGATTGGAGGCAGTGATTAACATGAAAGTAATTAACTGTAGGCATGTCTTATCATAACAGATGTTTAATATGTCAGTACATGTCAATAAAACCATGGTACACTTAATTACCTGAATTCTATTGACTGCTGTAATCCACAACCAAAATCTTTGTGAGAAAATTTTCCATCTATGGGCCTGATTTATCAAGGCCCGTATCTGCCGATTTTGAGCGTATCGTACACAAAATCACTCTTCACATGCCAGAACCCGGACTTACACTAGTAAATGCACCCCTGTCCGTTCCTTCTAGGAAACAGAGGACACTTGCTATAATCTACGATTTCGAGGAGTGAACAGGGCGGGGAAGGAGCATTTTGCTGTAGACAATGTACAGTAAGGGCATGTTAAAATTAAGCGCGCACAGCCATATCCGAATCAAGTTCTGGACTTCACAAAGTTACTCTCTTGCTCCAGCTACAGGGCTAGTCTAAGTCTTGCTCACTAGTGATGACACTCTTGTTTGCATGCTATAACATGTGTTTGCAATCCGAAGCAACTGTAAAAATGTATTTAATGTTCAGTAGACATTAACAACATCATGATAAACGTATTTCATGTGGTAAGGGGAAAAAAATGTTCTTTTTTTTCATTTCTTTTTTTTACCGTTATATCATTAATGCCTTTATTAATCACTGGTGACATTCATTTTATATATATATATATATATATATATATATATATATATATATATATATTATATATATATATATATATATATACATACATATATATATAGATATATATATTGATTTCTGTGGGTTCCTTTTGCGAATTTAAAATCCACATAGACTTTGGATGTATCGTGCAGTCATACCTCCCAACATTTGGCATGCCGAAAGAGAGACAAATAAGCCACGCCCCCCCTTGAGCCTAATCACCGCCTACAAACGTCCTGTTTGCGCAGTTCGCTCATGTGCAGTAGCGGGTTCGTTCACATTCGCGCATGCGCAGTAACGTTTTTCGGACACATTCTGCCCCACTTACTCCCAGACCACCGGTGAAACTGGCTGCTATGTCCAAGTATCGTAGCGTGCCCTCTGATAACGTGACAAATTGTAAGTTGTTAGGGACAGCAGGACAGTCCACTGAAATCGGGACTGTCCCGCTGGATTCGGAACACTTGGGAGGCATGTGGAGTGTTTTCTGTTGTAGAGCAGAGCAGACCAACACCCGTATTCATCAGTGTATGTATCTTGAGATCCGTGCCTTGATAAATTTGTGAGTGCGCAGAGCCAATTTATGTGCAATTTGAAACAAAGGTGTGCTCTGCTCAGTATGCGTGCCGTGATGAATCGGGCCCTATGAGCGTACTTACCAGAATGGCATATTTACTGTGTGGTATCAATCTGCTTTTCCATCTGGGCAGATTAACAATTATCTATGAAAGCATATAGATTTATTCGTATGAATGTTTCTCTTTACGTGCATTTTATGAAGTAATTCATTATCCAGCTCACGTCTTTCCCCCCGTCTGCATATAAGGGAGTGTATAATGAAGTCAAACTGGAAAAACCAGGTAAATGCTGAGTCCTATGTGCTCAGACTCGTTATTGTTTAACTTCATTCAGTCTGGCCACTCCTTAAAAAAAAAAGCTTAGGATTGAACAGCTTTGGAAGCAAAAGAAAAACCGATTGCTTCCGGATATTTCAGCGATTCTCAGGGCTCTTCTGGACTTGTTGTTAAAATGGCTTCAGACCAGAATAACCATATGGTCCAGATGTCTTTACTAGGAAATAATACGGTAAGGTTTTATATGTTATATGTTTACTTTATTTTGGTATCATTATTTGTGTTAATATTAACACCAAATATAATTGTATTGTAAAGTATTGAACGTATATAATCAGGAGAAATATAGAAACTATTAAGGTTATTCACTTACTGTAAACACGTACAAATAGGAGGTCTATTTATGGAAGCAGATTTGTATATGTAGCCCACTAGGGGCGTGGAGTGCCGTGCCCAACCCTTGCCCAGCAGGGGGCAGTATATGTATAAGTATATGCTTTTGCCAAAAACTCTTTTTAATGTACGTACATCTTTTTTATGTGAATCAATCTAATACTCACCAGAAAGTAAAAGTAGTCTGTAATGGCTTATATTTCCTGGTGCCACGTACTACATGGTTTATGTAAATAAAAGTGGCATCTTGCCAGAGTTAACATTTTATTTTAGCCTTTTTTTTTCCTTTTCTTTTGCTTTTCACCAAACGTAGCAACATACGTACTGCAACATTTTCTTTTCCCACATTCGCCCCCTGGAACAAGTATCAGATTCTGATATTGCAGGAGTCCTGCAACATTTATAGCACATGTAGAAAAATGTTGCAGTGTGTAGACACAAAGGGCCAAATTCATTAGTGAATTTAAATGTAGATATGTGCCGTAATTTGTGGAAAATCGCTCTGCACTTACCTTGAATCGAACTATACATCAGTGAACGCAAGAACATCCAATTCATTTTCGAGCGCATAAGACATTTTCGAGAAGCTACAATTTCATAGGCAGAACAGGGAGCAGAAGGAATATATGCACGTAGTCAATGTGCAATAAGGGCGCACCAAGCTCGAGCTAAAGCAGTAGCGTCCGATTCAAGTTTTGGGCATCTCAAATGTACATGTTTTTTGTTGTATCACTTGCACCAACTACAGGGCAGGTGTGCCGTAAGTGCCAAGTTATAGTGATGACAGGGTATGCATGCTAGAACATGTGCTTGCAATCAGAAGCAACTGTAAAAATGCATCTTATGTACAGTAAACATTAATAATATCCTGATAAATGTAATTTCATACAATAAAATAATGAAAACATTTTTTTATGTTTTTTTTAATTTGAGTCTTTATTATTAATAGGTGACAAACATTGAATTATTTTTTTTATGTGTGTTTTCTTGGGACCTTATATTCAATTGAACATATCCTGCAGTGTATTGCGTCTGTCAAAACAGATCATACCCAGACATGTATTCAGCAAGAGACATTTCTTCATATACGCTTGTAGTTGAATAGGGATGTACATATGCCCGACTTACGTGAGTTTTAAAAAAAATGCAGTTTACATTTGTTTTGCGTAGCTTAATGAATCAGACCCCCCCAAAAAATCAGGTTCAAGTACTAATGTTAAAGGCACACTTGCCAACTATTTAATCTTCTCCTTTGGGATCTTTCATAGGAGATGTTATGTGCCATAGCCCATAGCCCCACCCCCAGCTAGAAAATGGCAAAAATCACAGCATTTCATAGCAGGGTGCCGGGCTTAATGATGCAAAATTGTGTCATTAAGCTCCGCCTCCATCACAGTGCGGGAGGATGCCTACTCTTCCAGGAGGACTTTGCGAAATTCGGGAGCCACCTGGAAATTCTGGGAAAGTAACCAAGTACAGTTAAAGGGATTTTGTTTCCAATTTAAATAGTGCCCATCTCTCACCTACACTATAATAGGGTTTTGATGGAGGCCTCTTCCTGGGAATCTCATTGCTCAGTGTGTTTTTAGCAGTTCCCTGCTCTCACATATAGCCAAGACCTGGGGCTGTGGTTTTTTCACAGCTGTGCTGAGCCTGTTTTTGTACTTTTTGGCTTTTAATATTAGTAATTTGTTTATACAGTACACACACAAATGATGCCTTGTTTTTTACAGAAGACTTTGAATTTTCAGAAATACTAAACACCACCAAAAAATCATTTGTGGTTATTGCTTTGTCTTCCATTCACTTTTCCAAAACAGCAAAAAGCAGGATTCTACTCATAAGTTTTCCTAATAAAATCTGCTTGTTTTTGCTAGTTTGCACAGTCTAAAATGAAATGCATTAAAATGTGTAGGTGTAATATGGGTAGTCCAGTTTTTAAAAATAAAAAAACCTACTGCATCAAATGGCGCTACCACTAAATTTATTAAAGCCAGGGAGGTGGACATCTGGGCATTATAACTAGAGATGGGCGGGTCCGGTTCTCCGAGAACCGAACCCACCCGAACTTTGGGTATCCGAGTACCGAGCTGAGCAGCTCGGTACTCTCCCGCCCATTCCGAATCCAAATCGAGGCCGAACGTCATTGTGACGTCGTCGGATCTCGGGACTCGGTTCTCGCGATACTTCAACTTTATAAATACACGCCTCCACAGCAATCCATCGCCATTTGACAGAGGGAGAGAGCAGGGTGTAGTCATAGGCTAATTAGAGCAGGGACAGAGAATACCATATTGTTCTTGCAATTGCTCTAACCAAAATCGCTAGTGCAGAGAGGAGGATAGAGGTTTATTATTTTTTCTTCATATTTGGCACTCCCCAGCGCTTTTGGGGTGTCCCCCATAATTGTGCATTAATATTTCTGGCTGTCAAAAGTCATATCTGTCAGCAGTATCTACTAAATAATTTGTAGCACACCTCAGTGTTTTTGGGGTGTCCTCCCTAATTGTGCATTAATATTTCTGGCTGTCAAAAGTCATATCTGTCAGCAGTATCTACTCAATAATTTTTAGCACTCCTCAGTGTTTTTGGGGTGTCCTCCCTAATTGTGCATTAATATTTCTGGCTGTCAAAAGTCATATCTGTCAGCAGTATCTACTCAATAATTTTTAGCACTCCTCAGTGTTTTTGGGGTGTCCTCCCTAATTGTGCATTAATATTTCTGGCTGTCAAAAGTCATATCTGTCAGCAGTATCTACTCAATATCTTTTAGCACTCCTCAGTGTTTTTGGGGTGTCCTCCCTAATTGTGCATTAATATTTCTGGCTGTCAAAAGTCATATCTGTCAGCAGTATCTACTCAATAATTTTTAGCACTCCTCAGTGTTTTTGGGGTGTCCTCCCTAATTGTGCATTAATATTTCTGGCTGTCAAAAGTCATATCTGTCAGCAGTATCTACTCAATAATTTTTAGCACTCCTCAGTGTTTTTGGGGTGTCCTCCCTAATTGTGCATTAATATTTCTGGCTGTCAAAAGTCATATCTGTCAGCAGTATCTACTCAATAATTTTTAGCACTCCTCAGTGTTTTTGGGGTGTCCTCCCTAATTGTGCATTAATATTTCTGGCTGTCAAAAGTCATATCTGTCAGCAGTATCTACTCAATAATTTTTAGCACTCCTCAGTGTTTTTGGGGTGTCCTCCCTAATTGTGCATTAATATTTCTGGCTGTCAAAAGTCATATCTGTCAGCAGTATCTACTCAATAATTTTTAGCACTCCTCAGTGTTTTTGGGGTGTCCTCCCTAATTGTGCATTAATATTTCTGGCTGTCAAAAGTCATATCTGTCAGCAGTATCTACTCAATAATTTTTAGCACTCCTCAGTGTTTTTGGGGTGTCCTCCCTAATTGTGCATTAATATTTCTGGCTGTCAAAAGTCATATCTGTCAGCAGTATCTACTCAATAATTTTTAGCACTCCTCAGTGTTTTTGGGGTGTCCTCCCTAATTGTGCATTAATATTTCTGGCTGTCAAAAGTCATATCTGTCAGCAGTATCTACTCAATAATTTTTAGCACTCCTCAGTGTTTTTGGGGTGTCCTCCCTAATTGTGCATTAATATTTCTGGCTGTCAAAAGTCATATCTGTCAGCAGTATCTACTCAATAATTTTTAGCACTCCTCAGTGTTTTTGGGGTGTCCTCCCTAATTGTGCATTAATATTTCTGGCTGTCAAAAGTCATATCTGTCAGCAGTATCTACTCAATAATTTTTAGCACTCCTCAGTGTTTTTGGGGTGTCCTCCCTAATTGTGCATTAATATTTCTGGCTGTCAAAAGTCATATCTGTCAGCAGTATCTACTCAATAATTTTTAGCACTCCTCAGTGTTTTTGGGGTGTCCTCCCTAATTGTGCATTAATATTTCTGGCTGTCAAAAGTCATATCTGTCAGCAGTATCTACTCAATAATTTTTAGCACTCCTCAGTGTTTTTGGGGTGTCCTCCCTAATTGTGCATTAATATTTCTGGCTGTCAAAAGTCATATCTGTCAGCAGTATCTACTCAATAATTTTTAGCACTCCTCAGTGTTTTTGGGGTGTCCTCCCTAATTGTGCATTAATATTTCTGGCTGTCAAAAGTCATATCTGTCAGCAGTATCTACTCAATAATTTTTAGCACTCCTCAGTGTTTTTGGGGTGTCCTCCCTAATTGTGCATTAATATTTCTGGCTGTCAAAAGTCATATCTGTCAGCAGTATCTACTCAATAATTTTTAGCACTCCTCAGTGTTTTTGGGGTGTCCTCCCTAATTGTGCATTAATATTTCTGGCTGTCAAAAGTCATAACTGTCAGCAGAATCTACTAAATAATTTTTAGCACTCCCCAGTGGTTTGCGCTCAGAATGGATTCAAAGCAGTCCACATATGATCTAAATGAGCAACCAGGTTCTGTCACCAGTCCTGATGTTAGTGTTCCCAGTACGTCATCTGGCCAAGGCGATGTCAAACAACAGAGTGTTTTCAAATTAGTGCAAAAAACAAAAACCCAAAAAAATTTTACTGTATTGAAGCGAAAAAGAAGTGTAACTGAGCAAAAGTTAAGTGACGATAAAAAAAAAATTGCAAGCATGCCATTCTACACACGCAGTGGCAAAGAGAGAATGAGGCCTTCACCTTTGGCTATTAGTGGCAGATCCCAAAAAGTTACCCAGCCTACAATTGGTGCACAACTACTGTTACGCGTCAAAGCCGAGCTGCAAGATAACAGTGAGGCATTACAGGAGAATATTTGCTCTGATTCACAAATGACAACAATCCCTGTGGAGAGTCCATCCAACAGTGGGATGTCTAATCGTGAGCATTCTGCTGATGTGTGCCTTAATAGCCCGAGTGTAGCCGGTGATACCCAAATTGAGGATGCCACTTTGGAATTAGAAGAGGATGAGGGGGAGATTTGTGTAGGCGACGAGGGCGCTAATGATGATGTTGATGATTATGATGCAGACAGATACCAAATTGCCTTTCTCAATTTCTATTTATATTCTAGATTATATAACGGCTGAATAGTTTTCTATTTTACTCCTAGTGGAGAGAGGATCTGATGCAGACAGATACCAAACTGCCTTTGTCCATTTCAATTTATATTGTACAGTATATAACGGCTGAATTTATTAGTATTTTATACAAGTGGAGGGGGGCCCAGAGAGACAGAAACCAAACTGGCTTTCTCCATGTCAATTAATATTGTACAGTCTATAACGGCTGGATTTTTTGGTATTTTATACAAGTGGAGGGGGGCCTAGAGAGACAGAAACCAAACTGGCTTTCTCCATGTCAATTAATATTGTACAGTCTATAATGGCTGAATTTTTTGTTTTTTTAAAAAAGTGGAGGGGGCCTATAGAGACAGAAAGCAAACTGTCTTTTTCCATTTCTTTACATATTTAACTATAAGTGTAGGGTGTAATATAGATTCAAAGACAATGGCTGCATTGCCAATATGCATAGATGGAGAGGAAGACAATCTGTTTTGTGTGTAGAATAAATGAAGGCCTACCAACGAAGAATTAAACAGTTTTTTTGGATGATTTATTACCTCAACAATTAGATTACTTATCTCTAAAACAGTTGGAGCACTAAATTGGGTTATTTTAGGCACAAAAACATGTATTTTCCAACAAAATAGCAAAACAAAACCAAACAAAACCAAAACCAAAACCAAAACACGCAATGGCGGTTTTGCAAAACCAAAACCAAAACCAAAACACGACGGTAATCCAGATCCAAAACCGAATCCAAAACCAAAACACGGGGGTCAGTGACCATCTCTAATTATAACCCCCATCACTGGACTTCTTAACATTTTCTGTAGTGTAGAGTGTTATTGTCTGGTGAGCGCCAGAAAATAACTGCTAAGGGACACATCATTTGACAGAGGGGACTATCCTTTTTCAAATGAGAGATCCCCAGTTTCTTGGAGCCAAGGTGGGGGGGATTTGGGCATTACAAAACTCCTCCCCCATTCTGGGCTCTTTAATGTTTTCTGTAGTGTAAGGTGTTATTGTCTAGTCATCACATGTGATCAACAAACAATAGTGACTAAGGGACCACATCATGAGACAGAAGGGCAGCCTCCTCCGCATCTGTACACAGTATTTTGAGTTGAACGTATCTTAAGATACGTGCAACTTAAAGTACACACAGACGTAATTGTATGTGCATGTTCAGGCCACAAAGATACGACTTATAATAAATCAGGCCCATGATGTCTACCTGTGGTGGTGCACCATACATTCAGGTCCTCATTTAGAGTTGAACACTCTTGCTCTCCGAACATATGCAGCTAAAGAGGTATGAAAAACAAAAAGAGTACTTACATGGGTATGTTGAGTCGGAAATATCTGAAGTTTGTGTCCTAATCAAAAACAGTAGTATGTGTAGGCATACAAGTGTAGGGATGGGGCCTCACGTTGTTAGGTCTAAATTCTACCCCGTATATGCAAAAGATAATAATGTAGTGAAGTGTGATATACATGAGAGAATATTTTCTGGGTAGCTATTAATAAGGGCAAAAGAAAATACCTCAGCCATCTGCTGTTAACCCCATTAAAATCAAATAGGAACATTGATACTTGCAGTTCAAATCAACGTCAATATAAATATAGGACCACAACTTGAGATAATATAGCCGCAATGCTAATGGAGGAGTCAATACGTAGTCAGCCAATCAGAAGCAGGTATAAAGTGGTGTTGATAGTCCTCTTCATCATTCTGTATTGTTGCCCCAGCTGTCGAGTACCCACAAGATATACAGTTAAAAAGACTTATGTGTAGATGGGTTCAACTCTAATTATGTTGCCATTACTGTACTCAGTTTATGCCTGTCCACCCCTGTTCCATCAGTCCAGGTGCAAAGGTGTGCAAATCTAGAACAAACAAAAATTTAGCTAGGGATGTATGTGCATGCATTTTTGGTGCACATGGGCAGTAAGGAAATGCATGTTTTATGCAAACAAAATTGGGGTTATGTCCAACTCTAAATGAACCTAGACACTGACTGCAGCTGGTTGTTGTGCTCTTAAATTTAGCAAACAGCTTGGCCCTGGAATCCCATTCCATTAAGCTCCTGTCGCACAGTTTTTGTACTTACATTAATACCAGTGAAAGTTTGCAACTCTTCAGCTATGGAATCTGCAGAGCGTTGGTTCTGTGATTTTATGTGGTCTTCCGTTTTGTAAATGAGTTGCTGTTGTTCCTAAACGCTTTCTATTAATATCACTTACAGTTGACTGTGGAATATCCAGCAGGGATGTTATACACCTCTGGCAACGTGTCTGATTGAAACACCTCAATTCAATAATTAACAGGTGTGGCCAAATATATTTTTTCCATATAGTGTATGTTTAAGCGCTGCCTACCTGTGTTTCTATGGCCTGTCAGTAAAGTAACTTTGCCAATATCCTGTCATGTAACTGTATTCACCCTAATATCGGAATTAAATATCTCAAGGAAGAAAAGGGACAAAAATTCTGTATCGCATTTGTGTGCTAGGGCTTGTTCAGATGACTATTTTCTATCATTGTGCTCCATATATCTGTCCTCAGCAAGGACAGAACCCTCCCCTGGAGCAGAATGGCAGAGCTTCCAGTTTTCCCTGAACTGTCCCTTTGTCTTTATGATGAAGTATGGGGAATCTTTATGGCCTGAGCATGTTTGATGTAACATGGGTGTT
Source organism: Mixophyes fleayi (assembly GCF_038048845.1). Lineage (NCBI taxonomy): Eukaryota > Metazoa > Chordata > Amphibia > Anura > Limnodynastidae > Mixophyes > Mixophyes fleayi. The sequence continues at coordinate 244,578,942 of NC_134403.1, read as the reverse complement.
CCAAAAATATATGTTTTACATTTCAACATTATGGGAGCCCTACCAATGAGACACAAGAACACCTTTCACAAACTACTAAAGGGACAAGGATTATTGATTTTGTTGCAAACATCCATCTTCTATGGTCATAGGCAACAGTGTAAAATGTGGGTCAGCCCAAAATGCTGACAAATATTGTATATTCTAGTTTCCAGAATAATGGTCTGACCCACATTCCACACAGCTGTCCAAGTGAACAGCAGACACTTGCCACAGAGAACCAGGATCTCTAAGTATGCTATATTTTTTAGCTGTTTTCTTGCTTCATGTGAAACACAATAGTCACAAAGGGCCAAATTAAGAGTTTGAAAAATTTGTCACACTACATAAGCACAACTTATGCCAGTGTTTTGAGCTGTGCATATCTAACACTTGCGGCCCCTTGCACTTTTAGGGACATGTGCAAGTAGAGTAAGGGTGTGGAAACCTAAGTTAACCACATTCCCCTGAGCTGCACACATATTTTGTGTTAGCGTTATGTCTGAAATGTGTGTTTTGTAGGAAGATTTTTTGGGCCTACACAAAGTAGCTGTTCTACACTTGCCATGCAAATTCTATCTTGTTCAGGCGGATATTGAACAGTTGCATATGGGTAATCGGTGGGTCCAATGATGCACATATACTCACCATTCCAAGAACCCCCGCTCTCTGTTCTTCCACACACGCCTGCCTCTCATTACCAGGCCATCGCTGCCACACAGACTGCAACTGTGGTAGTTATGCCATTGAACAAGCTCTTCAGTTACATCCGTATTTAAAGCTGGGAAATGTCTAGGCATAATGAAATTCTAAATTAATGTATTTAATTTGAGTCTGTGCATACTTACATGAGTGCAAGTTGTAAATCTACGTGCAACTCTTAATCACTGCCAAAGGGCTCATCAGAAACCCTTGGATTTGTCACTTTAATATTTTAAATAGATTGCATTCCTCTGTACACATTTACACTAGAGATGCTCAGGCTCGGTTCACCGAGAACCGAACACACTCGAACTCAGCAGATCCGAGTATCGAGCCAAGTCGGCTCGGTACTTTCGCACACCCTCGGAATTGAAAACGAGGTAAAACATCATAGTGACGTCGTCGGATCATGTGAGTTTTGGATTCTATAAGTACCGCCCTCCACAGCAATCCAGTGCCATTTAACAGAGGGACACAGAAGGAGTAGCACAGTTCTTAGCAGTCTCTAGTGCAGTTGGGCAGCGTCATAGGTAGAAAAGAAGGAGGAGGGTTCTTCAAAGTCTCCAGTGACATTCAGGAGAGCTCCATTGCTCCATTGCTAATTGTCATTGCTGAAATAGAAATAGGGCTGGCAGGCTTGTTCTTCTAAATCATTGACATTGTACTGTGTTATAAAAGTAACACACAAAGAGGAGAGCTCCATTGCTCCATTGCTAATTGTCATTGCTAAAATACAATTAATAGGGCTGGCAGTCTTGGTGTAAATCTGCAGTCACCTTGTACTGTGTTATATAGGTAACACACAAAGAGGAGAGCTCCATTTCTCCACTGCTAATTGTCATTGCTGAAATAGAAATACTAGGGCTGGCAGGCTTGGGGGTAAATGTATGAACATGAGGGTTCTTCAACACCCGCGTGTTCAGCGTGTTCGGCGATTATATTTCAAGCGGCGCTGCATTGTAAAGGGAAACTTTACAATGCAGCGCCGCTTGAAATTTAATCACCGAACACGCGGGTGTTGAAGAACCCGCATGTTCATACATTTACCCCTTGGTCTTCTGAATTTGCAGTCAAATTGTGCGGTGTTATATAGGTTACACACAAAGAGGAGAGCTCCATTGCTCCATTGCAAATTGTCATTGCTGAAATAGAAATACTAGGGCTGGCAGGCTTGGTCTTCTGAATTTGCAGTCAAATTGTACGGTGTTATATAGGTTACACTCAAAGAGGAGAGCTCCATTGCTCCATTGCTAATTGTCATTGCTGAAATTTAAATAATAGGGCTGGCAGGCTTGGTCCTCTGAATTTGCAGTCCAATTGTACTGTGTTATATAGGTAACACACAAAGAGTGAAAGCTCCATTAATCCATTGCTAATTGTCATTGCTGAAATTGAAATAATAGGGCTGTCAGGCTTGGTCTTCTGAATTTGCAGTCCAATTGTATGGTGTTATATAGGTAACACACAAAGAGGAGAGCTCCATTGCCCCATTGCTAATTGTGATTGTTGAAATAGAAATACTAGGGCATGCAGGCTTGGTCTTCTGAATTTGCAGTCAAATTGTACGGTGTTATATAGGTTACACACAAAGAGGAGAGCTCCATTGCTAATTGTCATTGCTGAAATAGAAATAATAGGTTTGGCAGGCTTGGTCTTCTAAATCTGCAGTCACATTGTACTGTGTTATATAGGTAAAACAAAAAGAGGAGAGCTACATTGCTCCATTGCTAATTGTCATTACTGAAATTGAAATACTAGGGCTGGCAGGCTTGGTCCTACGAATATGCAGTCCAATTGTACTGTGTTATATAGGTAACACACAAAGAGGGATAGCGCCATTGCTCCATTGCTAATTGTCATTGCTGAAATTTAAATACTAGGGCTGTCAGGCTTGGTCTTCTGAATTTGTAGTCCAATTGAATGGTGTTATATAGGTTACACACAAAGAGGAGAGCTCCATTGCTCCATTACAAATTGTCATTGCTGAAATACAAATAATAGGTCTGGCAGGCTTGGTCTTCTAAATCTGCAGTCACATTGTACTGTGTTATATAGGTAAAACACAAAAAGGAGAGCTCCATTGCTCCATTACTAATTGTCATTGCTGAAATAGAAATAATAGGTCTGGCAGGCTTGGTCTTCTAAATCTGCAGTCACATTGTACTGTGTTATTAAAATGGATTCACAGCAGTACACAGAAGACCAGAAGCACCAAGCAGCTGCTGGCACCAGTCATGATGATAGTGATCCCTCTACATCATCTGCTAAAGCCTATGTTAAAGTGCATAGTGTCAGAGAAACAAAAATGTAAAAAAACACCTTTTTCCTTGAAGACCAAGAAAAAAGACCTGTTATCCAGGCAAAGTTATCTGCATAAAAAAATAAAATTGCCAACATGACATTCTACACATGCAGTGGCAAGGAAAGAATGAGGCCTTCACCTTTCTCTATGAGTGCTAGTTCTGCAACAGTCACTGAGGCATCTTCTTGTAAGGTCAGTCATGACCAAGCAAGACCTTGTCATTCGGACTCCAAATGTGGTGTCCAAATACTTTTACGTGTAAAAGCCAAGCTGGAAGAAAATAGTAAGACATTAGAGGAAAATGTATGTTCTGATTCAGAAATGACATAAATCCCTGAGGAGAGTCTATTCACGAGTGCTATGTGTAATCCGAACCTGTCTGATAGTGTACCCATAAAGAAGGCCCTTTTCAGCATTTCTGCAGATATGTGCATGAACAGCCCAAGTGTAGCTGGTGATGCGCAAATTGAAGATGCAACTTTGGAATTGCAACAGTATGAGGGGGATATTTGTGTAGCTGATGAGGGCGCTAATGAGGATGTTGATGATGAGGATGATGTTGTTTGTGTAAGTCCTGCACCAGTAAAAGCAGTTCTTGCATGTGATAAGAAGGCCATTGTCATGCCTGGGCATAAGACCAAAAAATCCATCTCTGATGTGTGGAGTTATTTTTATCTAAATCCTGACAACAGTTGTCTAGCCATTTGTAGCGTTTGTAAAACCACAGTAATGTAAGCATGGATATCTAAATAGACGTGTATATGTATTACCTTCCACTTTGTTGCTGTTTCATCAGTATTGCGCAAAGTGTTTGTAATCTGCACTTTGAGTCATTGCTCTGCTGCTTAGCATCCAGCCAGGTTACTGCAGTCTTTTTTTGAAAGTGTATGAAAATAATATTGTGAGATGTGAGATAGTCATAATTGACTGTAAATGACTTGAAATTAGTGTTATTGAGGTTAATAATAATGGAGATGGAAATAAAAGCAAAAATATGTGATTTTAGCAAAAAAAAACCTGGAATTTTAGAAAAAAAATCGGGATCCAAAACCAAAACACACAAGGACGGTTTTGCCAAAACCAAAACCAAAACACAAAGTTAATCCAGATCCCAAACCAAAACCAGAACACGGGGTCAGTCAACATCTCTAATTTACACATGAAGTGCCTTGTTTGTCCCACACACAGCTTCCTAAGCTTCAAAGTCCTAGTTTACACCAGTACAAGTGTAGGTCCGGCCTATTAATGCCCTGCAACCACTCTTGATTATAAGGAATGATGCTAGGATTGCCCCTCAACTTTTCCTTATTTTAAATATAAGATTTGCAAAGCCATTATTTTGTTATTAAAAAATGTTGGGCTGCATTAGGGAGGAAATCTGTGACTACTTACTACCTACACCCTGCTCTGTCCATTGTCTAGCCAAAGTTTACGTAAATTCAAAAGTTAGAAACTTGATGTGAAAAGCAGATTCAATGATGTCACACTCACACAAAAAAGGGCTTTTGTAACACAGCTGGCCATTTTCAATAATACACACCATTAATTGTCTTTGATATGTTATGTAACACCCCCTTTGCTCTGCTATGGTGTGTGTACCAACCTTGTGTGTCCTGTCTGCGAATGGACGACTTACCATGTATTCAGTGTTGCGCAGTGCCTGCAGCTTGGTCTAAGGACTGTAGGCCCTTTGTGGGGTAGTGTCCTACAGTTAGCAACACCAGAGAGACACCATTGGACCACCGGCACACACAAAATAAATATTACCACACCAGTGTTAGGAACTCCCAAGCCAGTACAGTGAAACTCGGGGACTACTCTGAAGGCCCGGTGTTCGTTGGAGCCCCTAGTGGTGGGGACAGACTGGGCTGCGGGCCGACCGAGGGTCGAGTAACGTATACTGGCTTAAAGGAGTACCCAGGAGTGGATTGATCGGTGGGCAATAGTAAAGAAGAATCCTAGGTCAAAGGGTCACAAGCACAGATGCAAAAATCCAGAGACAAGCGAAGGGTCAGACACACAGGAAGAGAAGCAAAATCCGAAATCCAGGCAAAAGGTCGAGGTCAGAAGAGAAGGGTCACAGGTCCAAGAACAAGCAGGGGTCAAAACACGGGTAGTCAAATCCAAGCTAGCAGGAACCAAACGGATAGCACAAACAGGCAGCAGGACTGAGGACAGAACGCTATAACCGGCAGTGAGGATGCAGACCTCACTGCCTTAAATGTACAGATGAGTCAATCAGAGTCTAGCTCTGAAAATACTTCCAGGAGCTGATTAATGAATTAATCACAGTCTAATAGCCAGCAGGCTATTAGATCTCCCTGTGCACGCGCCCAGCTGTCCCCTGTTGCCGGGACGCAGCGCTACACTGCTGGGCGTCCGGCCGTTGCCTCAGCAACGGTCGGGAGTTAGAAGGAAGTGACGTCCCGGTCGTCATGGTGACGGCCGGGACGCTGGGGCACGCAGGAAGCTGTGAGTACCGCCGCGGCTCGTGACAACCAGGCAGGTCTTTAAAAGCCACATTGGTGCATTTATTAGTTAGCTCCCTCTCTTCTTAGGCATAAGCATACAGTCACTTTAATAAAAAGCTGGTCCCTCAACACACAGTTATAGGCTTTCCACAGATAGCAGATAATGCCAAATAGTTTGGTGGAATTTTTTGTCAGTTTTAAAGTCTCTATCCCCTAACTATCTGTCCCTATCTTCACCCTTGTTATTATATCGCAGTTATATCGCAGTCCCGCAAAAGGGTATTATACAATATTCTTCAGGTCTCCCCACCTGTCCCTTAACTGACTAGTAACACAATACTCAGTACAAGCAAATCAATAATAAGGTAACATGGGTTACTTATCCCCACTGGTCTCCAGTATCTCAATCCAGGATGTCTTCTCTCTGTTCAGGTGTCCGATAAGCTCTCACTGGGAAGACTCTTCCACTCTCCCCTTGCGTCTCTCCCCTCTAGGATCTCACTTTCACTCAAACCTATGTTCAGCTCTCTCTCATCAGAACTCCCTCAGGATGTCTGTCTCCCTGAGTCTTTCTCAGAATTCCAGCTGTAAGTTTTAACTACTCCTTCACAAGCTCCTCCTCCCCACTGCATGTTGGGAGATGTAGTTCTCTGTCTGCAGGGGAGACATTAAAAGTGCATGTGCGGCCCACCCATTTGGGTGCCCCAGTTAAAAAGACAAATTATATTTTCTAGAACCTTTTAATGATCCTAAAAAATCCAGTGACATTATAAAACTTACAAAAAAACTAAATAAACTACACCATAATAATGCCTGTTGAGTCTGTCTCTTCATTCCCCTATACTTAGAATGCAATCATTACTGGGTTTGGACTGCCCACAATGAGGAGGGAGATGATAGTGGTGAATAAAAGAATCACATATTCAGAATTATACCTTCGTAAATCACGATACCATTAATCTGTGTTTTATCTTTTCTTGCAGGAAACTGTTAGATCAAAATGCAATAAGAACATTATCAAGAAACCGAAGATCTGGATAGCCCTTATATTTTTATTGCTCATTATAGTAACAATTATCAGTCTTGTACTATATTCAAGTAAGTAAAATTTAACTTCATACAGAAATTCTCTGCTATCCTAGCAACAAACATTCTGTAATATACCATGAGACCCTTCTGCTTGGCTACCAGGAAGATTCAGTGGGAGCATTAAAATGATATCAAACCAACATCAGTTTAATCCAGAAAACAGCAGTAATCGTTCAATTATTTTATGGAACACTGATAATCTAGTACTCCAGATTTTTTTTACAGGCACACTCCATAAGCCTCCAAAAAGCCCTAGGGGTATATTTACTAAACTGCGGGTTTGAAAAAGTGGGGATGTTGCCTATAGCAACCAATCAGATTTTAGCTTTCATTTATTTAGTACTTTCTACAAAATGACAGCTGGAATCTGATTGGTTGCCATAGGCAACATCCCCACTTTTTCAAACCCGCAGTTTAGTAAATCTAGCCCCTAGCCTCCTCTAGCTCAATGTATCTATACCTAATCATCTGCTATATACTTCACTGATAAGGACATGCCTGTGGGGAAATAGGCCTCCTGATTGGTTAATCTCATTTGCCAATGGTGAAACAGAGGGATGTATTCAGGCACAGAGCATTCAAGATTGCTGATAAGAAAATACATTGAGATTCTTACCAAATACTTATGTACAGCAGGCACTGAAAGGTGAATTAAGTAGTAATAAAAACACAGTCCTATTCACATGATACCAAAAAATGGTAGCTGAAGCTATTGTGATAACCTATTGGAAAATGTCTGTAACAGGTGTCAGCGGAATGTGATAAGAAGGTGAATCCACAAGTTAGTAACTTAACCAGGTGTATGGTTTATTATAACAGGATACACTGAATTAACAGTTGTACAGGATACATGATAAAACAGATGTATGCAGCAGCACTATTGTGGAACACAGGCACAGGTATATATGTAGTCTCATTGAGTTATTTACTGCTCATCCATGCGGCTCTCTTATTCAGCATATACACAGCGTGGAAGACGACTCTGCACCTCCGTGCAGTTGTTAGGAGTGCCAATCGAGACAAAGCCGCACAGACTACAATCCCCTTCCTTAAACCCCAGTTACTCACCCGATCCCGAGGGAACACTATGGATCACACCGCGCTGTCTGCGACCAATCGAAAGGAAAGCCAACCTTAATGTCCTCTCTCTCCAGTACGTCCACCTTCATTGACGCTTAGGGAAGAAATCTAACGGGAAGCCATGACAAGGGGCAGAGACACTCACTCATGCCTGCTGACACCTCGTTTTACTCTAGGCCTAGACATGGCACTGCGAATACTCAGGACTTGGAATGGTCCCACCCAAGTACTGTGCTCACCAATAAGTGAGGGGCTGATCACCTACACTAACCGTGAGACTATAGTGTATCACCTACAAAATGCTACTAGATAACAACAGGCGTCCTGAACCTACAACAACTAATCAACAGACAGCGCAACCTGCTAGAAGCGGTATGTGGTGTACTGCCTAAGCCCTCGCCCTCTTCCTAAAGGAGCACCAGCCGGTACTTCCCTTGGACATACCCTAAACCCAAAACCCAAGCCTTACCAAGGAGACTGTCTCCTCACTAGGGGACACTTACAAAGTTGCAGATGCCAGACCAGGGCCCATGTAAACAGCACGCCACTGAGAAAGGTGCCCCCGCCGCCCGGAATCGTCAGTGGCCACTGCCAGAACTCAAGCTGGACACACCCAACCCAGCGGTACCACCGCCTGAACTGGAACTGTCAGGCGACCCTGACGGAACTCAGAGTCAAGCACCCAAGTGAAACCGAAGGTAAAACCCCCGGAATTTAAGAGGGGTGTACTGCACTGCCAACAGGGTACCCGATCACTGTCTCAGAAAACCCTTATCTAAGGTGTATCTAACCCTGAGAGTATGTTATGCTATTTAACACCCTGATCCCACACTTGAACAGAAAACACAAGGGAGAGGACAGGAAAAAAGAGCCTACCTTTAATGGGGACATCTTGCACCTGCAAAAAGACTCACAAAACACAACCACACAACAGTACACAATACTCTATCACGACCCTTACTTTAATAACACAGTATTAATGCCGGAGATGGACTGAAAATCAAAGCTCCTACGCCTGACTTGATACCCTCAAGAATCAACAGAAAGTACCTACCAAAGCTCTAGACTCTATAAGGACTGGTGTCCTGCCAAGGAAATGGGCCTCGCACCCAGACTAACTAATAGGCCTAGTGCACAGAACTATAACAGAGACTTTATGCCCAACCTGGTGCCACAGGCCTAATGCCTGAATGCTGCAGGGGCCTGGTACCCGAAACTATCACTCTGGTGCCACAGTAAGAGAGAAAGACTTTATTAAAAGAATATGTTAAGAAATGCGGGTGAGGGCCCGGGAGAGGTGTTACCCAATAGGGCCCTACCTTCCACTGATGTATTCAGGGTTTTCTCCAGGAGTCTCCCCACCTGCCCCATCCTCAAGGCTCTGCCGCTGTCTTCTGTACTTGACCCCGGCGTGTCTTCAGGAGGCAGAGTCGCTCTCAGCCCTGACCAGGGCTCTCTGCCTCCACTTTCCGTCCGCCGGCTTCTGTCTTCTTTGCTGGCTTTCTTCCTCTTTCTCTCTTCTTCGGTTCTGCAACGTCCGTTCTCCTTAACCACTGACGACGGCACTGCGTTGTTGTTTGACACTGCAGTGAGCCCTGATTGGCTTCCCGCTGTGCCAAAATTCAAATGACCGAGCGGAGAGCCCTAATAGGCTCCCTGACCTGGTTGCTCCTGATGGCGCCGCCGGATACACCAGCTGAGCACCAAGGGGCGCCCTGGATGCTTTGCAACCAGGTAAGTCCCTCACACAGTTAGAGTTATGTACTGTCACCTATGCAGTAAATACAGGGACCGGATATACCCAATGAGAGCTTAGAACTAGAAGAGAGTCCACACATGAGCAGTAGTGCAGAATGAAAAGGACCCGGTGGTACTTCACTCCTGCCATACAGACGGACCAGATGGCTCTGCGCCACCAGTCCCCAGTAAAGGAGAGACTGCTTGTAGTGCTGTTCTCTCCCAACACCCTCACTCGCTTAGAGATGTTTCCTATCACAAGAAGATACCACGTGCATTAAGAGTAATAAACATTCATGTAGTTCTCCTGTAACCGAAAACATGGGCTTAACACATCAAATACTGTCAGCAAAACAAACAAAACATCAAATTACATAAAATTTCAGACCACATTTTCCAAATCATGTGATCACTACTTGTGAAGCAAGTCATATTGTGAGAATATCAGCTGCACTCAAGGTTAATTGGCTCCCAACAAAATTGACCCTAGTGTGTGTGTGTGTGTGTGTGTGTGTGTGTGTGTGTGTGTTAGGGAATTTAGACTGTGGGGCAGGGACTGATGTGATGACAAATATTCTGTGTACAGCGCTGTGCAATTGGTGGCGATATATATATATATATATATATATATATATATATATATATATATATATATATATAAATACATGGTGATGATGATGATGATGGCTCACTTACAACGTACCTCACGCTTTTCTCAACAAGTTCTTGTATGAAGTGTGATGTCTAATTACAATATGCTTATACCTGCCATGAGGTTTCATACTTAGTGACAAGTCAATAGCACCTTTATTATCACAATTGATGTTGATAGTCTCAACTCCATTTAAAAGGTATAGATCACACAAAGTCTCCTTGATCCATAAGGCTTCTTTATCTGTTTCTGTCAAAGTCGTATACTCAGCTTTGGTGCTGGAAAGAGGAACTGTAGGCTGCTTTCCACTTGCCCAGCTTACTACTGCGCCCGCCAATCCAAACAGGTAGCCAGTATATGAGCGATGATCATCCTCATCTCTTCTCCAATCCGCATTGCAGAAAATCTCCAGTTCTGAAGACTTGGTTAAAGAGAACTTTAAATTTATCGAACTTGTAATATGTAGGTATCTGAGAATTCTCTTAACAGCAATCCAGTGCTGTTTTCTGGTGATTTATTGCAAATTAACTCACTTCACTCACCGTGACTCATCGTGATGTCAGGACGTGTTCCAACACTTGCATACATCAAACTTCCAAATACATTGTGATAGGGGATTTTCTTCATCTCCTCCATTTCAGTTTCACCTGTTGGTGACATATCTCTGATCAATTTTGTACTCTTACCAATAGGGGAATTTACTGGTTTAGCATCTGCCATCCAGTAATTTTAGAAGCACAGACTCAATATAACCTTGTTGGTCTAATTTGACAGTCTCAGCATTCAAATTTTGCACAATTCTTATCCCCAACAGGTAATGTGCAGGGCCCAAGTCTTTCAATCTGAAAGTCATCTGCAATAATAACGAACAGCGTTACTTCTATCATTTTGTGGTATAGACAGTGGTCAGTCTCTGAACGTACAAAGTCCTTGTCAATCAACATAGTGTCAAGTTTAATGTACCAACCCCGGCCACTTTGTTTGAAGCCGTACAGAGGTTTCTTTAATAAACATACTTTTCCCTCTGGAAATATGTTCTCATTATAATGCTAAGGGGGCTTCATATAGATTTCCTCAGCTAATTCTCCATTTAGGAAAGCATAGTCAAAATCTAACTGGTAGAGCAACAAATCATGCACTGTAGATATAAAAATGACTAAACAAAGTGTACAGTACCCTGCTACAGGCGAGAAGATTTCCCTGTAATCAATTTTGGACCTTTAAGTAAATCCCTTTGCAACAAGACAAGCCTTGTACTGAGTAATCAATCCATCTGTATATAGCTTTCTATAGAAAACCCATTTGTTTCTAATTGTTTTATGATGACTTGCCCTATTGACAACAGTCCAGGTTTCCTTTTCGTCCAATGATGTCATTTCTACAGCCGATTCCCATTATACCCACTCATCACTAGATTTTGCCTTTTGCATATTTTGTGGTTCTGAGAACGTAATGTTGGTATATTCCCCACAGTATGTCCTTGAAAGTTTTCCCTTATTGCTTCTTGCAGAAGTTCTTGTCTCCTGCTGCTTGTTAAGGTCTCTGACACATTTGAGGATGTAGGTATGTCTAGTATTACTATTTTTTCTCAAACTTTACTTTCTTTTTTTGCACTAGGTGTTGCTGTTTCTTGAAATATGAAGTCTCTGGATTTAACGTGTTTCTTATTTACAGTAACCCAAGTCTTTACTCTCAAGACAATATCCAAGTAGAATACAGTCTTGTGATCTTAAAGTGGAATTTTCACCTTCTCTCTTTAGCAATGTGTACATTTGCTATGTATCAACACACCCTAAGATTGCTGACATCAGGCTTTTTTCCATACCATGCTTCAATTGTTGTTTTGCCTTTTACTGCAACAGTGCATGCATAGTTTTTCAAATAAATTGATGCTTGCACTACTTCAGCCCAAAATGTATTTTCTATGCCAATGTCACTCGGCATTGTATGTGCTCTCTCAACTATTGTACAATTTGCACGCTCACTTGCACCATTTTGTTCCAGCGTGTGCGACATAATCACCTGATGTTGAATGCCATGATTTTTAAGAAAGTCAACAGTAAGAAAGTTCAAGTATTCTCCTATTTTATCAGATCTCAAAACTTTTAGCTTATGACCCATTTGAGTCTTCACCAGAGTTTTGTATTCTTTGACCTTGCACCTAATTTTGCTTTTTACTTTAAGGAAATATACTTGAGTCATCCTCGTGTAATCATCAATCAGTGTCATATAGTAGTGGTAACCACTAATTCACTCAGTTTCCATAGGACCACATACATCTGTGTGCACCAATGCTAATGGTGCCTCAGCTCTTGTCTCTGACTTCAGGAAGGGTTGTCTAGTTTATTTACCTTTGATGCAACTCTTACAAATTGGTTCATCAGACTTATACACCACCATTCCTGTTACCATCACTTTCAGAGTGTCCATGCTATCGTATCCAAGATGTCCTAAATGCTTGTGCCACAGTTTCATAGCCATTGCATAAGTGTCCTCAGTGACTAAGATATATACTTGCTGGCAACAGGTAGCTGTCAAACAAATTGGTTCCCAAATCTGGTAAGAAAAAAACTTCTTCAATATTTGTAATTACAGTTTTATCTCTTATCGTCAGGTGGATTGTAATTGTCCCAACTTCTGTTGCTGTTAGGATTTTGCTTCCGATTCCTCTGACTGTGATAGTATCACACTCCCTTAGTGTAGTAAACCAGTACTTGCAACAACTGAAGTGTCTGGTGGCTTCAGAATCCATGTACCAACAGTCCTTTTTGTGACTATCCACCACATTTACATTACGACTCTTCAGCAAAAGGGAGAAAGCTTGTAGCACTGTTCTCTCCCAACAGAAGTCTTATTGACTATAAAAGTACTAATATCAATATTACACACATTTTAATTGTTTTTGCATATTGTAAACTGAATTTCCTCCTAAAGTAGCTGAATGTACTAACCTAACAACGGGAAGATGTCCATGAACTTATTATTTTAATGTTTGTTTAATTTTTGTGCTAATGATATTAAGATCATTAACTTGTCAGCTTCTCTAGAGTACTGAACACAAGTGAACTATGACAACTTAATAGCTACATATATTTTCAGAGCACTGCATACCAAGAGAAACACAATAGCGAAAAAATCTATATGTATTTTGAGTCTATTACTTACTAAACACTTTCTATTTTTAAGTTCACACATGCAAATACTCTCATGCAGGAAATCCGTTTCATACCTCCCAGTAGTCCAGATTTTGGCAGGACCGTGGTGAACTCCAAAAAGGGATTTGTCTTCCTTATTTGGTAGCATTGTTTGGGTGGATCGGGGCAGGAAAAATGGTGTGAGTAAATAAGGAATGTTAGGTGGTATGCAGCTGCTTCCTCTATCCCTTACTTCCACCTCTGCTTATCGTTTGGCCCGCTAAGGTACATTCAGTGAAATAATGGCAATAGTTTAAAATATTGATTTGTGTTTATAGCAAAGAAAAACAGAACATCGCAGAGTAATATATATTATTTGAGAAAGACACTTTAAAACGTCAATCGCTATACACAGTATTGTTAGATTCTAAACGCATGTCATTTCAGACACTAGGGATCAATAAATATAAATGACATAACTATTAAGCTTTGTGTTAATGTATTAAGTACAATATTCAACTGTAATACAGCTAAGAAATGTCAAATGCATTCTTATAAATGTGCACCCAACATTCGTCTAAATACAATGGTGGAAGTGGGCTGGTATATTGTGGTATGCCATACCGCCACTTCTATTGCTGCTTTAATTATAAATCTATCAAATTCCATACACTTACATTTTCCATACTGCCACTTCTATATTTCCACTTCGACCAAGTGTAAATACTGTACATAAAAAATATGTTTGTATTATTGTGTAATCTATAAATTCTGATTCAGGGCAAAAGTACCACTAAAATAATTTTGCCAGTTTTGATAGCTATGCAACATGTTTTGATAACTTACAGATTGCTTTACTACTTCTTATTTTAGTGTGTTATGTTTAACGCTACATACTCTAAAAACTGTATTCACAACAAACCAAATAGTAATCATGATTATAATGTTAAAGGCATGTTACAGTGTGTCACTAAGTCGTACTAGCCAACTTTTAATTATTAAAGTCCGGGAGATCCCGGTCAGGGGGCGTGGCGGGAGGGGGCGGGACGCGACCAATCATGTCATTTTGGCCCCGTCCCCAACAACGGAAACTTAATTTTGTCACAAAATGACAGGATTATAGGCAAATCCCCTCTAGGGAGTTGGCAGAATGCAGGAGAATTGCCTGCTCTCCCGGGAGTCCCAGAGACCTTCCCGGATTTTGGAAGTCTTCCGGACATTCCGGGAGAGTTGGCAAGTATGCAGTAAGTTCTTTACAATGTGTAAAGGTGTGTCTCTAAATCTACGTGTGGTTTATTTTGCTTGCTAAATTTTGTGAGAGACAGGTTGCAGTGATTTACAACACTTCATTATTTTTCATTTCAAACGTGTAATGCACAACTGAAGCAGTTACGCTGAAACACAACAATGAGAAGCATATAATTTAAAGGAAAAGTCCACTGTTTTCTCCTGCTTCTTGAGTAGTTGTAACCTCCTAAATCCTTGCAAAGTGGAGGACCAGAGACTGAAGATTATTGCATTGCCTCCTGCCAACAAACTCACCCCTTGCCACATTATTTAAAGTATGTCTCCATATAAGATGGACAGACATTTCCTATAAACCATTTTATTAGCACTTTTAAGACTTTATTCATCTGTATAGTTTATTTTAAGCTTTAAAAGATAGATAAAGTAGTCATAAAATATACTAGGAAACCTTATTCATCTGCATATTTGCATTAATTAATAATATTGTATGTTGCAATACTGCTTACTATAATAATGTCAAATTAATTATCATGCATAAAGTATATTACAAGTGTTACTAGATGGCTAAATTATCAAAGCAACTGTGTTATCAAAGGGTTTTAAATAAATCTTCTTTCAGATATAAATATACCTGTGTTTTACCCTAGCAAGCAGAAGACCTACCTAGACATTTGTGTACATTTAAATTCTGTCTGTTTCGTTACAGATGTTTATATTGATGAAGATGAAAAGCAGTCTGCGGATTTACAATCAAATAACACATGCAGATTCACCGGATTTCTTAATGTAACAGACTCCTGTCTCTGGGATTCGTGGATATCAAATGAAACTTCATTTCAGAGAAGGGTATGCCACATTATATACCAATGCAGTTCTACAAAAAAATATTTAATTGACATACCTCCCAACTGTCCTGATTCACTGGCTGGCAAGGGGGTGGGGCTTAATAGGAAAATGGGTAGAGTTGTGTCCATTTTGGGGCAGAGTTTGGGTGGACAAGGCGTGGTTTATTTGGCCTGCTCTTAGGATTCTGAATACTGTGAATGAGGTATAAAGTGATAAGTAAATCTAGACCATGGGAGCCTGAAGTATGGTAGGGGCCTCTATGAAAGGCCTAGTAAAACCTGAATTAATGTACAATTAGTACTGCCAGTGGAGTCCCAGAAGAGAAGTATTTGAAATAGTGTACACTCCACATGCTGTTGTCTATGTCTATATGGGAGAAGTACTCAATTTGCATCAGACCTGTTGTGCATTAATTTATGGAGCAATGGACATAGTTGAAATTACTGTAAATGTACTGATGCAACACTTCCGAGGCAGTAGAAGATTCAAGTCCATTTTTGTAACCCAAAAGCTGTTTAGTCAGATATGAAATGTCAGCAGTAGTTAGTGTAATAGCTATAGGCTATACAACTAATGCAAAGTATATACAACTGAAAACTATAATGTGATTGTTTCCACTTAAGGGCAGGATATTTTAATGAATTTTAAGGTAATCTTTTACAAACTCTGGTGATATCAGATGTGAGCAAGGTCCTCGTCCAATAAGGGGACATCTGCCAGAGCAGTAATTCCTTCTAATAGTCCTGCCCTAAAAATTCCTTTCCTGATAATGTTTAACTAAGTATAATATTTTGCTTTACAGATTACCAATGTCTATCGAATGTCACCATCGCTGCAATACTATTTTATTGCTGCCGCAGTAGAGTTTAATTCAGGGTAAGTCAACATTTCAGTATTGTTATATATGTGTGCATTGCTGTTAGAAGAAATATTGTACATTTTGCTTCACCGGCAGATATGGAGGCTGAAGTTCTGTGTTAGAGGCCAATATAACAGACATTCAAGCTCTTTCCTCTTTTCAGCCGTCAATAATTATTTTCCATAGGTACTTTATAAATGTCATATACTATTATGGGTGGTTAAGCATACAGACAGAGCTCAAAATCACTTTATGGACAAGAACCAGACATCATGAGTCCCATAGCAGAATTTGTGGAAAGCATGGCAGTGCCCTCCATCCGCCTGAGGCCCCCGCCCTACGTTTCTAGCTAAATTCACTGTGCATTGGCTGGCCCCACACATGCTCAGAAGAGAAGAGCTGTGGTCTTGAGAGGGCATTGCTGGGCCCCCTCATCTCCAGGTCCCATTGCAGCTGCACACCATTCTATGGTGTTAGTTCTGTGCAGCACTTTCCAGATTAACTTTTTGAATAATTCACATGAGTCCTGCTCCAGTGGAGCTTATAGCTAAATTCTCTAACATACACATATTTTCAAACATTCATTATATGCCTACCAGTATGTTTTTAGACTATGAGAGGGAATCGGAGGATCTGGATAAAACCCTCAAAAATAAGTTAGATAGGTTGCAATAACGTTGCTTTTCACCCTTTGATAAATATGCCTCTTAGTGCTTGCAAACTCTTCAATGAGGAATCCCTGAATGGCAGTGTCTAAAATCCCCATTTGCACATGTGTTAGTGGGGTTTTCAGCTTGAAGAACAGGAACCATAATGTGCCAAAACTTTATAATCATTTTTGGAGAACCACTGAATAGTAATCAGAAGATTGTGCTTACCTGCCATTCTCAGGGTCAGGTATATGTTGTTGGACATGATAGTGCACAGGGGAAAACTGGGTTCTGGGGACAAGTGGTAGAAGAAGGCGGGAAATAGTTGTGATAAGATGGGCGAAGGGAGACAACCACACAAGTGGGGAGAAGAAAGGACAGACACCCAGAATGCAGAGACAAAGACACAGATATATAGAGTCAGACATGCGGGGAAAGGAAGATGCAGACTGAGGGACAAACGAGGAAGCAGAGGAGGAGAGTAGTGGTCATGTGCAGTGAACCACTTGAGGTAGAGATTGGGGTTAAAGTCTGCACCACTTATGTAAACCACATGGCCATGCACCGCATCTATGGCAATAGGCAGCATGCAGCCAATTGTGCAGAGGAATGGAGGTGGTCCTGGTGGTCAGTGCAGCTGACCATGCATTTATAAGAATATACATCACACTAGAGCAAAAACAACGGTGTTGGATTGTACAGCTCATACAGAGTTTTAAACACAGAAATAAATAATCTCAAAAACAGTTTTATTCCAAAGCTCATAAAATAATTTAAAATAAATAAAACCGTATCAGTGAATTCATCAACTTGATTGCAAAATATGAATAACTAACTTGTAAATGAGCTCATCAACTAAGTTAATTAATTTTCATCACCATATAGTGACCACTCTTATTCTTAAAACAATCAATACATAAATGAAATAAAATAAAAAGGTCATTGCCCTAATTTATTTTGGTTTTAACTGTACAATGTCATAGTTCAAATAAAGTAGTATGTGCATTATTATATCGTTCTCTTTTTTTATGTTTACTTGTCTGATCAAACATAATTATAGCAGTGTAGCATGTTCCCAGATTCATCCATCAGATTCCATGTTGCACTACACTTTGTGTTCCCCCAGCATGCACTTGGCTGGTGAAACACACTGAAACATAGGAAAAGCTTACTTTCTGCTGCTTTGTTCATTATTTAGGTCCCGGACAATCAGGGCTTTTTTTTAGAATAAGAGGGATAATTTTAAGTGTCTTTATATCAGGCAGAAATGTAGGTGGTCACGCAGACGTTTCCAGCGAGCTCTGAATCGGTACCTGGTCCAGTGGCCACCTGAAAGAGGAGGGCACGTGCCTCCCCACCCTTAATCTGTCTTTGGGTTGGAAATAGAACCTATGGCCCCAGTGCTGTGAGGCATTAATGGCAACCATAGTGTCAATGTGCAGCCCGCTTTTTATAAAGCCACTCTCACTTACCGCTAGGTAATCTATTACTTTCATTACGTGCCACCTCCTTTGTAATGCCATCCTCACTATATTGACAGTTTTTACCTCTGATTTTAGCTGGCAGCATAAAGAAGAACTGTATGTACCTTGCCTCATTCTAGGAATGATGTATTTGATTGAATATATGATAGGTATTCGACTGAATGAATTGTTAGGCTGCATTTCCCTGTAATGTAGAACAGCTCAAGAATGACCAGCCCAAGTACTGCATTATAGTTACATGGCAAAAAGGTGTTGTGGTCATTGTAAACAACAAAAAAATCATTTTTATTCATTATTGGTATTTTTTTAATTAATAAAAGAATTATAGGTTTGCTATTAAATATTAAGAAATCATAATTTTTATGTAACAAAACTCTGAAATGTCCATTGTAAATATATTTAAATTGATATTTTTTCTATTAATTTTTATACTAGCGTTGCGTGGAATTAGGGTTAGTGTAAGAATAGTAGTTGGATTATTGAGAATGACATGTATGACTACCACATAAAAATTGTGCAAATGATTTCATTATATGTGTGTATGCACATGTGTGCTAATGGAGCTTTGCAATTACATAAAGAACAAAAAAGTTAATGCTAGACGTAGTAAGACTAGTACATTTTTACTTCTCTTTTATATAATTATCCCCACAATGTCTGCACATAATAAATTAAATAATTTAAACAAACATATTGAACATGGTGCTGACTGTGCAATAAAAGACTTTTTATCTGTCTTTCTGTACAAATGTGTTTTTTTCCACTGAAACAAATTTTTTCTTACCATTATTAAAAAACAAAAAACATCTGGTAGCAGCGACCCCAGTCTCCAGAGTACAATCCAAAGTTTCACTTCTACATTTTAGGGAGACTTTCCTATTTTATTGCTGAATATCATCCGATGTACAACATTATATACATGCAATAAAATGGGAAATTCTTCCTAAAATCTGGAAGTGGAGCCTTGGATTGTTTTTTTTGTTGAACATATTGGGCTCTTAGGTTGCTGATACCTAAATGCTCCTTTCCTTATTTCATTGGAATTATTGAGTGCCAGTGTAGATTTTTGTATTAACTGGTGTTATATTAATTAAACTAAAACAAAGCTATGGTTTATTGTTGAAAAGCCTTGTTTAGGCCATTAATAAAATATATTCCATACTATTTTTATTGCACTGTTTATCCAAAACACTTCACACATTTTTAACTGTGTTTAAATTAAAATGATTTTATAAATCACTGGTAAAATGCGTGTTGCTGATTTTTTTATTTCTTTGTATGTGTTTTTTTTCGAAGGGGTGAGAACAAATCAGCAATTATACAACTGAACTTTTCACATCCATCAAACGCCAGGAAGTATCCTATAAGTACAGAGCTGGTGACAGGGGTCTTGAGGCAAGATATGTATGATCTAGAAATGTCTGCATGTCAAGACTCCACTATTTTGTTGGATCCATTTCAAGTCAATCTATTAAGTGAGTATATGCTATAAAGATATGGTATGTGTCTAATTTTAGTTGAACATCTTTGTAAGACAAAACATAGTATATTCTTAAAATAATCAATCCCATATAGAAGGGATTTTATTTAAATATCAAATTACATTTTAATTTAAACATTTTAGGAATTATTCTAACAGTCATTTTTTGCTCTCCTTCTACAATTCATTATCTCCTTAACAAAATTTCTCTAGAGGGTACAACACATGACTGGCAGTCACACAGGCTCAGAGCTCTCAGCATGTCATGAAAAAGCAGAAAGGGGAGAAGAGGAAGGGGAGAATTTTACAGTACAAAGATCAGACGGAGCTCAGAAGGGGTCACTGCACCATGTGATTGCCATGTGACTGTGGTTGCCATGGTAGTTACACATATTACACTGTGCATAATTATAACTCACTAATAATAGACTGAAGAAACAAACCAAGGAAACATTATAAATAGTACGATTCCTCTTATTGCCTGCCACAGTGATTTGTGTTCAAAAAAATAGAGAAAGAACATACCGTATTTTTTCATGGGATTGCAACTGTAGATTAAATTACATAGAGTGTGTGTTAGAATAAAAAATAAATTAGATAAGTTACATTTAAAATGTAAAAATAAAAAAAATAGGCAAGTTGTTTATTGATCTGTTTCAGTGAACCTTCTGCTAAGGTATACAGCATAGAAAACACCAAACTCAAGTTGGGCTTTAATTAGTTAATTAATGTGTATTAGCTATTTTAATGAGGAACTATTTTCTGCATGACTTTAAACTCGAAAGGTTCATTATCGGGCATGTCCATAAAAGATGATTCTCATTTCATTTAGGGCTGGATTTTGCAATATGTAAAATGCACACAATAAATAAAATACAAATTACGATGTCTGTATCTATGTGTTACAGGTGACTGACAGCATTGGTTCAGCTTCACCAATGATCGACTCTCTTATACATTTCATCAAATGCACCAATGAGGTTGGGGTTATAAGTAGAACTTTCATTGTTTTGCTTTGTATTCGGAATCCCAGTGTTGTCTAATACAATAAAATTGTATTTCGTCAAACCAGCCATAACACTGATCCACATGGAGAATAACTACGAACTACGTGAATGAATAATTATTTGATCAAACGAACAAAAATAACTTCATTTCTGCTATGTTGGCTGAAAATATACATTCAAAGTCAGTCTTAAATAAGTCGAATAGGGTGAAACGGTTGCTATCGAGGTATAATGTGATGCAGTTGGGGTGTAATTTGTTTGTTCACTGTGATTTATTTATTGACTCATGTCTGGAGAGCAAATAATTTAGCTGCCAAATAAAGCTGTTTGTATTTTAATTTAGCCAAGGACTCGGTAGTGATCCTTTCTTCATCTGTAGGGTTCCATTGACTATATGGTTTCAACAAACTCATTCATCCAAGCTATTTACAAGGGGTTCAAGCTGTGCAATTGTGTATAGTTCACAGTTTAAATCAAGTTGATAGGGCAAAGCAAGGGATAAGGAAAACAAGGTATATGAGATTTTGTGAAATGTTGGATGGTTTCTCATGAAAGTGTGTTCTAAAATGATTCTGATTGCGCTGTTTTGGATATTTAGAGGAATGGGTAATTTTTAAAGATGAGCGGGCTCGGATTTTGCTAATCCGACGGGATCCGAGCACTGTTCGGGTACTTCCGGCCGCCAAAGGAATCCAAAATGAGGCTATGACATCCAAGTCTCGCGTCGGATCTCGCGAGACTCGGATGTCATAAATGCCCCACTCGCGGCCGCCATCTTCATTCTCCCTGCGATCACTGAAGAGGGAGGTTGTTGAGATCCTGTGCTCTGTCCTGCTGATTAGTTTAGTCAAGTGGTGCTTTGTCCAGTGCTCTGTCCTGCTGAGTCCAGTAGTACTTTGTCCAGTGCTCTGTCCTGCTGATTCCAGTGGTGCTTTTGTCCTGTGTTTTTTTCTGCTAAGTCCATAGTAATTTTATAATTATAAAAAAATCTTAAACAAATTTTAAAAAAATAATAAAAAAATAATTAAAAAAAAATATATATAAAAATAATTTAAAAAGTTTAAAAAATATTCTAGAGCAATATATTCTTGCAGTCCCAAAAAAAAGGTACTGCAATCTATATTACTGCGTTCACTGTTTCTGCAGTCCCAAAAAATAGGCACTGCAATCTATATTACTACGTTCACTGTTTCTGCAGTCCCAAAAAATAGGAACTGCAATCTATATTACTACGTTCACTGTTTCTGCAGTCCCAAAAAATAGGTACTGCAAACTATATTACAACGTTCACTGTTTCTGCAGTCCCAAAAAATAGGAACTGCAATCTATATTACTACGTTCACTGTTTCTGCAGTCCCAAAAAATAGGTACTGCAATCTATATTACAACGTTCACTGTTTCTGCAGTCCCAAAAAATAGGTACTGCAATCTATATTACAACGTTCACTGTTTCTGCAGCCCCAAAAAATAGGAACTGCAATCTATATTACAACGTTCACTGTTTCTGCAGTCCCAAAAAATAGGTACTGCAATCTATATTACAACGTTCACTGTTTCTGCAGTCCCAAAAAATAGGAACTGCAATCTATATTACTACATTCACTGTTTCTGCAGTCCCAAAAAATAGGAACTGCAATCTATTTTACTACGTTCACTGTTTCTGCAGTCCCAAAAAATAGGTACTGCAATCTATATTACAACGTTCACTGTTTCTGCAGTCCCAAAAAATAGGTACTGCAATCTATATTACTACGTTCACAGTTTCTGCAGTCCCAAAAAATAGGAACTGCAATCTATATTACTACGTTCACTGTTTCTGCAGTCCCAAAAAATAGGAACTGCAATCTATATTACTACGTTCACTGTTTCTGCAGTCCCAAAAAATAGGTACTGCAATCTATATTACTACGTTCACTGTTTCTGCAGTCCCAAAAAATAGGAACTGCAATCTATGGGCCTGATTCATTAAGGATCTTAAATGAAGAGGCATCTTATTTCAGTCTCCTGGACAAAACCATGTTACAATGCAAGGGGTGCAAACTAGATTTCTGTTTTGCACATAAGTTAAATACTGACTGTTTTTTCATGTAGCACACAAATATTTGATAGCTTATTTGTACACTGAAATTTAAAGTTGATATTTGTGTGCTACATGAAAAAACAGTCAGTATTTAACTTATGTGCAAAACAGAAATCTAGTTCGCACCCCTTGCATTGTAACATGGTTTTGTCCAGGAGACTGAAATAAGATACCTCTTCATTTAAGATCCTTAATGAATCAGGCCCTATATTACTATGTTCACTGTTTCTGCAGTCCCAAAAAATAGGTGCTGCAATCTATATTACAACGTTCACTGTTTCTGCAGTCCCAAAAAATAGGAACTGCAATCTATATTACAACGTTCACTGTTTCTGCAGTCCCAAAAAATAGGTACTGCAATCTATATTACAACGTTCACTGTTTCTGCAGTCCCAAAAAATAGGTACTGCAATCTATATTACTACGTTCACTGTTTCTGCAGTCCCAAAAAATAGGAACCACAATCTATATTACTACGTTCACAGTTTCTGCAGTCCCAAAAAATAGGAACTGCAATCTATATTACTACGTTCACTGTTTCTGCAGTCCCAAAGTGTGTGTGGTTTAGGGGTACGCTCTCTTGGGCTGCATATAATGGAATATAAAAATTTGGAGGATAAAGTAGGGAAAGATCAAGACCCACTTCCTCCTAATGCTGAAGCTGCTGTCACTAGTCATGACATAGACGATGAAATGCCATCAACGTCGTCTGCCAAGGGCGATGCCCAATCTCCTAGTAGAGGGCATGTAAAATCCAAAAAGCCAAAGTTCACTACAATTAGTAAACAAAGAAAATTCAAATCATCTGAGGAGAAACGTAAACTTGCCAATATGCCATTTACGACACGGAGTGGCAAGGATGGGCTTAGGCCCTGGCCCGTGTTCATGACTAGTGGTTCAGCTTCACCCAAGGATCTAAGCCCTCCTCCTCCCCACCCCTCTAAAAAATTTAAGAGACTTAAGCTGTCATCAACAACACAGCAAACAATTCTGCCTTCTAAAGAGATGGCATCACAAATCCCCAAGGCGAGACCAAGGGTGTTGGTGGTTGCGAAGCCTAACCTTCCCATCACTGTACGGGAAGAGGTGGCTCCTTCCACCATTTGCAGCATGCCCTCTGCATATGCTGGGAGGATCACCCACAGTCCAGTTACAGATTTGGCTAATGAAGGTGTCAATGTTGTACACCGGGAGGAGGATATTGATGTAGCTGGCACTGAGGAGGAACTTGACGAGGAGGATGCTGATGTGGTTTTCTTAAATGAGGCACCAGGGGTTGAAACAGTTGTTGTCCATGGGATGAAAAAGCCCATCATCATGCCTGGTCAGAAGACCAAAAAATCCACCTCTTCAGTCTGGAGTTATTTTTATCCCAATCCGGACAACAAATGTATTGCCATATGTAGCTTATGTAAAGCTCAAATAAGCAGGGGTAAGGATCTTGGCCACCTAGGGACATTCTCCCTTATACGTCACCTGAAGAACCTTCATAATTCAGTGTTTAGTTCAGGACCTGTGGCTAGGACCGTCAGCAGTCCAGGGACACCTAAATCCCTTGGTCCTGTTGGATACACACTACCAACACCCTCCTCGTCAACTTCCTCCATGATCTCCATCAGATTTAGTCCTGCAGGCCATGTCACCAGCCAGACTGAGTCCTCTTCAATCCGGGATTCATCCGAGGAATCCTGCAGCGGTACGCCTACTACTGCCGCTGCTGGTAGTCGGTCATCTTCCCAGAGGGGAAGTCGCAAGAACGCTACGTCTTTCACCAAACAGTTGACCGTCCAACAGTCGTTTGCCATGAGCACAAAGTACGACAGTAGTCACCCTATTGCAAAATGACTAACTGCGGCTGTAACAGCTATGTTGGTGTTAGACGTGCGTCTGGTGTCCGCCATCAGTGGAGTGGGATTTAGACTGTTGATGGAGGTATTGTGTCCCCGGTACCAAATCCCATTGTCAGGATTCGAACCCAGGGCTTCTGCCTCTGTGGACTGCTGCTCTACCTACTGAGCTATTCTGGCTGCTGGACAGTTCCTTGTCTTTATTCAGTGTTCTAGATCAGTTCCAGTGATCTCCTGATCTTCCAGCATGCCTTAGCTCCACCCCTTGACTTCCTATAAAAGCCTGGCCAGTTCCTGTCTCCAGTGCCTGATTATTGTGCTCTTTGCCTGTGATCTAGCTCCTGCTCCTGTTGCTGTTCCTGTCTACCTGCATTTACTACACGTGTACCGACCTCGGCTTGTCCTCCACTACGCTTCTGCCTCAACCTTTGAACCGCTACGCCTCTCTGTGTACCGAACCCGGCTCGTTTGACCTTTCTTCCATCTTATCTCCTGTTAGCCAGCCTTCCTCCCTGCCACTGGGCTCCTATCCAGTCTCCGGACCGTGACAGAATAATCAGGCCCAAAAATGGATCCCGCGGGAGTAGCTGCGCTAAATACTCTGAAAAATCAAGTAAAGGAGTTGCAAGAGTATGCCTGCATTTCTCAAAACAAGATCAGAGAACTAGAAAACCTTGTTCAAGCTCAACAGGAACAAATAACTCAATTACTGAAAGAATTAAAAGACTATGACGCCACTGCTGCACAAATTTCGCGTCCACCATTGCCTACAAGATTCAGTGGCGATCGTCGTTTCTACAGAGGTTTCTTAAACCAGTGCAACATTTATTTTCACATGCTACCTACACAGTTCAAAGATGATAAGATGAAGATTTTCTTCATAATTAATCTCCTGATAGGGGAAGCCCTAGTCTGGGTCTCTCCTTACATTGAGCAAGACAGTGCTATTCTGACAAATCTGGAATCTTTTGCATCCGCTATGGGGCAAGTCTTTGATGATCCTAATCGATGTGCCACCGCTGAAGCTAAACTCCATAGATTGCGACAAGGAAGACGCTCTGTGGCTGAGTATACCGCTGAATTCTGATGCTTGGTTGCAGACACGACATGGAATGATTCTGTACAAAAGAGCCAGTTCCGTCGCGGCAAGTAAAGGATGTACTGGCCAGAGTAGACACCCCTGATGATCTGGATGATTTTATCCAGCTGTGCATTCGTATTGATCAAAGGCTAAGTGAGAGGAAAAATTAAAGATTAAGAACATTTGGTATGAGCAGCAATTTTCATCAGTTTAATAGACCTACAGTGTTCAAAGCTGCACCATCAGACAATCCAAGCATCTCTCCCGAACCAATGCAAATTGATGTAATTAGGAAACCACTCAGTTTTAAGGAGAAACAGAGACGTCGGGAGGAGAATCTTTGTTTATATTGTGGTGATCAAGGACATTATACCTTCACTTGCCCAAATAAGATTCGCCAGACCATCGCTATGACTGACTTTAAGCAAATGGACTCCAAAGAGTCTAGTCAATCCAGTTCCATCTTGCAATCACTAGATCCCTTGACTCATGAAAATGGAGATCCTCTGCCGCAACAATCACATTTTGTTCTCCCAATAACGCTTTCATCCGGGTCTCTTTTAATTTGCAGCCTAGCTATGCTTTACTCGGGTGCTGGTGGCAATTTCATGGATATCACCTTTGCACAGGAAAACTGCATTGAATCAAAGAGTAAACAAGCTCCTGTAAATCTGGAGACTGTAGATGGATCCCCTTTGTCTTCTGGGCCAGTAACTCACGAAACAATCCAGCTACAAATGACTATTGAACCAGGGCATCAGGAGGCTATAAGCTTTCATTTGATTGCTTCACCTAAATTTCCCATAATACTGGGAATCCCCTGGCTGTCTACCCATAATCCTTCTGTCAACTGGGATACTCGCACTTTATCCTTTCCTTCTGAGCACTGCAAACTAAACTGCCCATCTAGAACTGTGGTATCTGTAGACCAGCAGGTCACCGAACTTGCTTCTACAGATTTGAAATTGCCTCCGCAATACAGTGAATTCGCCCTTATGACTGTCCCATTGAGCTGTTACCAGGATCATCCATACCTTTTGGGCGACTTTATTCTCTATCCGAACCGGAGTTAAAATTCCTTCGGGAATTTCTGGATGAAAACTTAAACAAAGGCTTCATTCGCCATTCTACTTCTCCTGCTGGTGCTGTCTTATTCTTCGTTGAAAAGAAAGATTCTACCTTACGCCCCGTATTGATTATAGGGAACTCAATAAGATTACAGTCAAGAATCGTTATCCACTCCCCTTAATCCCTGAATTGTTGGAGAGGCTACAGAAGGCAAAGATCTTTACAAAGCTTGATTTGCGTGGGGCATACAATCTTGTTCGTATTCGACCCGGGCATGAGTGGAAAACTGCCTTCAGGACAAGATATAGACATTTTGAGTCTTTGGTCGTGCCTTTTGGCCTATGTAATGCCCCTGCAACCTTTCAGCATTTCATCAATGATGTCTTAAGAGACTTATTAGATCACTTTGTTGTTGCCTATCTGGATGACATTCTTATATTCTCTGATAATCTGGAGGAACATCGCAAACATATCTGTACTGTACTCGAAAGACTTCGGAAGAACCAATTGTACATCAAAATGGAAAAGTGCGAATTTGAACAAGCCAAGATTCAATTCTTAGGAGACATAATTTCCCCTGATGCTCTGAGCATGGATCCCAGTAAGATTGATGAAGTCATTAACTGGCCTGTACCTAAGAACGAGAAGCAAGTTCAACGGTTTATTGGTTTTGCCAATTTTTACCGGAAATTCATAAGAGACTTTTCTGGAATCGTTTCTCCTATTACGCAACTTACAAAGAAGGGCGTCCCTTTTGAATGGTCACCTGAAGCTCAAGAAGCCTTTACAGAACTTAAAACTCTTTTCACATCAGCACCAATCCTGATACATCCAAATCCTGAATTGCCTTTTATTGTCGAAGTTGATGCCTCTGATTCTGCAGTGGGAGCAATTCTTTCCCAACGTATCGGTGAGAAGATGTTGTTGCATCCTTGTTCTTATTTTTCTCGCCAGATGACATCAGCTGAGAAAAACTATGATATTGGGAACAAGGAATTACTGGCCATTAAGTGTGCTTTTTCAGAATGGAGACACCATCTTGAAGGTTCTATTCACCCCGTGACAGTTCTTACTGATCACAGAAATCTTGAATTTTTACGTACTGCTAAACAATTGTCTCCTATTCTTCTCTCGCTTTAACTTTATAATTTCTTACCGATTGGAATCCAGAAATGGCAAAGCAGATGCACTTTCAAGAATGTTTTCCGAGCCTCATCTGGAAGAAAATTCTGGAAAGACTATTCTACCTGAGCACAACTTCTTAGGGGCAACTGTTTATACAGATTTACTCTCTCTCCTGAAGAAAGGTTATGATGCTGATCCTTTCCTCAGAAGTCCTTCTACAGATGTAAATTTAACTTTTCATAATGGCTACTGGACTCAGCTTCATCGCCTTTATGTACCTGAGTTAGTACGAGTTGGAGTATTGAAATTAGTCCATGATTCCAAAGCCGCTGGACATTTAGGAGTATACAGGACTCAAGAATTGTTGGCACGTTCCTTTTGGTGGCCAAATTATAAAAGTGATGTTAAAAAATATGTTTCATCATGTCTGACATGTGCCCAAAATAAGACTCCTCGCTCCTCACCACTAGGTTTGCTACAACCTCTTCCCATACCATCTCATCCCTGGAGCTCTATTTTTATGGATTTCATAGTTGATCTACCTCCTTCGAAAGGGATGACAACAATTCTTGTGGTAGTGGACCGTCTAACTAAGATGGCTCATTTTATCCCTGTTAAAGGAGTACCCACTGCTGAACACACTGCAGAGCTTTTGATTCAGGAAATATTCAGGCTTCATGGCATCCCTGATGACATAGTATCGGATCGAGGTGTTCAGTTCACTTCTAAGCTCTGGAAGAGTTTTTGCACTGCCCTGGGAATAAAACTGAATCTGTCCATGGCTTTTCACCCACAGTCTAATGGACAGACTGAGAGGACTAATCAGACACTGGAACAATATTTAAGATGTTTCATTAGTTATCTTCAAGATGATTGGATGAATTTTCTACCAACTGCTGAATTTTCTTACAACAACTCTGAACGCGGTTCAATTTCCCAGGCGCCTTTCTTTGCCAACTGTGGACTCCATCCAACGTTCATTCCAAATCTTCCGGTTTCCACATTAATTCCAACAGTGACTGAGAGAATCACAAGTTTACAAGAGGTTCAAAAGAGGCTTATTGTAAATTTGAAAGAAGCCCAAGAACATTACAGGCAAGCTGCCAACAGACACCGTAGTGTCGAAGTCAGCAAATTGGATAATGTAATTTCAATTAAAGTCTAGCAAACTTGGTTGTCTTTGTCTGAAAAGATGCGTACGGTACGCTACGGCGTACAAGGGCACGCTACGGCGTGAAAGGGCGTACGCATCCACTACACGTGGCAGCAACAGTAATTGGTCTTTTACCATACATTCGCACAAACACGCATACTTATAAAATAGTACACATTAATGGTAGTTGCAACACATAGTCAGTTATGTCGAAATATAGTAGTATTTATATGTTATATCAGAGTTACATGCATATTAGTGAAATACACGGAACGGGTTGAAGGAATAACATCATGAGTGGTATCATAATGAACCTTGTTACATATCCTACTGTTTGGTTCACTCTGCGAGGGAATCGCAGAGTGCATACTCAAGTTATGAATGATAGGGAATTATGAACTACTTAAGACTAAGGAATCCTGGCGGGAAGAGCAGAGCATACCCCCCTGCAGAGATGACCCCCCTCCTTTGGATTCCTTAGGATGAACCAGCCAATGATTGACAACCCCTTGGACATTCCTTAGACCCGGACCAATAGATGCAAGCTATACCATCTTCATTGTATTACTGTATTTGATTGTGTATATAAGCAGCAGCTTGTGATCCAGAGTGCAGACATCTTGTCCCCAGACTTCAGGATTGAATGACTGCACTGGATCCAGAGCGCCTGCCATAAGTAACGGCTGTATTTACTATTACTTCGCTTGAGCATATTTATTCTACTTTTTGCGAATAAATCTTTGTGCTTTGGAAACACAAATCAAGGTTCGACAATCGTTATTGGTTAACGATAAAACGCACATAACAATTTGGGGGCTCGTGAGCTTTGGAAGTTTCGTTGCCGATGATACGCAAGACCAACGGATTTCGGTTCCTCAACAAAGGGTGGAGACGCGTCATAAACGGGTAAGAACGCATGGTGTTCAAAACCTGAATTTTACTCTGTGTTGCGAAACCGAATGTCCGTTTTGCATTATCTAGGGCACGCTAACTAGAACCTAGGGACAAAAGAGAAAACTGTTTCTTTTTACTGTCATTGTGCGTTTTAACTGTATTGCATTGCTTAGCGTATGTGTACTTCCTGCTGTGCGTACGCGAACTTCCGGTAGATTTGCCACGTGGTTAAACAATCGTCTTGATAGTTATTATATGTGCATAATATAATTACTTGTGAAAGCCTCTGAGATATTATTACTGTTGTTGGGAACTTTTGATTTTCTGCGCAGAAAAGGTGTATAGTGTGTGATGTTGTAACGTAGATACACTGTTCATTATTCATTGTGCTCAGTTGCTGTCTGACGAGGCGGATTGCCCAACTGAAGGACGGCATACATTGCAGGTATACCGAATGCGAAAACCGGGTTTTCGCAAAGCGCTACCAATAGATCGCAAGGTTTGCTAATAATTAGTATTGGTAGGCAGTGCGATCTAATCGCATCTTGAGTGCGAATTGGTGAAGCAGCTAGGAGGAATTATATTGGAAAGGCTGGTTGATTGTATTGACTTTGTTCTCCCAGTTATAATAAACTCAGCAGATTTTGTGGTTGAGCCAGGGTATCGAGGAGCTGATAGCCCTTGGGGCCCACAGTGATATTTCTGTGTTAGGGATCCTCGCCAGGGGCGAGAAAAGCGAGTGAACGCGGCTAAAGGAAATACGTTCACCGAGCATTAGAGATCTCTAGGTGTGATTGTAGCAAAAGAGTTGGTAGATTGTTCAACATGGGTGCTAAGCATACGCTAGAGATGGTCAGTTTACTGCCTAAGGAAGGCCCTATTGGTTCAGCGAGGTTTCTCATGTGTAAGAAATATGGTGCATACGCAACTGTGTATTGTGACACGTGGGTCAAGATGACCAAAACTTGTGATAGGCCTTTCCCAACAATAGGAAGTTTTAATGCAGAGGTACTAAATACTGTAAAAGATAAGGTATGGTTGATTACCTCAGCGAAAGTGAGGAATAAACATAATGATTGTTTAAAATTGTGACAAATGGAAGGTAACACGTGGCAGAGCAGCGAATGCAAACCGGAAGTAGGTGTGACGAAAGGCACGCGCAAGGCGGATGTAACCGTTGCGAAGCGTGGCGAACTCAGCGCAAGCGCGCCCCCGCCACCTTATGTGGCGGGAGGGGTAAGTACAGCCGTTGTTAAAACTGAAAATAGAAAAATTGCTAAGTTGTATCCTGTTTTAAACCAGTTTAAATCAAGTGTATCTGAAAGTGAAGATGTACCCACTGTGATTTCGGCCATTGCCCATGCTGTTAGTGTACTAGAGGCTCAGCGCAAGTACGAGAAAATGGCTGAGATAGGTGAGAGTAGCGTAATCACTAGGAGTGAAAGCGTTCTAAATCTAGAACCAGCAAATCCTGTAGTGTCCCCTGAAGTCAGTGTACCAGACGGTGCGTTCCCGGTCCGCACAATATCAGTTCCCAATAGGAAACCGGATAAGGATGGTGTAGTTCCTTTAAGAAATGTTACAATGCATTGTCCCTCGACTAGATCAGAATTACGTTCCATTATGACTGAATTCCCAGATCCTAGAAAAGAGTTGGCTAAATGTCAGAAATTTGTTAAAGACTTAGGAAATGCCCACGAACCAACCAATAAGGATTGGCGTGTAGTGTTGAGGGCGTGTCTTCCTCCCAATACTAACATACAAAAATTCATTGAAGATTGTTTGTTGAAGGAAGATGACACCTTGACTGATGAGATTAACCAAAAGAATATAGAACAAATTGTCAAACACTTAGCCATCTATTTTCCAGTAGTAGTAAATTGGAGTAAGATTTTCACCATTAAACAAAAGGATAGTGAAACAGCAGCAGATTACTTCACTAGAGCTATAGCAGCGATAACACGGTTAACTGGGATATCCAACATAAGTGAGGACCCACATCACAGAGAGGTAGCTGTAGGAGTACTGATGGATGGCCTTAGAGAAAATCTAAAAACAAGAGTACAAACCTCAACCCCTGGTTGGAGAGGCAGCACGGTAGATTCTCTTAGAGAAGTTGCTGTGGAACACGACAAAAACCTTTTTAGAAAAAGGGAGGAGAAGAGTGATAGGTTAATGATGGTAAGTATACAGGCTCTAGAAAGGGTGCATACACGACCACCAGCATACAACCCATATAACAGGAAACGTAAAGTGATCAGGTGTTTCAACTGTAACGAGCAAGGACATTACGCTAGAGAGTGTAAAAAGGAAAGACTCAATACACAGAAAGGTGGGTCACATAGATATCCTCCAAGGAGGGATTCACATAGACCAGAAGACTCACATCTACCCGCGCATATTATGGCAGCAAATGCTGCGCGGGAAATCAATAGTCAGCGCTAGGGGTCAGGTCATACCTGTAGTCTACAGCCAGTGAGGTTAACTGAGAGTCAGAGTGAAGAACCAACAATGATAGTTGACATAGCTGGTAGGAAACAAACCTTTCTTGTAGATACAGGGGAGGCCCGATCTGTGATAACCTCTCCTTTCAATCTACAGGTGACCAGTAAAACCATTGCAGCTATGGGGGTAACGGGAAAAGTGTTACATTATCCTCTAACTAAACCCGCCGAAGTTACTATCGGGCCTCTGCATACTAAGCATTTGTTTCTCTTAGCTGCAGCGGCTCCTACTAACTTGCTAGGGAGAGACTTGCTATGTAAAATGGGATGTGTCATATACTGTACTTCAGATGGTGTGTTCCTAGATATACCCGAGAAGGTTGCACATGAGGTACAGGACATATTGGACACCCCTCAAAGGTTAATGTTACACTCTCCTGTTATAGAACAAAGTCCATCTCAAGTAAAGGGGATGTTGCTGGAAATACCAGGTTCCCTATGGACCAGAGATGGACAGGACACTGGACTGATGGCAAACGTAGCCCCTGTCATGGTCAATCTAAAAAGTGGTAGGATAGCTCCAACAATCCCACAGTATCCATTAAAACCAGAGGTGGAACTAGGGGTATATCCTGTTATTGAGAGGCTGATACAACAAGGGATTTTAATCCGTACAGCCAGTACAGCAAATAGTCCCATCTTCCCTGTGAAGAAGAGTGGGGGGAGGGGCTATAGATTAGTCCAGGACTTAAGGGGAATTAATAAAGTTGTTGAGAGCCAATTCCCCGTAGTGCCGAATCCAGCCGTCATCCTCATGCAGATTCCACCGTCTGCCAGTCATTTTACTGTCATTGATCTATGTTCTGCTTTCTTCTCAATCCCTCTTCACCCTAACTGCCAATACCTTTTTGCATTCTCCTACAGGGGAGTGCAATATACATGGACCAGACTACCCCAGGGGTTCATTGACAGCCCCAGTATTTTCTCCCAAGCCTTACATGACTGTTTGCAATCCTTTCAACCCCACAATAGGTCTGTTCTAATTCAATATGTGGACGATTTGTTGTTGTGCTCTTATTCTTTTATGTCATGTTTGCATGATACTAAATTGTTGTTGCTTCATCTTTCACAAACAGGGCACAAGGTGGCAAAGGATAAATTACAGCCATGTCAGACTAAGGTCAAATACTTAGGACATTGCCTCACTAAGGGGCTAAGACACCTGACAACCGACAGAATTGAGGCCATACAACACATGACTCTGCCGCAGAGCCAGAAGCAGATTCGTACTTTCTTGGGGATGTGTGGATACTGTAGATCCTGGATCCCAGGTTTTTCTATTCTGGCATTACCATTGCAGGAGCTAGTCTCTTCCTCAAAACCAGAACGTGTTGTACACACAGAAGAGTCAGAGCAAGCGTTCTTTAATCTTAAAGATAGTCTGACTAAAGCACCTGCATTGGGAATACCCGATTATGAAAAGCCTTTTGAGCTATTTTGTACAGAAGCTGATGGCTGTGCAGCAGGTGTCCTCGCACAGAAACATGGTGACGCTAGCAGACCGGTAGCATACTACAGTGCACAATTAGACAATGTGGCAAGATCACTCCCAACATGTCTCAGAAGTGTAGCAGCAACGGCCCTTCTAGTAAGTAAGAGCGAGGATGCAGTATTAGGTCATAATTCAACCATCTATACACCCCATGCTGTATCAGCTCTGTTAAATTCAGCCCAAACCAGACATGTTTCTTCAGCTAGATTCACAAAATGGGAACTAGCCCTGATGGCACCCTCAAACATCACCATCAAACGATGTAACACCTTAAATCCAGCTACATACCTTCCGTATGTGTCTCAAGAGACACAAAGGGTGGGAGGTGAGGAGACCCTGGTTGATGATGAGTTAGGCAAGAATACTGACACGCATGACTGTATGGAACACCTGAATCAGACCTTTACTGCAAGGCCCGACATACGTGACACCCCCTTAGAAAATGTAGATTTTACGTTTTATACAGACGGAAGTTGCCATAGACAGACAGAGACAGGAGAGCTATGTACTGGTTACGCTGTTGTAGACGATCAGGATGTGGTAGAAGCTGAACCCCTTGGCCCACCTCACTCAGCCCAGGTGGTGGAACTAGTAGCACTAAGGAGAGCGTGTGAATTGGCAGAGGGTAAATCAGCCAATATATATACTGACTCTAGGTACGCCTTCGGGGTAGTGCACGATTTTGGGGCCCTTTGGCGTCTTAGAAACTTTACGACAGCAGCAGGTACACCAGTAGCACATTCACAACACATAAAAGGACTTATGACAGCGATACAGTTACCCAGAACAGTAGCCGTCATAAAGTGCAAAGCCCATACCTTTGAAGAAGACCCAGTGTCACTGGGCAACAACAGGGCAGACGAAGCTGCTAAATGGGCAGCAGGGCAACCTATGACTGTATCAACCGAGACTATGAGGGTTTTTCAGACATTAGACATGCAGAAATTAATTGAAATGCAAGATTTGTGTTCCCTGCAGGAAAAGGCGGTCTGGAAGGCGAAGGGATGTGGTCAAGAGTCCTCAGGACTCTGGAGGGATGGACAAGGTAAGCCTGTAGCTCCCCGAACATACTATCCAAGCCTGTCTGAAGCAGCACACGGCCTGACTCACCTGGGTAAAAAAGGTATGCGCAAACTGGTGAGAGCATACTGGTGTGCTCCCGGATTTTCCTCTCAAGCTGGTAAGAAAGCAATGTCATGTCTTACTTGTTTGAGGAAAAATGTTGGGAAAACTATTCCAACTGAGCCATCTCACATCCCTCCTACAGACGGACCTTTTCAGGCAATACAAATTGAATATATCCAATTACCACCGTGCAGGAATCTAAAGTATGTGTTAGTGTGTATTGATGTGTTTTCCGGTTGGGTAGAAGCATATCCGGCAGCCACTAATACTGCTGTGTTCACTGCAAAGAAAATTGTACAAGACTTTGTGTGTAGGTTCGGTATCCCTAGAATCATTGAAAGTGATAGGGGTACCCATTTTACTGGTGATATCTTCCAAAATATGTGTAAACTCATGGGAATCAGTAGCAGACTTCACACCCCTTACCGACCACAAGCCAGTGGTAAGGTGGAGAGAGTAAACGGTACTATCAAGAACAAAATGGGTAAGATAATGGCTGAAACTGGGTTGGCCTGGCCTGAGGCTTTGCCGTTGGTCCTCCATAGCATTCGAACCACTCCTAGACCTCCCCTTAATCTGTCCCCCTTTGAGATACTGTTCGGACGACAACCTCATTTGATCGTGAGTCCACAAGACGACTTAAAGTGTAATATTGAAGTGACTGTACAATATCTTATAAGAATGAGTAGACAGCTGAAACAACAACAACAAAAACTAAAAATGCTGTCACCTGGTATGCCAGAGACGAACTGTCATGATGTTGAACCTGGAGACTATGTTATGATCCGCAATTTCTTACGTTCAGGTTGTTTAACAGACCGTTGGGAAGGCCCGTACCAAGTGCTGCTGACCAGTACTACATCACTGAAGGTTGCAGAGAGAGACACTTGGGTCCATTCCACCCACTGCAGGAGAGTCCATAATCCGGAGAAAGTGCAAGACAAAACTCAGACCGACGACATAGAACTGTCACTTGTGAGCCTGTTCCGGGAGACCTAAAGCCTGCAGTTGAGACACCTGAACCAGAGACGTTGCCTCAGAACTATCTTTCCAGCGATGGAGTGGCGGTTTTTGTTTTTCTTTTGTTCCAGGATTTTCTTTGTTTTTACTTTTTCTAGGACATTCTATTTTTGTGAAGGAGGATGGAGGATGGAGGAGAGTTCTGGGAGTGATACGGATGAAATGGAGGCCGAAGAAAAGTTAATAGGATACTCTGAACAGCCCATTATCAAACTTGGTCCAGGGGTTATGAAAAGGTCTGCTAGCTCAGGAACTCGGAGGCAGTTAAAGGGGCTATTGTCTGATGAGTATTGTATCTGCAAGTTCTGCGACTCCCTAGTTGAAGAGAGATGCATCCAACGATGCCAGTCCCCCAGTACTCTGAATATAGGCGGGCATCCTTTGGAGGATTATCACTCCCTGGTGGGTAAGGTGCTAAACCAAACCGAGTGTTGGGTGTGCTCTCACGTGCCTCAAGGGCAGCATAACATAGGACTAGTGCCATTCCCCCTAAACATATCCGAAGTACTCGAAATGATGGGTGGGAGGCCCATAGAAGGGAGGTACAATAACACTAGGTCCCCTAGTCTGACGCTTCAACAATACTCCATAGGTAGATCTTTGCTGTGCCTAAACATATCTCATGCAAAGCGCCTGGAGAATTGGGAGGCTGACCTATCAGATCAGACAATAGCTCGCCACACTCATTTTAGAGGAAGACTCACAAGGTCACTACTAGGCAGGAATGTCGATGGAAGTCACAAGTTAGGGCGTATAACCAAACATAAGAAGGTATCCATTGGAAAAGTCTCTACAGATAAATGTGAAAATGTCATTAATGCCGACACGTGTCTAGAGCAGATGGAGACACTAGGCATGGGTAGTTTCATCAAAACTCTGTGTGATATAATTCATGGGCATACTGTTCCTTATGTCCTCCCTGAGGATGTGTATTTTGTTTGTGGGAGAAAAGCTTATTCCTGGGTGACTCCGAGTTCCAAGGGCTTGTGTTTCCTAGCTAAACTGGTTCCTGAAATCATGACTATTACTCATGAAGAAATGGTTGATATTCACAAGACTACATCACCACCATACATACACACACAGTATGAACACCGTGGCAAGAGAAATATGATTCCTGGTGAGGAACCCATAGCTACAAAACTGATTAGTGAAACTGCTGGTTTCCAAGTTATGGTTGCTCTAGATCTCACCAGGACCGCTCGGGGAACATTAAACTTTAAATATATCCAAGACCTAGCCAAATTAATAGATAATATCACCGAGATGTATGATGACACTTTCAGGTATACTGGAAGGGAGCTACAAGCGTACAAGAAAGAGTTGGTGCAACATAGACTGGTACTAAATTATCTCACCTCTATTACTGGTGGGTACTGTGTGACACTGGCCACCCAGTTCGGTGTCAAATGTTGCACGTATATTACTAATAATACAGATGACCCTAAAGAGGTTATAGACCGGAAGATGGATGAAATTTTGCAGCTGAAATGGGAATTTCGAAAGAGCCATAATTCTTCGTTATATGAGGTCGGGGAAAAGGTGGTGGGTTGGTTCTCATGGTTGAACCCAGCAAAATGGTTCTCCGGTCTGGGGGAGTGGGTACAGGAAATGATTGCGAGTGTAGGTAAGCTCCTTCTCCTTATACTGGGTGTCATCTTAGCAATTGGTTTAGTTGTCAAATGTGTTCCTACTGTGTTGAAGTGTGGAAAACGGTCTCATGGGAGTAACACTGAGAAAGAGACTGAAAGGGTGGTACCAGATACTGAGATCATGGTCTGTGAAGAAGTATTGTATAATCCTGAACTTGAAACGGTGATTGAGTGATAGTTTATTACACTATCAACGGGTGGAGCTGTCGAAGTCAGCAAATTGGATAAAGTCATTTCAATTAAAGTCTAGCAAACTTGGTTGTCTTTGAAAAGATGCGTACGGTACGCTACGGCGTACAAGGGCACGCTACGGCGTGAAAGGGCGTACGCATCCACTACACGTGGCAGCAACAGTAATTGGTCTTTTACCATACATTCGCACAAACACGCATACTTATAAAATAGTACACATTAATGGTAGTTGCAACACATAGTCAGTTATGTCGAAATATAGTAGTATTTATATGTTATATCAGAGTTACATGCATATTAGTGAAATACACGGAACGGGTTGAAGGAAAGACATCATGAGTGGTATCATAATGAACCTTGTTACATATCCTACTGTTTGGTTCACTCTGCGAGGGAATCGCAGAGTGCATACTCAAGTTATGAATGATAGGGAATTATGAACTACTTAAGACTAAGGAATCCTGGCGGGAAGAGCAGAGCATACCCCCCTGCGGAGATGACCCCCCTCCTTTGGATTCCTTAGGATGAACCAGCCAATGATTGACAACCCCTTGGACATTCCTTAGACCCGGACCAATAGATGCAAGCTATACCATCTTCATTGTATTACTGTATTTGATTGTGTATATAAGCAGCAGCTTGTGATCCAGAGTGCAGACATCTTGTCCCCAGACTTCAGGATTGAATGACTGCACTGGATCCAGAGCGCCTGCGATAACTAACGGCTGTATTTACTATTACTTCGCTTGAGCATATTTATTCTACTTTTTGCGAATAAATCTTTGTGCTTTGGAAACACAAATCGAGGTTCGACAATCGTTATTGGTTAACGATAAAACGAACATAACAGTAGAGATGGACCCAATTTTCTTATTAGGAGACAAGGTCTGGCTATCCACTAAGAACCTTAAACAGCGGATACCCTCACCAAAATTGGGTCAAAAGTTTATTGGGCCATTTAAAATCCTATCCCAGATTGATCAAGTGGCATTCCGTTAAGAACTTCCCGCCTCTATGAAGATACATCCGGTATTCCATGTCTCTCTACTTAAGCCATTTCAAGACAACCCATTCCCTGGCCGTATTTCGGCCCCACCACCACCAGTCATGGTGGAAGGCGCAGAGGAATTTGTTGTCGAAGAGATCCTGGACTCCAGAATCCACAGAAATAGGCTGCAGTACTTGGTGAAATGGAAGGGATATGGTCTGAAAGAAAATTCGTGGGAGCCTGCAGAAAATGTCTATGCCTCCAGATTAACCAGACTGTTTCACCAGAGACATCCTGGTAAGCCACCTCCTGAGGCGTCCAGAGGACGTACTGGAAGGAGGGGAGTACTGTCAGTATTCGAACCCAGGGCTTCTGCCTCTGTGGACTGCTGCTCTACCTACTGAGCTATTCTGGCTGCTGGACAGTTCCTTGTCTTTATTCAGTATTCTAGATCAGTTCCAGTGATCTCCTGATCTTCCAGCATGCCTTAGCTCCACCCCTTGACTTCCTATAAAAGCCTGGCCAGTTCCTGTCTCCAGTGCCTGATTATTGTGCTCTTTGCCTGTGATCTAGCTCCTGCTCCTGTTGCTGTTCCTGTCTACCTGCATTTACTACACGTGTACCGACCTCGGCTTGCCCTCCACTACGCTTCTGCCTCAACCTTTGGACCGCTACGCCTCTCTGTGTACCGAACCCGGCTCGTTTGACCTTTCTTCCATCTTATCTCCTGTTAGCCAGCCTTCCTCCCTGCCACTGGGATCCTATCCAGTCTCCGGACCGTGACACCCGTCGAGATTCCACTTCACTAGGCAGGCGATACCCGGGATGTACAGAGAAGTACGAACAAGTGTCCTCAGTGCTCTGAAAAATGCGGTTGTACCCACTGTCCACTTAACCACAGACATGTGGACAAGTGGTTCAGGGCAAACGAAGGACTATATGAGTGTGACAGCCCACTGGGTAGATGCATCGCCTTCCGCAGCAACAGCAACAGCTGCATCAGTAGCAGCATCTCCACAACGGCTGCTAGTTCCAAGGCAGGCAACGTTGTGTATCACCGGTTTTAACCAGAGGCACAACGCTGACAACCTCTTAGAGAAACTGAGGGAAATAATCTCGCAGTGGCTTACCCCACTTAGACTCTCCTGGGGATTTGTGGTGTCAGACAACGCCAGTAACATTGTGCGGGCATTACATATGGGCAATTTCCAGCACGTCACATGTTTTGCCCACACCGTTAATTTGGTGGGGCAGCATTACCTGAAGAGTGACAGGGGTGTGCAGGAGATGCTGGATACTTTCGGCATTCTGCCAGTGCCTACCGCAGACTTGAGCAACATCAAAAAAGGCTGAACCTGCCCTGCCATCACCTTAAACAAGAGGTTGTGACGCGCTGGAACTCCACCCTCTATATGCTACAGAGGATGGAGGAGCAGCAAAAGGCCATTCAAGCCTACACAGCCACCTACGACATAGGCAAAGGAGTGGGGATGCGCCTGAGTCAAGCGCAGTGGAGATTGATTTCCGTGTTGTGCAAGGTTCTCTAGCCGTTTGAACTTGCCACACGAGAAGTCAGTTCCGACACTGCCAGCTTGAGTCAGGTGATTCCCCTGATCAGGCTGTTGCAGAAGCAGCTGGAGAAAGTGAGGGAGGAGCTGTTAAAGCATTACAATTCAACAAAGCATGTAGGTCTTGTGGATGAAGCCCTTCGTACGCTTTGCCAGGATCCGAGGGTGGTCACTCTTTTAAAGTCAGAGGAATACATTCTGGCCACCGTGCTGGATCCTCGGTTTAAAGCGTATGTTGTGTCTCTGTTTCCGGTGGACACAAGTCTACAGCGGTGTAAAGACCTGCTGGTCAGGAGATTGCCCTCTGAAGAGGACCGTGACATGCCAACAGCTCCTCCTTCATTTTCTTCAACACCTGTGGCTGCGAGGAAAAAGCTCAGTTTTCCTAAAAGACCCGCTGGCGGGGATGCTGAGAACATCTGGTCCGGACTGAAGGACTTGCCAACCCTTGCAGACATGTCTATGTCGCTGCATTGGATGCTGTCACAATTGAAAAAATGGTGGAGGATTACTTTGCTGACACCATCCAAGTAGACATGTCAGACAGTCCCTATTTTTACTGGCAGGAAAAAAAGGCAGTTTGGAAGCCCCTGTACAAACTGGCTATATTTTACCTGAGTTGTCCCCCCTCCAGTGTGTACTCGGAAAGAGTTTTTAGTGCAGCGGGGAACCTGGTCAGTGAGCGGCGAAGGAGGTTGCTTCCGCAAAACGTTGAAAAAATGATGTTCATAAAAATGAATTATCAATTCCTCAATCAAGAACAGCACTGGCCTCCAGAGACTACAGATGGACCTGTGGTTGTGGAGTCCAGCGGGGACGAATTGATAATGTGTGAGGATGAGGAAGTACTCACTGAAGGAGGCGAGGAATCAGAGGATGAAGATGAGGACAACATCTTGCCTTAGTAGAGCCAGTTTAGTTTGCACAGGGAGAGATGAACAGCTTTTTTGGTGTGGGGGCCCAAATAAACCAATCATTTCAGCCACAGTAGTTTGGTAGGCCCTGTCGCTGAAATGATTGATTTGTTAAAGTGTGCATGTTCTATTTCAACAACATAAGGGTGGGTGGGAGGACCCAAGGACAATCCCATCTTGCAACTCTTTTTTTGGCATTATGTGCTCTTTGGGGCCTAGTTTTTCAAACTGCCATCCTGTCTGCCACTGCAGTGC
Source organism: Mixophyes fleayi (assembly GCF_038048845.1). NCBI lineage: Eukaryota > Metazoa > Chordata > Amphibia > Anura > Limnodynastidae > Mixophyes > Mixophyes fleayi. The sequence goes on along the minus strand of NC_134403.1, from coordinate 244,537,225 downwards.
CACTCCTATATAGACATCCTATGGCAAAGCGGATAACTGCGGCCATGACAGCTATGTTGGTGATAGACGTGCGTCCGGTGTCCGCCTACTGTGCAGTGGAATTTAGACGGTTGATGGAGGTATTGTGTCCCCGGTACCAAATCCCATCGAGATTCCACTTCAATAGGCAGTCCAGAAATATTAGTATCAGATATTAAACTACGTTCACTGTTCCTGCAGTGCATAAATATTAGTATCAGATATTAAACTACGTTCACTGTTCCTGCAGTGCATAAATATTAGTATCAGATATTAAAGTACGTTCACTATTCCTGCAGTGCATAAATATTAGTATCAGATATTAAAGTACGTTCACTATTCCTGCAGTGCATAAATATTAGTATCAGATATTAAACTACGTTCACTGTTCCTGCAGTGCATAAATATTAGTATCAGATATTAAACTACGTTCACTGTTCCTGCAGTGCATAAATATTAGTATCAGATATTAAAGTACGTTCACTATTCCTGCAGTGCATAAATATTAGTATCAGATATTAAAGTACGTTCACTGTTCTTGCAGTGCATAAATATTAGTATCAGATATTAAAGTACGTTCACTGTTCCTGCAGTGCATAAATATTAGTATCAGATATTAAACTACGTTCACTGTTCCTGCTACATCAAAAAAGCATGAACCTGCCCTGCCATCAACTAAAACAAGAGGTAGTGACATGCTTGAACTCCACCCACTATATGCTGCAGAGGAGCAGCAAAAAAAGCCATTCAAGCCTACACAGACACCTACGATGGGCCAACGCAGGATTTAGAAGGGGGGATTTTAGCACTTTTTATGCTTTTTTTAAAAAAAAATCAGAACCCAAAACCCAAAATCAGAACCAAAACCTTTTGTGGGGTGTTTTGGCAAAACAAATCAGAACCCAAAACCTCAAGCTAATCAGAACCCAAAACCCAAAACCCAAAACACCAAAAGTGGCCGCCCTTAGTAATTTTTAAAGGAAGTGCTAACTATACACTATTTGAGGTCCACTTATGCTTTGCCATTCTGCACTTTATTTCTAAATTTACATTCCTCTGAATTTTATAGTCTATAAATAGAACTGAAACAACAACAACAACACATCTTACAGCTCTGAGTTGTGATTGTGGTTGATATGCAGGACAGGCTGAATTTGAGGATTTCAGGAATAGCATCGCTAGGGCAGAACACTTTCTCTAGCAGCAAGCAACACGACTGTTGCAATACAGGGGGGAAATAGGAGTGCAGTTAAGCTTAAGCAGTTTCTGGTGATAGGAGAGTCAATAGGTAGAATAATTCAATGGTTATTTGTTGCTGTGACATTTAAAAAAATATTCTTTAAAAAAACAAAAAACCTTCACATTTAAAATATTACTTAGTTCTGTAGCAGGTATACCTTACAAGACTACCAGATATAAAGAGAGACCAATGTTGCTAAATAAAATATTAAACATCATATAGGGAAAAAGAGCACTCCTTACCTTATATTTATTTATTTTTGCTTTATTGTGCCTAGTGCAAGGTGCCTTCTAAACCCTGGTACCCTAGGTGTCCGACTAGGTTTGCCTTGTGGTAGCATTTTCCCTGCCTCCCCCGTTACGCGTAAACCTCCTGCAGTAATGGTAGTTCCACCACAGGCTGTAATCCAAACCAACCAATCAGATGTTTGCTCTCATTTTCTAAACTGGACTAGCATAACAGAATCTGACCTTTGGTCTGTGCACCAATTTTCATGTTGTATTTTTGATTAGTTAATCAATAATGTAAATATATCACATGCATTCCACATTTTTGTTTTGGTTTTTTTTTATTCAAAGTTATACCTTTTGCTTTAGGCACTTAAAATGAGGTAACATAGTAACATAGTAACATAGTTGATGAGGTTGAAAAAAGACACCAGTCCATCAAGTTCAACCTATTTTGGATCTCCTGCGATCCTGCACTTATATTTGAAATTAATCCAGAGTAGGCAACCGCCCATCTGTTTCAATTTTGAAAATCCCCCCAGACTCAATATTGCAATCCAATTTTTACCCTATATCCACTACTATCCTTTATTTTAAATTAACGGTCGTATCCCTGGATACACCTTTCCGCTAAAAATTTGTCTAACCCTTTCTTAAACATATCTATTGAATCTGCCATCACAACCTTCCCTGGCAATGAATTCCATATCTTGACTGCCCTTACTGTAAAGAACCCCTTCCTTTGCTGGTTGTGAAATTTCCTCTCCTCTAACCTTAGGGATGACCACGTGTCCTGTGTATGGTCCTTGGGGTAAAAAGTTCTTATGAAAGCTCTCTGTATTGACCCCTAATGTATTTGTACATAGTAATCATATCTCCCCTTAGACGCCTCTTTTCTAAAGTAAACATGCCTAAACTGGCTAACCTTTCCTCATAACTTAATGATTCCATACCCTTTATGGGACAGTAGCAAAACTAGAGGCTAAAGACACTGATTCTCCTCAGACCAGACCTTGCCACAAACATTGGTTGTTCAAATACGAATATTAAAATCTGCATTATTACATGTCTCCATTTTTGGCCCAGAGAAGGGCAGAGTTTCCAAATGGTGATGTGGCTTTGGCAAAGAGGGGCATGGCTTATACATAATAGGTGAATCTGGAGCATTGATAATTAGTCCTGATTTTCTGGACTTTTATTCAAAGTATATTATTTTATAAAAGGCAACATTTAGAGAGAAACTAACTGAAAGCACAAATTCTCCACTTTTCCTTTTTACTTACAATTTTTTTTATTTTCACACAAGTAAAACACACATACAAATATTTATGTACAGGCACCATGGTGCTATGTTAGATGGTGATGTTAAAAATGATACAACAAAAAAAATGAAAATATGAGATTGAGGTACCACACAAAGGACATGCTATAATGTACAGAATACAGGCAAAAAATGAATACTTGTAATCTGCCATCTACAGACACATGGGGGATATGGAAAAAGAGAAAGACAACCACATCTGTCAATTTTCTTACATTGTGAGGAGGCACAAGCATTGAAACAAGGACGTCAGTCTAACAGCGGATATCCCCTTTTTTAATACTTTATTTTTTAGTGCAGAGTCCCTTTAAAAATCAACATAATATCAAAATGCAAATTTTACTAGATTGTTATTTGACTAAATGCACCTACATTCTGGGTCGGCAGGTTTTTTATGTAGTTTTTTTCTTTCAGCAGCAGAGATTTATCACTTTAATATGCTACAAAACATATGTTGCTGTACTATTATTAGCCAGAATACTGCTAATTGAGTGAAGATTGCAACAGATTTTACCAGACGACAATGACTGGTCTGCAGTATTGTAGAGGAAGACAATTTTCACTTAGCATGTTATGTTCCCAACAATGATTGTAGGACACTATAAATACCAAGTGTAGTAATTACATATCACCACCAGATGTCATCACTGCATAAAGTTATACACTAAAGATAAAACAAATATAGCTTTCATATTTACTAAACAACAAGAATTGACATTCTATAAAAACTGTCCTAGGTTTTCTATTGACAGATGCCAGAATACAGCAATATATTTCCTTTCCACTAACCATCTTAATGATATGTCAGGTGTTTGAATTGAGGATATTAAAAGTTTAATGGGACACAAACTGTGACTGTGACAAACTGTGATTAAGACATTAAGTATACCATTCCAAGTAGATGGTGTTAATATTTTACAATATAGTGGTTTTTTTTTAATGTTGATAATGTAAAATACACAGTTTGTTTACAGCATTTGTGAAGTAGGTGTTTGTTGTTGTAGACTATTTGTAAATAAGGTTATAAATGTTAAAAGATGTATGTAAATAATGGCAAATTCAACAAATATTTAGAAGGTGAATTGTACCTTAACACTTTCTCCCATACATAGATATAAAAATAAACAGACATATATACATGACAAAAATATAGTTACACATCACAATTTTGTGTTACATGCAATTTGTCGCACAATGCAGGTGCACCATTTGCACCAGCATTTTGGTAGCATGTATCACACTCAGGGCCGGACTGGCCATCTGGCACTTCTGGCATTTGCCAGAAGGGCCTATGGCTGTGTGGGCTGGTCCCCTGCGCAGCGATCATCGCATCCAGGACAGTCAGTGTTGGTGCACACAGCCTGTCAGTCAGAGGCTTCCTGGTGGCTGGCTCCTCCCCAGGATCCAGCCACCAGAATAAATGTGCCGTGCACAGCGCTGCACATCTCCTGGCCGGGTCGGGTCCTGCAAGCTGTCAAAAGAGCAGACAGCAGAAGACAAGCAGAAACAACTAGAGAAATTAGAAGGTAAGTACACTAAAATGGGGAAGGGGGGGTGGGGGAGAAAGAATACCACACAAGGGGGGGGCAGAAGTAAAAAGATGCCACACAAGGGGGGGCAGTAGTGAAAAGATGCCACACAAGGGGGGGCAGTAGTGAAAAGATGCCACACAAGGGGGGGGCAGAAGTGAAAAGATGCCACACAAGGGGGGGGGGCAGAAGTGAAAAGATGCCACACAAGGGGGGGGCAGAAGTGAAAAGATGCCACACAAGGGGGGGGCAGAAGTGACAGGATGCCACACAAGGGGGGGCAGAAGTGAAAAGATGCCACACGGGGGGGAGAAGTGAAAGGATGCCACACGGGGGGGGGGGCAGAAGTGAAAGGATGCCAGATAGGTGGGGGGGCAGAAGTGAATGGATGCTACACTGCTGTATGGCATAATATGATTGAGATACTACTGTATGGCATACTATGATTGGGGGCACTACTGTATGGCATATGATTGGGGGCACTACTGTATGGCATAATATGATTTGGGCACTACTGTATGGCATAATATGATTGGGGGCACTACTGTATGGCATAATATGATTGGGGGAACACTGTATGGCATAATATGATTTTGGGACACTATTGTGGCATAATATCAACTGGGGGCAGTATTGTGGTATAATATGATTTGTAGGCTCTATGTTGGCTTAATATCAATTGGGGACATGTACTCGGACATGAGGGAAGGGAGAGAGTGTTAATATAATGTGGGAGGTAGGCTATTAATTTAATGGTGGAGTTTAGGAGGGGGCTAATTATTTAATTGGTGCTATTTTATTTGTGGGGTGATGTAGGTCACTTTAATTTAATATTGGGGCCTAGCAATTTAAGAAAGGATGATTGGACCTTTAATTTAATGTCGGGGTGGTTTGGGGGCTATTAATTGAAAGTGGGGCGCTGGGGAAAAAAATAAGTCTATTTGTTAAATGTGAATATGAATTATTTAATTGTAGTGATGGTTGCGGGAAATAGATATATTTCTTAAACGTAAATGCTATTTAATTTATTGCTGGGGTTGTTCGGAGGGAGGGAAATAGATTTATTTATTTAATGTGAATACTAGTATTTTAATGTTGAGGCTGGAGGAGGCCTAATTATAAAACATGGGTTGTATTGATTAAACATCAGGGCTGGTTGGAGTTTTTTAAATTACATGTACCCATTTTCTTCCCCAAATAGGGCCTCCAGCATTCCAGGATCCAGACAAGCAGCAACTAAAGACATCAGCAACCACAGGTGGTGATAGTGACAAGAACAGGTAGGAGAGAGCAGGACTGTCTGCCAACTGTCCTGAATTTTGGTGACTGTCTCGTTTAGTGAGATTAGGTCCGACTACAAGGACAGTTGGGAGGTATGTCCCACTTCACACTGTACTGATTGTGAAGGCAGAGCTGTGTGCAACTAACAGTAGAGCACACAGTATTGCCTCTGTATTTGTCTAACATTTGTCTAAAATGATAACCATGTTACATAATAGGGGCCCCCTGTCTTATATTCCCTGGGCCCTTCGAGCGTCAATCCAGCTCTGGTGAGCAGGAGGGAGCTGATAGCTGCTCCCAGTCCCTGGACAGGACACAGCCTGCAGAGCAAGCCGAGGAGCTCTAAGTCTCACAAGATTTGGTAATCTTGTGAGACTAAGAGCTTCCCTGCTCACTCTACAGGAAGTTTCCACCCTAATGGATGTCAGCAGCACCAGAAGCATAAATAAATATAGTGGGCTAGGGGTGTCAGAATGTGTCTGGGGGCATGGCGTGATGTGACTGGGAGGGCGTGATAAAGGTAATGTTTTATTATAATGTATGTAACAATGCCCCATGTTGGCCACACCCACAGCACACTGTGGCCACGCACTTATCGGCGCCGCCGCACGGCACACAGTTTCTTTCCTGCGGGAACTGAGGTGGGCCTGTGTACTTTAAATGCCAGGGCTGAATTTTAGTCCCAGTCTGGCCCTGATCACACTTGTGGGCATTTGCACTTCCAGATGCGGGTCCAGGGCATGCAAGTATAGTACAGCTCTCACAAGCAAGGTCCTCTCTACCTTGTGTCTTATGTCTGTCTACTGTCCATCTTCCTCATAAGCCCTTGTCATGTCTTTCACTACATTCTGTGTCTGTCCCTACAATTTGTTTCTTTTTAACTCTCATGTATGCTACTTAGATATAAAGTAATAGTTATGTTTTATCTGTATTTGTTTGTCTGGTGTTACTGAATCTGTGGCATCCTTTAAATAAATAAATAAATAATAATACGGTACAGTTGCAAGATAACCATGCTCCCCCTGAGTGACGCACATGTTTAAGGTTAGAGTTTAACCTTACAATCTACTGCAGCAAACCCCTCAGATGTCAAACTGCAGGCAGGGATCCTACCCCGGGTATTGTTGTTGGTAGAAAAGGGTACAGTTGAAAGTATTGTAAGGGTTAGTTGGTATAGCAAGGAGGTAAACATGAGGCTGTGAGGTGGATGTGATTTGATGAGAAGTGGACAAATAGTTATAAGTGATAGGCGCTCCCCTCCCCATATAGTCAGAATAGGCCACTTAGTAGTGGTGGTGCAGCTGCCACTATAGGTAGTGCGGTGAGTTCACAGAGTGGTGAATTGGAAAGCATGACTTCTAAGGAAGCAGAAGCTGGTTGGGAATCGGCTTTGGAGGCTGTGAAGGAGGTTTTGTAGGATAAAGTTCCAGAATGGCTATGGTTGCAGTAATTCACTGGAACAAAATTAGAAACCATGGAGTTGTCTGCAGGAGTTACCTAGGCCACCCAAACATGGCTGGGCGAGTACCCCCTCCCAGGCCCGGCGCTCCCGTTAGGCAAGGTTAGGCACTTGCCTAGGGCGCCGGGCTCTGGAGGGCGCCACAGAATACTAAATGACTTTCAAACTGTGCGGCGACCGCTGACCATCCCTGTCACGGCCGCCGCACAGCATTCAGATGCACGGGGAGGGGGGAAGAGGCTATTTTGTCACCACCGCCGCCTCTCTGCTCTGTCTCCTCCCCTCCACTCACTAGTGTCAGTGAGTGGAGGGGAGGAGACAGAGCAGAGAGGCGGCGGTGGTGAGACAAGGTAAGGAGAGACGGGGTGAGGGGGAGGAGGGCGGCGATTTTTGCGGGGGGCAGGGGGGGGTGCCGCTTTTTTAAAAATGCCTAGGGCACCGTGGACCCTAGCACCGGCCATGCCCCCTTCTTCACTTAGTACCACCAGCTGACAACATCTGATGGTGCTATGAGAAGAGGAGAGTTCCCCATTTTGTTTGCAATGTCAGTGAGTCATTTGGGTTGCCACTGAGGAAGAGGCCAGTAGTAAAAAATAGGGTGCAGTTATCACCTAATGTAAGGCCTGGTTCAAGTAGGGCAACCGGGGGCAAAGTGGATATGTGGACAAGGAGCATTGATGATAAAAGTGGATATAGAGGTAGCAGTTCAGTTATTCCCTAACACCCCTCTTGTTTTCATTTGCTTGGTTGTATATTTATGGGATAAATACTCTTGTAGATAGATGCCGTCCCATGGGCTGCGCTATTTCTGGTCGGTTTTAGGAGCATTCAGTTCTTTTTGAGAGTGGGTTGTTAAGTCAGAATGAAGGGTGTGAGCCATTATTCGGATAACTTCTTATTTACAAATCCTCTATTTGTGGTGACACGGTGGGACTGTTCCAATGTATGGCTAGAGACATTGGATTGCCATTAGAATCAAAGACATTGGTAGACCCAACCTTGGTCATGAATTTCCTGGACATTGAAATTGACACAGAGCAGTGGATAGTGCACTTGCCAGACCAGAAATTGCTTAATTTTAGAGAGCTTAGCTGTGTCTTGCCAGCAGTAAAAAAGGCCACAGTAACTGTTGGGCAATTTACTTTTTGCATACAGGATTATTCCCATGGGGCTAAAATTTTGTAGACAACTATAAGGGGCGTAGTCTGGACACACCATTTAATTATACTGACAAGAGATTAAGAAAAACTTCAAGGTTTGGCTGTTTTTCCTGAAGGAATATAATGAACATTCTTTCTGAGTGTCACACTTCTGGTATCACAAACGGAACCCAATAGCCAGGTATTTCTGAATTCAACAAGATTTATTTTGGTATATAAATAAATCTCCAGTGTCCAACAAATAAAGTCCAAAGTCACAAGTGGATAAAAGTCTGGTGGAAGTATCAAGTAATTGTAGTCAAAATCATAAAGAAGCAAGGTTCTGTGGAAGCATCTGGGTCAGATACAAACACAATACTCGTGCAAAGGCTTCATAACAGGAAGTGCCTTTTCTAGGCCCAAACAGGAAATGGGAATCCAAGATGGAATCTTTATGAGACAGTCCCGGCCATCTTGGATAAGGGCAAGTTCATAACAGAGATCCAAGATGGAAACTTCATGAGGCAATCACGGCCATCTTGAATGAGGGCAAATCTAAGGGCAAGTACATAACACTGAGCTGCAGCTGTTTATTAACGCAGTGGCGTTCATGGCTTATTTTACATGTAAATGATGTACAGAGCTGGTTCTAGGGCAAACAACAAGACAGTACATGGTATCACAGTACAATATAGTAAATAAATAACACTGCAATTCTCAACATAGCTACTAGAGTGCAAGGGGTATATTTAGCGCAGGCTGAAACCTGTGCCCATTAGCGTGGGTATAATTAACAGACAGCCATTGAAAGAGGTGCAAAGACAATGGAAGAGTTGAGTCAATGGGCAGAGTCCAAGAAGGTGCACAGTGTAGCTGGTGAGCAAAAGTTATAGTAATGAGAACAGGAGGTAAGAGGGCCCTGCTCTCTAGAGCTTACAATCTAAAGGGAAAGCGGCAGACAAACAGTTGACACATGGTGGTGAGCCAATGTAAGGGGATCTGTGGACAAGAAGCAAGAGTGGGAGAGATGGAGGATGAAACAGGGTAAGGTATACTAAATAATGAAATGGTTAAGTGGAGGACTGGTAAGCATTTCTAAACAGGTGGGTTTTCAATGACCGTTTGAAGCTATACAGGCTAGGGGATAGTCTAATAGAAAAGACAGAGATCGTTCCAGTGGTGGAGGGCTGCACAGGAGAAATCTTAGATAAGGGAATGAGATGTGGCTACCAGAGGGGGGGGGGAGGAGACAGTCATTGGCTGACCAGAGATGGCACAAGGGACTATGTATGGAGATGAAGTTGTAGATGTAGGGAGCAGTGGAGTTGTAGAGGACCTTGTACATGAGGATGAGGAGTTTGAAGAGGATTCTGTAGGGAAAGGGGAGCCAGTGTAAGATTTGGCAGAGAGGGGAAGCAGATGTGGAGCGGCGAGTAAGGAAGATAAGTCTAGCTGCAGCATTAAAAATAGATAAAAAAAGAGCGAGATGGGAGTGAGGGAGGTCAGTAAGGAGAAGGTTGCAGGAGTCGAGATGAGAAATGATCAGGGAGTGGACAAGAGTTTTGGCGGCATCTTGGGAGAGGAAGGGTCTAATAACGGAGACCAGAGGAGATAGTGGTGTTGTCAACAGTGATAGAGAGATCAGAAGGGGAGGAGACATTTTGGCCCCACCACCACCAGTCATGGTGGAAGGCGAAGAGGAATTTGTTGTCGAAGAGATCCTGGACTCCAGAATCCACAGAAATAGGCTGCAGTACTTGGTGAAATGGAAGGGATATGGTCTGGAAAAAAATTCGTAGGAGCCTGCAGAAAATGTCCATGCCTCCAGATTAACCAGACTGTTTCACAAGAGACATCCTGGAAAGCCAGCTCCTGAGACGTCCAGAGGACGTACTGGAAGGAGGGGAGTACTGTCAGGATTCGAACCCAGGGCTTCTGCCTCTTTGGACTGCTGCTCTACCTACTGAGCTATTCTGGCTGCTGGACAGTTCCTTGTCTTTATTCAGTATTCTAGATCAGTTCCAGTGATCTCCTGATCTTCCAGCATGCCTTAGCTCCACCCCTTGACTTCCTATAAAAGCCTGGCCAGTTCCTGTCTCCAGTGCCTGATTATTGTGCTCTTTGCCTGTGATCTAGCTCCTGCTCCTGTTGCTGTTCCTGTCTACCTGCATTTACTACACGTGTACCGACCTCGGCTTGCCCTCCACTACGCTTCTGCCTCAACCTTTGGACCGCTACGCCTCTCTGTGTACCGAACCCGGCTCGTTTGACCTTTCTTCCATCTTATCTCCTGTTAGCCAGCCTTCCTCCCTGCCACTTGGCTCCTATCCAGTCTCCGGACCGTGACACCCATCGAGATTCCACTTCACTAGGCAGGCGATACCAGGGATGTACAGAGAAGTACGAACAAGTGTCCTCAGTGCTCTGAAAAATGCGGTTGTACCCACTGTCCACTTAACCACAGACATGTGGACAAGTGGTTCAGGGCAAACGAAGGACTATATGACTGTGACAGCCCACTGGGTAGATGCATCGCCTTCTGCAGCAACAGCAACAGCTGCATCAGTAGCAGCATCTCCACAACGGCTGCTAGTTCCAAGGCAGGCAACGTTGTGTATCACCGGTTTTAACCAGAGGCACAACGCTGACAACCTCTTAGAGAAACTGAGGGAAATAATCTCGCAGTGGCTTACCCCACTTAGACTCTCCTAGGGATTTGTGGTGTCAGACAACGCCAGTAACATTGTGCGGGCATTACATATGAGCAATTTCCAGCACGTCCCATGTTTTGCCCACACCGTTAATTTGGTGGTGCAGCATTACCTGAAGAGTGACAGGGGTGTGCAGGAGATGCTGGACACTTTCGGCATTCTGCCAGTGCTTACCGCAGACTTGAGCAACATCAAAAAAGGCTGAACCTGCCCTGCCATCACCTTAAACAAGAGGTTGTGACACGCTGGAACTCCACCCTCTATATGCTACAGAGGATGGAGGAGCAGCAAAAGGCCATTCAAGCCTACACAGCCACCTACGACATAGGCAAAGGAGTGGGGATGCGCCTGAGTCAAGCGCAGTGGAGATTGATTTCCGTGTTGTGCAAGGTTCTCTAGCCGTTTGAACTTGCGACACGAGAAGTCAGTTCTGACACTGCCAGTTTGAGTCAGGTGATTCCCCTGATCAGGCTGTTGCAGAAGCAGCTGGAGAAAGTGAGGGAGGAGCTGTTAAAGCATTACAATTCAACAAAGCATGTAGTTCTTGTGGATGAAGCCCTTCATACGCTTTGCCAGGATCCGAGGGTGGTCACTCTTTTAAAGTCAGAGGAATACATTCTGGCCACCATGCTGGATCCTCGGTTTAAAGCGTATGTTGTGTCTCTGTTTCCGGCGGACACAAGTCTACAGCGGTGTAAAGACCTGCTGGTCAGGAGATTGTCCTCTGAAGAGGACCGTGACATGCCAACAGCTCCTCCTTCATTTTCTTCAACACCTGTGGCTGCGAGGAAAAAGCTCAGTTTTCCTAAAAGACCCGCTGGCGGGGATGCTGAGAACATCTGGTCCGGACTGAAGGACTTGCCAACCATTGCATACATGTCTACTGTCGCTGCATTGGATGCTGTCACAGTTGAAAAAATGGTGGAGGATTACTTTGCTGACACCATCCAAGTAGACATGTCAGACAGTCCCTATTTTTACTGGCAGGAAAAAAAGGCAGTTTGGAAGCCCCTGTACAAACTGGCTATATTTTACCTGAGTTGTCCCCCCTCCAGTATGTACTCGGAAAGAGTTTTTAGTGCAGCGGGGAACCTGGTCAGTGAGCAGCGAAGGAGGTTGCTTCCGCAAAACGTTGAAAAAATGATGTTCATAAAAATGAATTATCAATTCCTCAATCAAGAACAGCACTGGCCTCCAGACACTACAGATGGACCTGTGGTTGTGGAGTCCAGCGGGAACGAATTGATAATGTGTGAGGATGAGGAAGTACACACTGAAGGAGGCGAGGAATCAGAGGATGAGGATGAGGACGACATCTTGCCTTAGTAGAGCCAGTTTAGTTTGTACAGGGAGAGATGAACAGCTTTTTTGGTGTGGGGGCCCAAATAAACCAATCATTTCAGCCACAGTAGTTTGGTAGGCCCTGTCGCTGAAATGATTGGTTTGTTAAAGTGTGCATGTTCTATTTCAACAACATAAGGGTGGGTGGGTGGGAGGGCCCAAGGACAATTCCATCTTGCACCTCTTTTTTTTCTTTGCCAGCTCGTTTTGTGGGGGTCCAAACAAACCAATCATTTCAGCCACAGTATTTTGGTAGGCCCTGTCGCTGAAATGATTGGTTTGTTAAAGTGTGCATGTTCTATTTCAACAACATAAGGGTGGGTGGGAGGGCCCAAGGACAATCCCATCTTGCAACTCTTTTTTTGGCATTATGTGCTCTTTGGGGCCTAGTTTTTCAAACTGCCATCCTGTCTGCCACTGCAGTGCCACTCCTATATAGTCATCCTATGGCAAAGCGGATAACTGTGGCCGTGACAGCTATGTTGGTGTTAGACGTGCGTCCGGTAACCGCCTACTGTGCGGTGGAATTTAGACGGTTGATGGAGGTATTGTGTCCCCGGTACCAAATCCCATCGAGATTCCACTTCAAAAGGCAGTGCATAAATATTAGTATCAGATATTAAAGTACGTTCACTGTTCCTGCAGTGCATAAATATTAGTATCAGATATTAAAGTACGTTCACTGTTCCTGCAGTGCATAAATATTAGTATCAGATATTAAAGTACGTTCACTGTTCCTGCAGTGCATAAATATTAGTATCAGATATTAAAGTACGTTCACTGTTCCTGCAGTGCATAAATATTAGTATCAGATATTAAACTACGTTCACTGTTCCTGCTACATCAAAAAAGCATGAACCTGCCCTGCCATCAACTAAAACAAGAGGTAGTGACATGCTTGAACTCCACCCACTATATGCTGCAGAGGAGCAGCAAAAAAAGCCATTCAAGCCTACACAGACACCTACGATGGGCCAACGCAGGATTTAGAAGGGGGGATTTTAGCACTTTTTATGCTTTTTTTAAAAAAAATCAGAACCCAAAACCCAAAATCAGAACCAAAACCTTTTGTGGGGTGTTTTGGCAAAACAAATCAGAACCCAAAACCTCAAGCTAATCAGAACCCAAAACCCAAAACCCAAAACACCAAAAGTGGCCGCCCTTAGTAATTTTTAAAGGAAGTGCTGGCTATACACTATTTGAGGTCCACTTATGCTTTGCCATTCTGCACTTTATTTCTAAATTTACATTCCTCTGAATTTTATAGTCTATAAATAGAACTGAAACAACAACAACACATCTTACAGCTCTGAGTTGTGATTGTGGTTGATATGCAGGACAGGCTGAATTTGAGGATTTCAGGAATAGCATCGCTAGGGCAGAACACATTCTCTAGCAGCAAGCAACACGACTGTTGCAATACAGGGGGGAAATAGGAGTGCAGTTAAGCTTAAGCAGTTTCTGGTGATAGGAGAGTCAATAGGTAGAATAATTCAATGGTTATTTGTTGCTGTGACATTTAAAAAAATATTCTTAAAAAAAACAAAAAACCTTCATATTTAAAATATTACTTAGTTCTGTAGCAGGTATACCTTACAAGACTACCAGATATAAAGAGAGACCAATGTTGCTAAATAAAATATTAAACATCATATAGGGAAAAAGAGCACTCCTTAACTTATATTTATTTATTTTTGCTTTATTGTGCCTAGTGCAAGGTGCCTTCTAAACCCTGGTACCCTAGGTGTCCGACTAGGTTTGCCTTGTGGTAGCATTTTCCCTGCCTCCCCCGTTACGCGTAAACCTCCTGCAGTAATGGTAGTTCCACCACAGGCTGTAATCCAAACCAACCAATCAGATGTTTGCTCTCATTTTCTAAACTGGACTAGCATAACAGAATCTGACCTTTGGTCTGTGCACCAATTTTCATGTTGTATTTTTGATTAGTTAATCAATAATGTAAATATATCACATGCATTCCACATTTTTTTTTTTTTTTTTTACCTTTTGCTTTAGGCACGTAAAATGAGGTAACATAGTAACATAGTAACATAGTAACATAGTTGATGAGGTTGAAAAAAGACACCAGTCCATCAAGTTCAACCTATTTTGGATCTCCTGCGATCCTGCACTTATATTTGAAATTAATCCAGAGTAGGCAACCGCCCATCTGTTTCAATTTTGAAAATCCCCCCAGACTCAATATTGCAATCCAATTTTTACCCTATATCCACTACTATCCTTTATTTTAAATTAACGGTCGTATCCCTGGATACACCTTTCCGCTAAAAATTTGTCTAACCCTTTCTTAAACATATCTATTGAATCTGCCATCACAACCTTCCCTGGCAATGAATTCCATATCTTGACTGCCCTTACTGTAAAGAACCCCTTCCTTTGCTGGTTGTGAAATTTCCTCTCCTCTAACCTTAGGGGATGACCACGTGTCCTGTGTATGGTCCTTGGGGTAAAAAGTTCTTATGAAAGCTCTCTGTATTGACCCCTAATGTATTTGTACATAGTAATCATATCTCCCCTTAGACGCCTCTTTTCTAAAGTAAACATGCCTAAACTGGCTAACCTTTCCTCATAACTTAATGACTCCATACCCTTTATGGGACAGTAGCAAAACTAGAGGCTAAAGACACTGATTCTCCTCAGACCAGACCTTGCCACAAACATTGGTTGTTCAAATACGAATATTAAAATCTGCATTATTACATGTCTCCATTTTTGGCCCAGAGAAGGGCAGAGTTTCCAAATGGTGATGTGGCTTTGGCAAAGAGGGGCATGGCTTATACATAATAGGTGAATCTGGAGCATTGATAATTAGTCCTGATTTTCTGGACTTTTATTCAAAGTATATTATTTTATAAAAGGGCAACATTTAGAGAGAAACTAACTGAAAGCACAAATTCTCCACTTTTCCTTTTTACTTACAATTTTTTTTATTTTCACACAAGTAAAACACACATACAAATATATGGTGCTATGTTAGATGGTGATGTTAAAAATGATACAACAAAAAAAATGAAAATATGAGATTGAGGTACCACACAAAGGACATGCTATAATGTACAGAATACAGGCAAAAAATGAATACTTGTAATCTGCCATCTACAGACACATGGGGGATATGGAAAAAGAGAAAGACAACCACATCTGTCAATTTTCTTACATTGTGAGGAGGCACAAGCATTGAAACAAGGACGTCAGTCTAACAGCGGATATCCCCTTTTTTAATACTTTATTTTTTAGTGCAGAGTCCCTTTAAAAATCAACATAATATCAAAATGCAAATTTTACTAGATTGTTATTTGACTAAATGCACCTACATTCTGGGTCGGCAGGTTTTTTATGTCGTTTTTTTCTTTCAGCAGCAGAGATTTATCACTTTAATATGCTACAAAACATATGTTGCTGTACTATTATTAGCCAGAATACTGCTAATTGAGTGAAGATTGCAACAGATTTTACCAGACGACAATGACTGGTCTGCAGTATTGTAGAGGAAGACAATTTTCACTTAGCATGTTATGTTCCCAACAATGATTGTAGGACACTATAAATACCAAGTGTAGTAATTACATATCACCACCAGATGTCATCACTGCATAAAGTTATACACTAAAGATAAAACAAATATAGCTTTCATATTTACTAAACAACAAGAATTGACATTCTATAAAAACTGCCCTAGGTTTTCTATTGACAGATGCCAGAATACAGCAATATATTTCCTTTCCACTAACCATCTTAATGATATGTCAGGTGTTTGAATTGAGGATATTAAAAGTTTAATGGGACACAAACTGTGACTGTGACAAACTGTGATTAAGACATTAAGTATACCATTCCAAGTAGATGGTGTTAATATTTTACAATATAGTGTTTTTTTGTAATGTTGATAATGTAAAATACACAGTTTGTTTACAGCATTTGTGAAGTAGGTGTTTGTTGTTGTAGACTATTTGTAAATAAGGTTATAAATGTTAAAAGATGTATGTAAATAATGGCAAATTCAACAAATATTTAGAAGGTGAATTGTACCTTAACACTTTCTCCCATACATACATATAAAAATAAACAGACATATATACATGACAAAAACATAGTTACACATCACAATTTTGTGTTACATGCAATTTGTCGCACAATGCAGGTGCACCATCTGCACCAGCATTTTG
This sequence comes from Mixophyes fleayi, assembly GCF_038048845.1. Classification (NCBI taxonomy): domain Eukaryota; kingdom Metazoa; phylum Chordata; class Amphibia; order Anura; family Limnodynastidae; genus Mixophyes; species Mixophyes fleayi. The sequence goes on along the minus strand of NC_134403.1, from coordinate 244,520,772 downwards.
GTAGCATGTATCACACTCAGGGCCGGACTGGCCATCTGGCACTTCTGGCATTTGCCAGAAGGGCCTATGGCTGTGTGGGCTGGTCCCCTGCGCAGCGATCATCGCATCCAGGACAGTCAGTGTTGGTGCACGCACCGACACTGACAGCCTGTCAGTCAGAGGCTTCCTGGTGGCTGGCTCCTCCCCAGGAACCAGCCACCAAAATAAATGTGCCGTGCACAGCGCTGCACATCTCCTGGCCGGGTCGGGTCCTGCAAGCTGTCAAAAGAGCGGACAGCAGAAGTCAAGCAGAAACAACTAGAGAAATTAGAAGGTAAGTACACTAAAACGGGGAAGGGGGGGTGGGGGAGAAAAAATGCCACACAAGGGGGGGCAGAAGTGAAAAGATGCCACACAAGGGGGGGCAGTAGTGAAAAGATGCCACACAAGGTGGGGGCAGAAGTGAAAAGATGCCACACAAGGGGGGGCAGAAGTGAAAAGATGCCACACAAGGGGGGGCAGAAGTAAAAAGATGCCACACAAGGGGGGGGGGCAGAAGTGAAAAGATGCCACACAAGGGGGGGGCAGAAGTGACAGGATGCCACACAAGGGGGGGCAGAAGTGAAAAGATGCCACACAATGGGGGGGGGGCAGAAATGAAAAGATGCCACTTAAGGGGGGGGAGGCAGAAGTGAAAGGATGCCACACAGGGGGGGAGAAGTGAAAGGATGCCACACGGGGGGGGGGGGCAGGAGTGAAAGGATGCCACACAGGGGGGGGGCAGAAGTGAAAGGATGCCACACGGGGGGGGGGGGGCAGAAGTTAAAGGATGCCAGACAGGTGGGGGGGCAGAAGTGAATGGATGCTACACTGCTGTATGGCATAATATGATTGGGATACTACTGTATGGCATAATATGATTGGGGGCACTACTGTATGGCATAATATGATTGGGGGCACTACTGTATGGCATAATATGATTGGGGCACTACTGTATGGCATAATATGATTTTGGGACACTATTGTGGCATAATATCAACTGGGGGCAGTATTGTGGTATAATATGATTTGTAGGCTCTATGTTGGCTTAATATCAATTGGGGACATGTACTCGGACATGAGGGAAGGGAGAGAGTGTTAATATAATGTGGGAGGTAGGCTATTAATTTAATGGTGGAGTTTAGGAGGGGGCTAATTATTTAATTGGTACTATTTTATTTGTGGGGTGATGTAGGTCACTTTAATTTAATATTGGGGCCTAGCAATTTAAGAAAGGATGATTGGATCTTTAATTTAATGTTTGGGTGGTTTGGGGGCTATTAATTGAAAGTGGGCCGCTGGGGATAAAAATAAGTCTATTTATTAAATGTGAATATGAATTATTTAATTGTAGTGATGGTTGCGGGAAATAGATATATTTCTTAAACGTAAATGCTATTTAATTTATTGCTGGGGTTGTTCAGAGGGAGGGAAATAGATTTATTTATTTAATGTGAATACTAGTATTTTAATGTTGAGGCTGGAGGAGGCCTAATTATAAAACATGGGTTGTATTGATTAAACATCAGGGCTGGTTGGAGTTTTTTAAATTACATGTACCCATTTTCTTTCCCAAATAGGGCCTCCAGCATTCCAGGATCTAGACAAGCAGCAACTAAAGACATCAGCAACCACAGGTGGTGATAGTGACAAGAACAGGTAGGAGAGAGCAGGACTGTCTGCCAACTGTCCTGAATTTTGGTGACTGTCTCGTTTAGTGAGATTAGGTCCGACTACAAGGACAGTTGGGAGGTATGTCCCACTTCACACTGTACTGATTGTGAAGGCAGAGCTGTGTGCAACTAACAGTAGAGCACACAGTATTGCCTCTGTATTTGTCTAACATTTGTCTAAAATGATAACCATGTTACATAATAGGGGCCCCCTGTTTTATACTCCCTGGGTCCTTCGAGCGTTAATCCAGCTCTGGTGAGCAGGAGGGAGCTGATAGCTGCTCCCAGTCCCTGGACAGGACACAGCCTGCAGAGCAAGCCGAGGAGCTCTAAGTCTCACAAGATTTGGTAATCTTGTGAGACTAAGAGCTTCCCTGCTCACTCTACAGGAAGTTTCCACCCTAATGGATGTCAGCAGCACCAGAAGCATAGATAAATATAGTGGGCTAGGGGTGTCAGAATGTGTCTGGGGGCATGGCGTGATGTGACTGGGAGGGTGTGATAAAGGTAATGTTTTATTATAATGTATGTAACAATGCCCCATGTTGGCCACACCCACAGCACACTGTGGCCACGCACTTATCGGCGCCGCCGCACGGCACACAGTTTCTTTCCTGCGGGAACTGAGGTGCGCCTGTGTACTTTGAATGCCAGGGCTGATTTTTAGTCCCAGACTGGCCCTGATCACACTTGTGGGCATTTGCACTTCCAGATGCGGGTCCAGGGCATGCAAGTATAATACAGCTCTCACAAGCAAGGTCCTCTCTACCTTGTGTCTTATGTCTGTCTACTGTCCATCTTCCTCATAAGCCCTTGTCATGTCTTTCACTACATTCTGTGTCTGTCCCTACAATTTGTTTCTTTTTAACTCTCATGTATGCTACCGCTTTTTTAAAAATGCCTAGGGCGCTGTGGACCCTAGCACCGGCCATGCCCCCTCCTTCACCTAGTACCACCAGCTGACAACAGCTGATGGTGCTTTGAGAAGAGGAGAGTTCCCCATTTTGTTTGCAATGTCAATGAGTCATTTGGGTTGCCACTGAGGAAGAGGCCAGTAGTAAAAAATAGGGTGCAGTTATCACCTAATGCAAGGCCTGGTTCGAATAGGGCAACCGGGGGCAAAGTGGATATGTGGACAAGGAGCATTGATGATAAAAGTGGATATAGAGGTATCAGTTCAGTTATTCCCTAACACCCCTCTTGTTTTCATTTGCTTGGTTGTATATTTATGGGATAAATACTTTTGTAGATAGATGCCGTCCCATGGGCTGCGATATTTCTGGTCGGTTTTAGGAGCATTCAGTTCTTTTTGAGAGTGGGTTGTTAAAATTGACACAGAGCAGTGGATAGTGCACTTGCCAGACCAGAAATTGCTTAATTTTAGAGAGCTTAGCTGTGTCTTGCCAGCAGTAAAAAAGGCCACAGTAACTGTTGGGCAATTTACTTTTTGCATACAGGATTATTCCCATGGGGCTAAAATTTTGTAGACAACTATAAGGGGCGTAGTCTGGACACACCATTTAATTATACTGACAAGAGATTAAGAAAAACTTCAAGGTTTGGCTGTTTTTCCTGAAGGAATATAATGAACATTCTTTCTGAGTGTCACACTTCTGGTATCACAAACGGAACCCAATAGCCAGGTATTTCTGAATTCAACAAGATTTATTTTGGTATATAAATAAATCTCCAGTGTCCAACAAATAAAGTCCAAAGTCACAAGAGGATAAAAGTCTGGTGGAAGTATCAAGTACTTGTAGTCAAAATCACAAAGAAGCAAGGTTCTGTGGAAGCATCTGGGTCAGATACAAACACAATACTCGTGCAAAGGCTTCATAACAGGAAGTGCCTTTTCTAGGACCAAACAGGAAATGGGAATCCAAGATGGAATCTTTATGAGACAGTCCCGGCCATCCTTGATAAGGGCTATTGTAAGGGCAAGTTCATAACAGAGATCTAAGATGGAAACTTCATGAGGCAATCACGGCCATCTTGAATGAGGGCAAATCTAAGGGCAAGTACATAACAGGATGCCCCCTTCTTAACGACGTCCTCTGGACGACTTAGTACCAGGCTTCCCAGGATGCTGTCGATGAAATGATTTTACCAAAAGTGGGGCATGAACATCCATAGCGGATTCCCAGGAGTCATCTTCTGGCCCATACCCCTACCAACGTAGCAGATACTGTAATTGATGTCGAAATATATACGAGAGTCCAGGATCTTTTCAACTATAAATTCCTCATGCTCATCAACTTGAATTGGCTCAGGAGGAGGCAATGAGCGACCAGGAAATGGATTCTTAACTGAAGGTTTTAGTAATGACACATGAAAAACAGGATGTACCTTCATGGAATCAGGAAGATCCAATCGAAAAGCCACTGAACTAATCTATGCAATGATCTTATATGGACCAATAAACTTACTTCCCAACATGGAAGATGGTACCTTCATCCTTAAATGTCTAGTTGACAACCATACTTCATCACCGATATTAAAAGTTGGAGCAGCCCTTCGTGATCTGTCAGCATCACGTTTATATCTTTCTTGAGCAGTTTTCAATGTCTCTTTTAATAGTTCAAGATTACTTTGCATAAGAATCAGTCTATCTTCCACAGCAGGAATTGGAGAGTCACAAGGTAGATTGGGACAAATATTTGGATGATATCCTAGATAAGCATAGAAAGGGCTAAATCTTGTAGATGAATGTTGAGAATTATTGTATGCAAACTCAGCCATGGGGAGGATATCAACCCAATCATCTTGTAGGTGACAAATATAACATCTGAGGTATTGCTCAAGTGTTTGGTTTGTTTGCTCCGTTTGTCCATTTGACTGTGGATGAAATGCAGTGAACAAGTTCACCAAAATGCCAAAGGATTTGCAAAACTGTTCCCAAAATCGTGATGTGAATTGAACGCCTCGGTCTGACACCACATCATTAGGAACGCCGTGCAAACGAAAAACTTCTTTTATAAGTAAGCCGGCTGTTTCTTTTGCTGTAGGAGTACCCTGGCAGGGTATAAAGTGAGCCATCTTTGTCAGTCTGTCAATTACCACAAAGATAGTGATCATATTCTTAGATCTCGGAAGTTCTACAATAAAATCCATGGAAATGGAATCCCATGGACGTGTAGGTATTGGCAAAGGTTGTAGTAGGCCAAAAGGAGAAGCACGAGGAGTCTTAAATCTGGCACACGTTGTACAAGAGGATACATATTTTGCTACATCTTCCTTATAGTTGGGCCACCAGAATGAACGGCTTAACAGTTCTTGAGTTTTCTGAAGTCCTTTATGGCCTGCTAATTTAGAGTCATGGAATAGTTGCATGACCTTTAACCGTGCTTTTTCTCGAACGTATAGTTGATGTGCCATATGCCAGACTCTGTTGTCATAAGATAATTAAAAAAAAAATTGAGGATTCATGAGGGTAGAATCCGTATCATATCCATTCTTGATCTCTGTTAATAACTCAGTTGTACAAATAACCCCCAAAAAATTTGAATCAGGAATTATTGTTTGAACAGGCTTTACCTGTTGAGGATTCTCCGCATAGGCTCTTGAGAGGGCATCAGCTTTTCCATTCTTCGATCCAGGTCTATAGGAAATTAGGTAATCAAAGCGGCTTAAAAAGAGAGCCCATTGAGCTTGTCGGGGAGATAATCTTTTTACTGATTTAAGGAATTCCAAATTCCGATGATCGGTGAGGACTATCACTTGATGCTTTGCACCTTCTAAAAGAAGTCTCCATTCTGAAAAAGCAGCTATAATGGCAAGACGTTCTTTATTTCCCACATCATAGTTTCTTTCAGGAGCAGTCATTTGCCTTGAATAAAAAGCACAGGGGTGAAGTAACATTTTTTTTCTCCTACTCTTTGTGAAATTAGTGCTCCTATAGCTGAATCCGATGCATCAGTTTCCAAAACAAATGGGAGTGTAGGATCAGGATGAATTAATATAGGAGCTGACGTGAACTTCGTTTTCAAAATGGAAAAAGCTTTATCAGCTGCTGGTGACCACTGAAAGGAGGAAACCTTTTTTGTGAGCTGAGTAATGGGGGCAGCAATTCCAGAAAAGTTTTTTATAAAGCGTTGATAGAAATTAGCAAAGCCCATAAATCATTGCACATCTTTGACGTTTTTAGGTATGGGCCAATCTACCACAGCATGCACTTTACAGGGATCCATCCATACACAGTCCTTGAGGGGATATAATGTAACCCAAAAATTTTATTTGAGCACGATGGAATTCACATTTCTCCAACTTGATGTATAATTAGTTTATAAGTAGCTGTTGTAAAATAATTCGGACATGTTCTTGATGTTCTGGTAAAGAATTAGAAAAGATAAGGATATCATCAAGATATACAATAATGAACAGATCAAGCAAATCTCGAAAGACATAATTTATAAAATGTTAGAAAGTAGCAGGGGCATTACATAACCCGAATGGCATCACGAGGTACTCATAATGTCCATATTTTGTTCAAAAAGCCGTTTTCCATTCATCACCTGGTCAAATGCGTATTAGGTTGTACGCTCCTCTTAAATCGAGCTTTGTGAAAATACTTGCTGTCTGCAGTCTTTCCAATAATTCTGGGATGAGAGGTAGTGGATGTCTGTTGTTTATAGTAATTTTATTTAAAACTCTATAATCGATGCATGGACGCAAAGAACCATCTTTATTTTTCACAAAAAAAAATAGGAGCCCCTGCTGGAGATTTTGAAGGACTTATAAAACCTTTAGTTTCATTTTCCTCCAGGTAAATCTTTAGTGTCTTTAATTCAGGTTCAGCTAATGAATAAATCCAACCAAAAGGAATAGCAGCCCCAGGTAATAGGTCAATGGGACAATCATATGGTCGATGGGGTGGTAATTTGTCAGCATTTTGTTTGTTACAGATATCTGCAAAATCCTGATATTGAACAGGCAATTGTTCTTCCACAGAAGAGGGGGACACTGAGATCTGATTCTCTTTTTGTACAAGAGGGACCACATTGATAGTATCTTGAAACGTTAGGGTTTGAGACTCCCAATTAATGGCTGGGTTATTGTTAGTGAACCACGGGAGACCCAAAATTATGGGGAAATTTTGAGAAGAGATGAGGAAAAAAGTGAGTTCCTCCTTATGATTGGGTTCTATCATCAGGGACATAAGTTCTGTCTCATGTGTGATGGGACCAGAATTCAAAGGGGATCCATCAATACAGGAGTCTTTCTTTCTTGAAATACAATATGGTTTTGTTTAGCAAAATCTATATTCATGAAATTTCCATGGGCTCATGAATCCAGCATTGCCATGGTTGAAATAAGTAGAGGGTTTATCTCAAGTTGTATTGGAATTGAAAAATGATTCTTTATTCTTCTGTTCTCTCTTTCAAATGTAGACAGTGAAGAGATTTGAGGAATAATAGCATTCAGTTGATGTGAACAGCATGAAATAATAGATTCCTGGTCAGAATCTTTAGGTTCCATCAATGTAGCAACTGTCTTGCGAGGTCATTGAGAACAATTAGATACATAATGTCCAGATTTACCACAATACAAACAGAAATTTTCTTGTCGTCGTTGATCTCTTCTTTCAATAGAAATCTGTTTGCGAATGGTATCTATTTGCATTGGCTCAGACTCCTCAATTTGTTGTGTTGCAGGAGTACCAAAGTAATTTGATATTGCTGGTTCTGGATAATTAGAACGAGTCCACATGGAGCCCCATCTATCTTGTTTCCTCTCCATTTGACGAGCATCAATGCGAATACAATGTTTAACAAAGGCTTCAAATTCAGTGGGTGCATCAGCTCTAGATAATTCATCTTTAATAAACTCAGAAAACCCCTTTCGATAAACAGACAGCTTAGCCGCCGAATTCCAATCAGTGTCCAAGATCCATCTTAGGAAATCAGAGGTGTATTCAGCCACTGAACGTCTTCCCTGACGCATCTTTAATAAAACTAATTCAGCAGTAGCACTTCGATTTGCATCATCAAATATCTGATTCATTGCATCCATAAAATTAGAAATTTTGGACTTTTTGCTTCTATCAAAGGAGAAGCCCATGCCAAGGCATCATCTTTCAACAATAAAAGAATACAACATACTTTCTGTACATCAGTCAAAAAATAAGTAGGATGTAAATCAAAATGCATATTACATTGATTAATAAAACCTCTGTATTTTTTACAATCACCTGAGAATCGAGCCGGAGGTAGTGGGAGTGTGGGCTGATGTACTGCAGCTGAAGGTGCTATAGCATTAACTTCTTGAAGCCGCATCTGTAGTTCTGTAATAACTCCATTTTGTAGCGTTATTTGATCTTTGAGTTCATGAACATTTATTTGCAACTCAGTTACCTGTTGGTGTTGCAGTGTACACTGGGTCTCAATTTCTTGAAATTTTGCATGAAATTCCTGTAGTTGTCTTGAAGCAGAATGCAAGTGGAAACTCAGATCTGAAAGTCGCTGTAAAGCAGATGCTTCTTTCCCGGGGGGTTCCGTCATTTTGGGCACGAGTATCCTGTCACACTTCTGGTATCACAAACGGAACCCAATAGCCAGGTATTTCTGAATTCAACAAGATTTATTTTGGTATATAAATAAATCTCCAGTGTCCAACAAATAAAGTCCAAAGTCACAAGAGGATAAAAGTCTGGTGGAAGTATCAAGTACTTGTAGTCAAAATCATAAAGAAGCAAGGTTCTGTGGAAGCATCTGGGTCAGATACAAACACAATACTAGTGCAAAGGCTTCATAACAGGAAGTGCCTTTTCTAGGCCCAAACAGGAAATGGGAATCCAAGATGGAATCTTTATGAGACAGTCCCGGCCATCTTGGATAAGGGCAAGTTCATAACAGAGATCCAAGATGGAAACTTCATGAGGCAATCACGGCCATCTTGAATGAGGGCAAATCTAAGGGAAAGTACATAACACTGAGCTGCAGCTGTTTATTAACGCAGTGGCGTTCATGGCTTATTTTACATGTAAATGATGTACAGAGCTGGTTCTAGGGCAAACAACAAGACAGTACATGGTATCACAGTACAATATAGTAAATAAATAACACTGCAATTCTCAACATAGCTACTAGAGTGCAAGGGGTATATTCAGCGCAGGCTGAAACCTGTGCCCATTAGCGTGGGTGTAATTAACAGACAGCCATTGAAAGAGGTGCAAAGACAATGGAAGAGTTGAGTCAATGGGCAGAGTCCAAGAAGGTGCACAGTGTAGCTGGTGAGCAAAAGTTATAGTAATGAGAACAGGAGGCAAGAGGGCCCTGCTCTCTAGAGCTTACAATTTAAAGGTAAGCGGCAGACAAACAGTTGACACATGGTGGTGAGCCAATGTAAGGGGATCTGTGGACAAGAAGCAAAAGTGGGAGAGATGGAGGATGAAACAGGGTAAGGTATACTAAATGATGAAATGGTTAAGTGGAGGACTGGTAAGCATTTCTAAACAGGTGGGTTTTCAATGACCGTTTGAAGCTATACAGGCTAGGGGATAGTCTGATAGAAAAGACAGAGATCGTTCCAGTGGTGGAGGGCTGCACAGGAGAAATCTTAGATAAGGGAATGAGATGTGGCTACCAGAGGGTGGGGGAAGGAGACAGTCATTGGCTGACCAGAGATGGCACAATGTATGGAGATGAAGTTGTAGATGTAGGGAGCAGTGGAGTTGTAGAGGACCTTGTACATGAGGATGAGGAGTTTGAAGAGGATTCTGTAGGGAAAGGGTAGCCAGTGTAAGATTTGGCAGAGAGGGGAATCAGATGTGGAACGGCGAGTAAGGAAGATACGTCTAGCTGCAGCATTAAGTATAGATCAAAAAAGAGCGAGATGGGAGTGAGGGAGGTCAGTAAGGAGAAGGTTGCAGTAGTCGAGATGAGAAATGATCAGGGAGTGGACAAGAGTTTTGGCGGCATCTTGGGAGAGGAAGGGTCTAATAACGGAGACCAGAGGAGATAGTGGTGTTGTCAACAGTGATAGAGAGATCAGAAGGGGAGGAGACTTTTCATGCATGGAAGACAATTAGTTCAGTTTTGGCCATGTTAATTTTGAGAAAGCGCAAGAACATCCAGGATAGAGATGGTTTCCCGAGAACCGAACCCACCCAAACTTCGGCAATCCGAGTACCGAGCCGAGTCGGCTGGGTACTTTCCCGCCAAATCGGATTTCAAATCGAGGTGAACGTCATTATGACGTCGTCGGATCTCGGATCTCGCGAGTTTTGTTCAAATAGGGAGTCTTTTCAAGAATCTAAATACAAATGATGGATTATCACTACAGCAAATCAGTGAAAATAGTGCTGACATAGCAACTCTCAATAAGCGCCCGGTGTCTTCTATACAAAAGAAAGAAACAGGGTAAGATTATTATCTTATAAATAATGTATTTATATGAGCTTAGTGGTCACTATAGTGAACACATCACTGTAATTGATGCCAATAATGTTTTCCATAAAGTATACACCTTAGAAGAACCAATGGTGGAGTATTTGTAAATGAGTAAAGGGGGGATATTACTTTAACTGTGCCTGTCTCTGATTATTTTCTCATGGGCATAGCAGATATGCTTTTGCCAGGAAAACAATATCTCCTTTCATGCCTCATATTTTAGTTGTCAATTTTATGTTTAGTGATATATTTGGCTTTATGATGTATTAAAGTAATTCTATCATTTTCCAATAAGCATTGTCTAAGTGATTTCTTGTGTTTCCAAAGCACAAACAATTTATTTAGTAGAAGCAAAAGTTTTAACAGTTCAATACATAATTATAATACAGTACAGCCGATACCAAAGATATATACATACCGACGCGCCCGCCTGCGCTAGCTGCGCTCTGCTGGTACCAGCAACAGTACTTCACTCCAGAATACTGAGGTCAGAGAATGACTGGACTAGCTGGTCCCAGGGAGCTTGTATATATACACTCAGTGCTACAGAGAAAACAATACAGATGATGTGGCTTGCTTCTATAGGTCCAGGCTTTGTGAGGGTCCAGTGTAAACAGGTCATAGGCCAGTTCAAACAACCCCCTCAAGGGGTGAGGGTCAACATTCCAGATAATTTTCCCGCCCAGAAACCAGTTTAAGCTAGTCTATTCACAATACACAGTCAGTAACATTTAAAACATTTATTCCCTAACATCGCTAACTAGAGTATGCAATGTGCGATCTATTCAGCGAATGAACCGGACAACTGCTGATGAATAGGGGATTAAAATGATACTAAACATGACATATTTCCTGTAACCTGAACCTTAAATATCACTAGAGTGTACATATAACCTTAATATATATATATATAACTATAACCTAAATACCATCTGCTCATAAATCACTGTGGAATGGAATCATTATAAATATGAAATATATATATAAATGAATGTGAGAGTGCGATTGTATGCCTGCGTATTTTATCGTGCGATATCGCTGTGCACATGTTATGTGCATACTGATCGCAATCACATGGTAAAACAATATTAACCAATGTACTTTCGTTCATCCAATTATACGACTTCGACAGTTCCACCCTTTGATAGTATAATAAACTATCACCTTAAAGATTTTAAATGCAGGATCTCAGTACCATGTTTCATTGCTCTGTAATGTAAGTGTCCCTTGGCGTATGACCACGCTATCTGTAGATCCAAACAGGTTACCATAAGAGAGAGTCTTAATCCTCAAAACAATTTTTACTTTTACTATAGACCGTGTACCTCTGGAGCTTGGAAATAACCTTTTTGTATGCCCTTCAAGGGTACAACAAAACATGTAATACATTATTTGGAAGGGTACAGAGTACGATAGAACATGTATCAGCAATATAGAATATTCTACTACAGTTCTTCATGTCTAACAGGTTCACACGTCCAACGCATGTCTTTAAGCTCAGACAACATTTAAACACTTCATGTTCACCAATAACATCATCAACCTGAGTTAAAATATACATACCAATAATATCAACATTTCCTTTCTTCAACAATTGTGGGGCAGGCTATTGTCTGTTTCGTTCTTCCCAATCTCCCAATACTCAAGTTTCTTTGTGCGTGAAACAGTGATCGGCTTACCAAATATTGGGAGATTCCAAACTAAGGGACCTAGCTGTCTTATCTTTCCCCTAGTGACCTCCCACCCCATAATTTGGGTACCTCAGGAATATTTAGTGGAAAGAGAACTAGTCCTACTCGATATAATCTCTGAGGCACGTGAGAGCACACCCAGCACTTACTTTGGTCTACAACCTTACCCACCCAAGAATGATAATCACTCTCAAGTATGCCTGCTCAAGTCCGAATATTACTGGACTGGCATTGCTAGATGTACCTCTCTTCAACTATGGGGTCAACATACTTACGGACGCAACACTCCTCAGACAATAGCCCCTTGCAGTTTCTACAAGCTCCAAGGTTTCCAAATTTTCCTTTACCCCTGAATTGAATAGAATAATTGGCTGGACCGATTGTGCTACCAATTTCTCCTTCATCCCCAACTCCTCAATATCACTACCTACTTCTCTGGGTGTTGGCTCCTCTGCAGTGAATGGAATGGGTACCAGTGTCTCTCTGCTACCCCTAAAGACGTGATGCTGGTAGCCCACACTTGGTACCTTTCTGTCAAGTAACCTGAGCATAGGAAATTACTGTTCCACAACTTACTCTCCCGGTCCAACATTCTGACAGTTGTAACTTTTCAGGAGACAGTGTTTTGAACGTTCTCGGTTGCTGTCTCACTATTTACCTTTCCTCTCAAGGCCTAGACTAGTCTCTCAGTTACAAACTCATCACAAGAAAAGTCAAAAACATTTCAAAAGACAACAGGTTAAGAGGCAGCCCAGGTGTAATCTTGATAGTGGGGAGGACTAGTGTCCAAAGCTACCAGCCATTTCAATCAACTTTCATCCCTTATTCTATTTAATTCATTCTAACTGGTACCGTTACTTTATTCTCACACTGGTTTGTGGCTAATGAAAAAGTATGTAATTTGTTATCACTGCTCATACATTATACGTTTATTATCAATAACATGAATACCCCTATCACCTTTTAAAACTCTAGGGCTATCACATTGAATAACCAAAGCCCTGAGTATGACACAATAATACATTAGAAATATTTCAATACCCCTTTACCCAGATATATTTCATCGATACACCAGTGTATACTTGAGGATCCTGCAAGGTGGTATTTGGATGACATGCATTTGTTTTACCTGGAGAAAATCCATCTGTAGGAGGGATATGGGATGGCTCTATTGGTATCATCTTCCTGACACTCTCTCAATCAAGACAGGACGTTGCCTTCCTACTAGCTTGAGAAGAAACGTCTGGTGCACCCCAATATACTCTTACAAGCTTGCATATACCTTCTGTACCCAGCTGAGCCAGACCATGTGCTGCCTCCGCTAGGTCTGGAAGATACACTCTGGGAGCTACTGGTCTACCTTGTCCATCTCTCCAGGGTCCAGAAGACTCCTGACCACATCCCATCACCTTCCAGACTCTTTATTCTTCAGGTAACACAAATCTTATATATTTACTAATTTGTTTGTGCGTGCATGTGTGTGTATACAGTTTAATGCAATACAATGAAAAAAACAAAACAAAGCATAGATTTGTCAGCTGTCACATAAAACCCTGCTGTCTATTTGACAGCCATGTCCGCCCTGGTGTGACAGCCATGTACAGTTGTGTGTGTGAGTGTGGACTTTATTAATAGCTACTTCAGTTGGTAACTGTGTCACTGTCACAAGTCCTCCATGTAATGTCCTACTTATGTACTGGCATTGCTATGAAAAAAAGTTCTTCAGTCGCCTCAACGTCGCTTCCTAGACTAGACCACACGTTCAGCTACTTGGCTAAGTGAGGAGAGCAAAGGGGTCTATCTCTATAACACTTTCTTCAAATATAACAGTATCCAGTACATGTCTGCCTAACAGTAAAAAAATATAAAACATGAAAATTTTACATTTTCTAGGGTTTCACATTATGTCATATCTTGTGGCAAAAATCCTACTCCAATGTTCTACACAGAGATGCATATCTGCATGTCTAACCTCCAGCAATCTCCTGTCCCACCTGCTGTGCATATATATATATATAAAGGCACACTTTGCACAGGAGACAAAAAACCTTTCTGCTTAAAATCAGCAGCTTCTATACACATTAAAACAAACCCCTAGTTGCTTCTGTGACTTATGTCAATCTAGTGTGTGTATCCCTGACTCCGTCTGATGTCACAAATGTCTTAGCCCCATGAATGAGACCGTGTCTACGTCTTTTTGTATCTCTATACAAGAAAAAGAGGGAGATACTAACAGAGATGTAAAGAATGAAGAATAGGAGAGCAACGAATAATAATAATACAAGGTTTGAATACAAGGATTTGAAAACAAACAGAAAGGCAGAAATGGAGATTTTACAGCAAACATGACAGCTGGATTGGACACTATGGGAAAATGGCTGTATTTATTCCACTAATCCCCTTAGCTATTCACTAAACTATGACCCCTCCCCATACTTAACAGGGGGTCTTACGTCAACCATGCAATCCAGTGTCGTCCATCATTAGCTCATTTGGAACCTTTGTGACAGACTTCGTAGCTTATAATAGAGAAGGGAAAAATTAACCCTTAGTGACTCATACTTTATTTTGAGTAATGACTCTCAGTCATTTAAATTATCATGAGCCACTGCAGCCTAAAACAAAGAGTATTACATCGATCCATTGTTAATTTGTCTTTGAAGAGTAATCTTTCCACTTCTCTCTCCCACCCCCTTAATCACTAAGTCTATATTTCTTTTGTTTATCCTTATCTATGAAAAGAAAAGACAGAATAGTTATTTTTAAACAACAAAGGAAATTCCTTACCATCGGCCAGCGTTCAGGAAAGTAAACACAAGGCAACATAAAACATGCAAGCAATAACAACAAGGTATACTTTTAAATCAGTTTCTCTCTAAACCTGCACACTGATACTTACCATTGATTAGTATTTGCTTTGCCTGGTCCTAATTTTCTATCTTTCGCTCTATTATTTTCTTTGCAATTTTTCCTCACGTGTCCCTTCTTAAGACAGTTAAAACACTTCAAAGATTTCTGTTTCTTTCGTCCCTTGTTGTGGTTTTTATAAATCTGAGGTTGTGAATGTAATCTTTCTAAAGCCTGGATAATCACCATCATTAGCCTATCACTCTGCGCTTTTTCACTTTTACATATGTTTTTATCATGTTCCACGGCAGACTCTCTAAGTTCATTTACCGTGAGACCTCTCCAATTAGGAAAAGAGGTTTGTACCCTGGTCTTTAGATCCTGCCTGAGACCATCCATTAGTACTACAACAGTTACTTCCCTATGTTCCACATTTTCCTTTATATCTGGTATCCCTGTATACTTAGTCATGGCTGCTAGAGCCCTAGCAAAATAGTCAGCTGTAATCTCACTACCTTTTTGTTTGATAGTGAAAAATTTCCCCCAGTCCACTATCACTGGAAAATATATAGCCAACTGTGAAATTATATGTCTAATATTTTCCTGATTATCATCCTCGGTTAAGGATTTATCCTTCTCCAACATACAATCCTTAATGAACTTTTGTATATCAGTATCAAGAGGAAGACAGGCCCTAAACACCACTCGCCAATCTTTATTAGTAGGCTCATGTGCATTACCTAAATGTCTAATAAATTTCTGACACTTGGCCAAATCTTTTCTAGGATCAGGGAAATCAGACATAATTGAAAACAGTTCAGTCCTAGTCCATGGAAAATGCATTGCTACATGTTTTATGGGAACTACGCCATCTCTGTCCGCCTTCCCATTGGGAGCTGCTATTGTGTGGACAGGATGCAAACCTACCAAATCACTATATTCTGAACTAGTTGCTGGAATTGCTGTTGCAGTATAATGAATGTCCCCCTTTCTATTAATTTCTATATTATTCTCACCGATTTCAGCCGCTGCCCCTGCTGGTGGAACCGTTCCCTTTCCTTGTCCGTGTACTGCTTCTTGTGTGTTACTGGCATGGTCAAAGAATTATATAATGTCCTGCACAGAGCTAGGATATACCTCAGAATATACAGAAATCACAGTCTACATATATGAGGGGGTGCTCCCTACCATAATAGAGCATAACAAGGAATAAGAGAAAGAAGGGATTGGAAGCACTCCTATCCACATAGAAAGGAAATTCAATAATCACCATTAAATAATTCAGGGCAAGAAGCCTTTATTAATAAATGAAAAACATATCCATCTAGATGATGGTATACAACCTCATTGGTAAAAAAGTGAAATATTTAAAAAACAGATAGAATATGGTGAAAAAAAGATAGAGCAATGTGTGTTAAAATTAGGGATAGTGGAGCCAGGTAATATGAAATTATATGTCTCTAGGTGTCCATATCTGATAGTAGGACAGAGTGGAAACATATATAATAACCTGATATAAGCGCCCCAGATGACCGTGGCAGACACCTAAGATTGCCTGATTAAAGTATATATAAAGCGCTCCTGCCAGGGATATCCTACATTGACAACCCCATGTTAAATAATGAATAGTAGTGATTGGCAAAATCACAAGTGAAAAAATATATATCACAAGTCAGTATATGCCATAGAGTTATATCAAAGGTCCCTTATTAATAACACCATTGATATAATACCATCAATGTGAATGTATGGACTAGTATTACATATGCCCTGAATTCCCTAGTTAAGTATATATCAGGCGCCTAATAAATACCGAGCAACAAGCACACAGTCAGAAAAATCTCAGAGCGCTAGCGGCACCACCGCTCGCTGGCTCCACTTCCGGGTATGACGTCACTGTTGACGTCAATTACCCATAACCTCAACGTACGTTTCACTTTTAGAACAAGCTTTATCAAGAGGAGCCGATTGTAGCAAAAGACAGGTCTTTTATCACGAGGACATCCAATCAGATGTCTAGAAGATGACTGACATATAAAATAGCCAATGATTGTATCAATATGGAATGATCCTATTATATCTATACAGCGTTTCACATAATCCAGTCTAAATTAGACAATGACTTATATTAAAACAACTATATTACTATCACTAAACTACAAATAGGATTGGTAAGTTAATATATGATATTAGATCATGGGAGAGTTTATTAGAAATGTAGGGAGTAATAGAACTATATTTGTATTGATGAGAATTATTAATTGTATATTAGCCAAATATTGGGAAAAATCCCAAAGTTCTTAAGGGCTAAGAAATGATAAACTAATGAATTTGAAAAATAATTTAATAAAGAAGGAATTATGGATATCAGTAAACAAAAATATGGTCACCATAGACAATGAATATAGTGTGTTAGCATTATAGTATATAAAAGATAAAGGTAAGTATGGATCTTGGGAATATTGATATATAATAGACACACTATATCAAATATTTATCATGAAATTAGATTCATGATATATGTGTATGATAATCCACTATTAAGATAGATCTTGAAAATATAATATATATAATATATAATATATAACTGGTTCTCAGAAAGCAAATAGATTCATATGAATTCAGGTATCCTAATAAATAAAGTTTAGTCTCGTACCTGAAAATGCACATACAATAGTTGAAAAATATATAAATATTAAATAATATGTAAAGGATGGAGATGAGTATTACAATATCAGTATATGCAAATCACATTAAAAAGATGTAAACTGATAAACGAGCCCCATCAGCATTTTACTGACCAGATTAGATATAATACCATGTTTGATTTATAAAGTTGGATATTATAATTATTCGATGAACATGTAAGGTTCAAGGTTAAAAATAGAAGGAGCAGAATATAAGTATAAGCAAGACATAGAGGGGATATACACATATACTTCTCAAAAAAGAGAGAGAGAGAGAGAGAGAAAAAGTTCTATAGGTCGATATAATGGGTGCCTAGGGAACCTGAATGTTATATTGGTTACCCTAAAAAGCAAGCATAATTGGTATATTCATTCAAACCGTGAGGTATAAGAGAGTCAAAAAGGAAAATCCATCTGCTTTCTCTCTGAAGTAATTGTCTGTTCATATCCCCTCCCCTTATGCCCAAATGTATCTGTTCTATTGCAAAGGCTTGTAATCCATAAGCATTGCCACCATGTTCCTTCAGGAAATGCCTGGCTACTGAGGTAAGTTGTTTAAATTTATCTCTGTCAGATTTGGCATTCCTTATAGTTCCTACGTGTTCGAGAATGCGTGTTTTCATAATTCTGCTAGTCATGCCAATGTAGTATTTATTGCACGGACATTTAAGGGCATAGATGACACCCTTAGAATTGCAATTAAGAAATTTATCTATTTTATGATTATCTCCAAATTTGTCCTTGAAATCCCTAGTTTTAATCATATAGTCACAACCTTTACAATTACCACATTTGAAAAAACCTTGGGTAATAGAAGATGTCTTCTTGATGTTACTGAAGTGACTATCAACTAGCTTATCTCTTAAGTTCTTAGATCTACGCCAGGTTAGATTAACATTGTCGTCCAAGACTGATTTAAGAGTATCATTATTCAATAAAATGGACCAATGTTTCTGTATTATCTGACGAATATCTCTCCATTCTTGACAAAAATTGCCAATAAATCGAATCTTGTTGGACTGAGGTTTTAATAGTTTCGGATATAAAAGATGGTCCCGATCTTTAATTTTTGCTTCATAAAAAGCTCTTTTTATAATTCGTTTACTATAACCTCTCTCAGATAGCCTCTTTCGAAGTTCATCTGATCTTATTACAAAATCGTGCATATCAGTACAATTGCGTCTAATACGCAAGAATTCACCTTTGGGTATGTTTTTCACAACTGGTGGATAGTGAGAGCTCGTGTTATGCAATATACTGTTTGTAGCAGTTTGCTTTCTGTACAAATCCGTTTCTATCCTACCTCCCAGTCCTTTTTTAATTGTGATGTCAAGGAAATTAATTCTTTCCAAACTCATCTCATAGGTTAATTTTAGATTATTGTCATTAGTATTAAGTGTTGTAATGAATTCCTCGAAATCTAAGTTGTTACCGTTCCACAGAATGAAAATGTCGTCTATATAACGGACCCACATGATGATGTGATCAGAAAATCTTTTAAGATTGTCATTAAAGACAGTCTCTTTTTCCCATTGTCCTAGATAGAGATTAGCAAACGTTGGTGCGCATGCCGCGCCCATTGCGGTTCCCCGCGTTTGTAGATAGAAGCGATCCTCAAAAACAAAGAAATTTTTAGTTAGAATGAATCTTAACAGGTCAAGTAAAAAATTGCTGAATAATAAATCTTGATTGTCCTGTAGAAAATATCTCACCGCCTGTATACCTGTATCATGGCCAATGCTAGTATAGAGACCTTCTACATCACATGCTATCAACCAGGTATCAGAGTCAATTGAAATACCATCCAACAACTTTAAAACATCAGTAGTATCCCTTACGTATGAGGGTAGGCAGTTAACATATTTTCTTAAATGTGTATCCAAAAAAATACTGGCTTGTTCCGTCAAACTGCCCATCCCAGATACAATGGGTCTGCCTGGTGGTACCTTTTTATTTTTGTGAATTTTGGGCAGGAGATATATGGTAGCAGTTTTAGGATTATTGACCTGTAAGAATTCATATTCACATTTGTTGATAATATGTGACTCCAACGCATTCTTAATGATGGTGTTATATATTTTGTGGAAATCATCCAAGGGGTTGGAAAAAAGGCGGCGATAACAATTAGTGTCATTTAGTTGGCGATACATCTCACGTTTGTACATATCGACTGGCCAAATGACAACATTGCCACCTTTATCCGATGGTTTTATAACCACATCACTCCAAAGTTCCATTTCTTTCAAACATAAGTATTCTTCTTTGGTTATATTTTTGTTGATAAAATGTGGACCACTAGTCTTTAATTTATCAAGATCTTGTGATACAAGTTTTTCAAAAACTGATATTTCTGGGCAGACAATATCTTTAGGGAAAAAGGTAGATTTTTTCTTACAAATTGGTCTTTCAATAGTGGTAGGAATATGTACTTCTAAATTCTGTTCATCCATAAGTTGTTCTAAAATTTGAATTCCTTCCATATCCTCTCTGCTGTCAAGACAAGGAATAAGTTCTGTCTCATTGTCACTATGATAAGTTGAATCTAATTTATTTTTATTATAGTACAGAGACAGCTTCAATTTCCGGGTAAAAAGATGTAAATCTTTTTCCCAACAGAAACGATCAAAGATAGACGCTGGGGAAAAGGAAAGACCTCGTCGCAAAAGACTTAAATGTGATTCCATTAGGACCTTATTTGATAGATTGATAATCTGAAGGGATTGGTCACTCATTTGCCCCTCCATTGTCTCTGATTGAATTTGCGATTTTCCTTCCAACCCCAACGACTTCTGTCCCTTCTTCTAAGACATTACTCTCATCATAACTTAAGACATCATACAAATTACTCATTACATTTTTAACATTTTTGGTATCAGCTGTACTTACCACCCCAACCGCATTTGGCGGTGAGGGCGCGAATGCGCTTAGTTCTCCACGATTTGCGATGCTAACTTCCGTTGTGTGCGCGCTTTGTGCCACGCCTACTTCCGCAGAGCATGCGCTCCCTTGCCACGTGTACCCTTCTTGTTGCCACAATTTTAAACAGTCATCATGTTCAATTCTCGTTTTTGTTGATTTAATCAACCGCACTTTATCTCTAACATTATTTAACACCTCTGACTCGAAACTACCTATGTTTGGGAAAGGTTTCACACACTACCGGGTCATCTAGACCCATTTGTCGCAGTATGCCATTGTGTACGCACCATATTTATTATGCATAACATACTTTGCCGCAACAACCGGCCATTCCCTAGGCAGCACACAATTGGCCATCTCTTCTTGGCCGTGGAAGATTTCCACAGGTACGTCCCCTCAATTTCACTTCGCTGAGTACCACTGAACAATAACACGCGATTGTCAATGTACTCAATGGAGAAACAACCTAACACAACTGGGATCAGACAAGTACCAACTTTGCAATACCCTGCCTTTCCTAGTTTGAGTACTTTACAACTGTTAGCACCCGATACTTATTATGAATATCAGTGGTTGCAGCGTACTTCCTCCCACATCTCCCAAGTCACAATCATGGCTGCACAATCAACTGTGCGGTCCGATCGCACCGCTTACAGATACTAACTATCAGTAAGCTTTGCGATTACTATTGGGAATGCCGCGAAAACCTGTCATTTTCGCTTCGAGTATACCTGCCATGTATACTCTGTGGCGTCTCTTTTTCCCCTGCTCTTTGTTAGAACAGAACGCCACTCACACAAAGGTTTCATTATATCCTGTTCACCCTTAGAACAGAACCTTTGTTTTCAGGTCACCTTTTTACCGTGTCTCATCAAACACAACTGAACAACATCTCTGTCTCTTTTCAACAGTTCATAAACTCTTCTCTTATCTGTCTCTTTTCAACAGTATATAAACGTATCTCTTATCTGTCTCTTTTCAACAGTATACAACTTTTCTCTTATATGTCTCTTCTAAACAGTAAATAAACTCTTGTCTTTATGCATACCATTCACATACACATACGACCTTTTGTTTTCTGCACAGAAAATAAATATCCCAAACAATAGTAATATCTTTTCAGAGGCTTTAGCAAGTCATTATACTATACATATAACAAACTATAAACGACTTTTTAAACACGTGGCAATATCACCGGAAGTGCGCATACTCAATGCAGGAAGTACACATACGCTATGCAATGCAATACATTTAAAACGCAAAATGACAGTAAAAGAAACAGTTTTCTTTCTTGTCCCTGGATTCAAGTTAGCGCTCCTTTGGATTATGCAACAACGGACATTTGGTTTTACAACACAGAATGAACAACAGGTTTTGAATGCATTGCGTTCTTTCCCGTATGTGACGTGTCAATCCACCCTTTGTTGAAGAACCGAAATCCGTAAGCGTTGCGTGTCGTCCGGTAGCGTAACCACCAACTTCGAGCCCCCCACATTTTTAAAGTAATTCTATCGTTTTCCAATAAGCATTGTCCAAGCGATTTCTTGTGTTTCCAAAGTACAATCTATTTAGCAGATGCAAAAGTTTTAACAGTTCAATACATAATTATAATACAGTACAGCCGATACCAAATTTACATACATACCGCCGCATCCGCCTGCGCTAGCTGCGCTCTGCTGGTACCAGCAACAGTACTTCACTCCAGAATACTGAGGTCAGAGAATGACTGGACTAGCTGGTCCCAAGGAGCTTGTATATTTACACTCAGTGCTACAGAGAAAACAATACAGATGTTGTGGCTTGCTTCTATAGGTCCAGGCTTCGGGAGGGTCCAGTGTAAACAGGTCATAGGCCAGTTCAAACAACACTCTCCAGGGGTGAGGGTCAACATTCCAGATGATTCTCCCACCCAGAAACCAGTTTAAGCTAGTCTATTCACAATACACAGCAACATTTAAAACATTTATTCCCTAACATCGCTAACTAGAGTATGCAATGTGCGATCTCTTCAGCGAATGAACCGGACAACTGCTGATGAATAGGGGATTAAATGGATACTACACATGACATATTTCCTGTAACCTGAACTTTAAATATCACTAGAGTGTACATATAACCTTAATATACCGTATATACTCGAGTATAAGCGGACCCGAATATAAGCCGAGGCACCTAATTTTACCACAAAAAAGTGGGAAAACTTATTGACTCGAATATAAGCCTAGGGTGGGAAATGCAGCAGCTACTGGTAAATTTCAAAAATAAAAATATTGGGGGGTGGCTTCTATGCATTAGATAAATACATATACAGCTATTATTACCTAATGAGGGGAGACAGAGAGAGACAGAGAGAGAAAGAGAGAGACAGAG
This sequence comes from Mixophyes fleayi, assembly GCF_038048845.1. Classification (NCBI taxonomy): domain Eukaryota; kingdom Metazoa; phylum Chordata; class Amphibia; order Anura; family Limnodynastidae; genus Mixophyes; species Mixophyes fleayi. The sequence continues at coordinate 244,498,180 of NC_134403.1, read as the reverse complement.
AGATTGATTAACCTACTAGTATGTTGCCACAGGGAAGAGAAAAAAAAATATTCCTTTACAGCACTGGCTAACCAGTCAGTAAGTTCTAGCACGTCAGTGTTACTACAAACTACTGTACATCTCCCTGACCTGCAGCTACATTACATTTTCTCTTTTGGACTGAAGACTATTCTGGTGTGTACAGAGCAAAGGAAAGATTAGAAAGCTATAACTGTTTAAGATTTAGTTTTGCACTTTATATAAAGTAATATTATACATTTTGCACATTCCAGCCTTCCTACAGCCACTGCAAGTGCAAAGATTGCTGCAAAAAAAAAAATGTTTCAAGAAATGAAAACATTCAGCAATCAATAGAGCCCACACATCAGAAGGAATAGCAGTGACAATGAAAATGTCCATATTTAAATATTAATGGACTTCTGTGGTTGAAACCTATGTAGATATGATGAAGTGTTTAGCAGACATGGTCCATTTATTGAAGTGTTCTGTTTGAAAGCCAGACAAGAGATTTTCAACGTGCAAGAATAGATTTACTTTTGTGTGTTTACCATAATAACGGTAATAGTGCGCAAGCCACGTTACTTTTGACAGTAACGCGGACAATTGAATATGCCCCTAAAAGTCTATTGAGTCGCCTTACTATCATTTTTATACAAATGACGCTGACATTAATCAAGAAATGTCAGAAATAAGAAAAAGTGGCAGGGTTACACTTATCAGCAACCAGCATAAATCAAACACACACTCACTCTTCTTGAATGATAAATAGCCAAGATATGAGATGCTTTGCATGCAATTAGCATGTTGAAATACAGGTTTCTACGATATTTCTAGGAAAACATGTATTTTTCTTGTACAATTCCGCCATATGATGTAGGATTGCCAAACTTCAAAAATATTATTTTCTAAAAATGTTATAAAAAAAAAAAGTGCGTTTTTAATGTTGCAGTATCATGCTATGATATCATGAGGATGTTGATAACAATGATGTTGTTTGTGTAAGTCCTGTACCGGTGAGTTTGTGACACTGGTGTGTCTTTGCTAGATGAGATATAAACTGCATGGTCTTTGTGTCGTTGCTCTGTCGCTTAACATCCAGCCAGCTCGCTGCAGTATTTGGCTGAAAGTATAAGAAAATAATATTGTGACCTGTGAGGTGGTCAAAATTGAATGGAAATGACTGCAAATTAGTGTTAGTGATGTTAATAATAATATAGGTACAAAATAGTACCTAAATTATGTTATTATAGCCCAAAAAAAATTAATTTTTTAACAAATTGCAAAACAAAACCAAATAAAACCAAAACCAAAACACGCAAGGGCAGTTTTGCCAAAACCAAAACCAAAACACGAAGGTAATCCAGATCCAAAACCAAAACCAAAACACGGGGGTCAGTGACCATCTCTAATCCAGGATGAGATGGTGTGGAGGCAACTGGACACCTGAGAGTTGAGGAAAGAGGAGAGATTAGGCGATGAGACATCGAGTTGAGTGTCGACATAGAGGTGATACTGGAGGCCAAATGAACTGATGAGGTATGGAGATATGGCATGTATAATAAACCTAAAAAATGTTCCCAGAGTGCTTCATTAACAACCCTGCAGCCCTGCTTAACCAAATGAGTTTCCATAACTCGAAACAATGTTAAATATTTATACATCAAGGTTTAGCAGATGGCACTAGATTGCGTCAAAACAGAATAATAAATTATTACAGCCACCACAGTTCAATACAGATATCTGTAGCAAGTTTCTATCTTCACTACTCCACAGGTGTACACAATTACTCCATATAAAATAAAATAAAAATATCGTACATAGTGAAGTACATTCTACGCTAGAGCACAACACCTCGTGAGAACTTAGATCCTTCACAACAAAGACACCCAATATCTGTGATAAAGTAATGAGATATCTCCTCGGACCCCAATGGTAATATGCTTACATCAAAATAGATGGAAATCACCTTCAAACATAAGGTCTTTTCGATTTTATTTTACTTACAATCACAAGGCTGGCCGGCTGTGACAAAGAACTTTAATGTAAAGAGGATGCTGGTGGGATGAAAAAGGCTTACTGTGGTCCTAGATATCATGTGGCATACAGTACACCAATGTAGCTTGAGTTGATTGTGGACAGTCTCCAAAGGGTGTAGGGAATCTCAGTATTGGCCAGATGGCAATCCTGGAAGGGTTCTCAGCCCATGATTTGGCTTATTATATCCTGGTATTGAACCAGGATATGAAGCGTCAGGTGGCCAGTTGATGGGTACTGTTATACGTGACATTATGGACAATAGTAGTGCCCTGGTACGCCCCTCTCTTTAAAAAGTTAAAATCAGAGGCTGTAGCCATTTTCTTTTCACTGTTGATATTGTGTCTATTATTGTGTGAATGATAGTTGCCTGTGTTTTCAGGATAAAGAGGCAGATAGTATTTTTGTGTAAAGTCAAGTATTACCTCCCTACTCCATTACAGATAGCTGCATCTCCTCCTACATCTTTAGAACAGTGTCTTGATGGGATCTGATACAGGTAAAACTGGGACTGAGTTACTGTGACATTAATGGCCTGTATATGAATAACTAATTTACATAGTTCATTTCTGCAAAGCAAGTCCGCCAAGCTGACAATCCCATTGTGTCTGCTGTGTTAGACAAGCATCTCCCTCCTTTCATTGCAATCTGCTGTAGAGGGATGAAAGAAAACATGAAGGACATATTTACTTAAGTAAAAACATAACAGCTATTTTATATATATATATATATATATATATATATTTCAGCCTAGCAATATACAGTCATACATTCATGACAAATAGTAGTTTTACTTGCTCTTTAATAAGGTTTCAGTGGTGCAGGCAATTGGTATTTGTGGTACTTGTTGGTACGCCGATGTTGCAAGTTCAAAGGCTTCAAGCTATAATGTTTGAACTGTCATGTAGTTTTTAAAAGTGTAACAATAGCACATGCAAAGTAAAAGCTTAATTGCAATGTTACATTATTATCATACATAGCTTTGTTGCTAGAATAATGTATAAAGGTGTGTCCTTCCTTTTTGAATGGTACGTCCTGCAAATATGCTGTTTATTTATTTAATTGAATATATACAGGCTTCAAAGGATGGCATGCACAATCCTCACAGCTGTTTGGTGGAAAATGTTGTCAATGTACCCACTTCTGTGTTTGCTGGCAGAAGATGAATGTGGAAGAAACATACTATTCTCTCTGATGTTGTGGCATGCGGACGACAGTTGGAGTAAGCTGTACACTGTCTCAACTCTTAGCCCAAGCTCCCAGTTTTCCTTATTCTCACAAATATAACGCTTTGAATATTTCTGACTACTGTTGGTAACATCACAGCAGCGCTGAGGATCAACTTACCAAAAAACAAGGCTGTTTTAGGATCTACAGAGCTACAATCTCTATCCAGCTGTGGGACCCACAGAGCTCAGCTGTCATTGCTGTTTCAACATCTGTTCAGCTACTTACTGAGCTCAGTTGGGATCGCTGTTACCATCTCTGTTTGGCTGCTAGACCCTGCGCACCCAACTGTTAACATCCTCCTGGACCTCGTGGTGTCAGAGCGGCAGAAACTGCCTACTCCATTAACATTAGCCAGGGGGCGGTAAAGTATCCTTCACCTCGTCCATTGTCCCACACAAATTGGATCAATTGTTCCTTTCTACTCTCACATTACCTACCCTAATACACATTCATTCTTATCTCTCCATCATGCACCTACTCAATTAACGGTCACTCTTATTTACTGTCACCATACTTTTCTCCAAACTCTGTTTCTTTGTCCATCATCACATTCCTCCGTCCCCGATTATGATTTCCCCTTCACTACTTCCCTCCTCGCTAGTCTGTACACAAGAACTGTTTTGTCTCCTGCACCCACCACACTCACCAGCCTACATAAGCATAAATAAACCTCACACCTACAAATCATTCTCGCATGTCCTCTTTCTCACCCTGCTCCTTCTCAAGGCTGCTGGTTATATCTTGCCTAATCCTGGGCCCCGCACAATCCCTATTATCTGCTGAAGCTCCTCACTGCACCCCAAACCTTTCCATCCATCCTGTACTTCCAATCCCGCCAACCATATCCACATATCTCCACTACCCTCTCTTCCCTTCTCCTGTGCACTATGGAACGCCCAATCTGTTTGTTACAAACTTACATCCATCGATGATCTATTCATTTCTAAATCCCTCAACCTCCTTGTCATTACAGAAACTTGACTCACCTCTTCTAACACTACATCCCCTGCAGCTCTCTCCTATGGGGGACTCTTCCTCAGCCATACTCCCAGACCCGGAAACTGACAATGTGGTGGAGTAGGCATTCTACTCTCTCCAAGCTGCACCTTCCAAGTCATACCTGCTGAACCCTCCCTCTCATTCTCTTCCTTTGATGTCCACACTAGCCGTCTATTTTAACCTCTCCACCTTCGTGTTGCTGTCATTTATCACCCCTCAGGTCCAGTTTCCCAATTCCTTGACAACTTTGCGGCCCTGCTCACTTATTTCCACAGCGCTGTGAAATCTGTGGCGCTATATAAATAAATGGTGATGATGATGATGATGATGATGATTTCCTATCCTTTGACCTGCCTACACTATTAGGTGATTTCAACATTTCCATTGATAATCCCACTGTCTCTTCTGCCACTAAACTTTTTTCACTTACTTCCTCCTTTGGATTCTCCTAATGGACCTCATCTCCCACCCACTGTGATGGGCACTCCCTTGACCTTGGCTTCTCCCGCTACTGCTCCATCTCTAATTTCTCCAATTTAGCCTTCACACTCTCCAACAACAACCTCATTTCCTTCAGCCTCACCTTACCTCATGCCCTGCACCCAAATACAAAGTACACAACGAAACCTAAGTACTCTTAACCCAATCCACTTCTCATTTTCACTAAAACAACTATTTTCTCCAATGACTGCATTGTCCTGTCCTAATCAGGCTGCCTTCTTCTATAACAAACACTCACTTCAGCCCTAGACAATGTAGCTCCAGCTACTACATATAGTCTCCGACAATCCAAACCCCAGCCATGGCCCAACAATCAGACCGCTACCTGCAAAAGTGCTCCCGCACTGCAGAGCACCACTGGAGGAAATCTCATTCCTATCCCAATTTCCTCCACTTTAAATTCCTCCATTCATCTTACAGCACTCCTCTTTCAATTGTCAAACAAACATTCATCAAATTTCTAATATCCTCCCAGTCTTCTAATGCACGCCACCTCTTTGCCACCTTCAACTCACTTCTCTGCCCACCTGCACCTCCTCCTTCTTCCTTCCTCACTGTCCATGATTTTGCAACCTATTTCAAAGACAAAATTGACACCATTCGACAAGATATTTCCTCACCCCAAATTCCACTCACTCTACCCACCTTTACCTACACTCCCCAATCGACCCTTAATTCATTCTCTCCAGTAACTGCAGACGAAGTCTGTGCATTCATTTTATCATCACACCCTACAACCTAGAAACTCGACCCTATTCCCTCCCAAATACTCCGCTCCCTCTCCTCCATTTCATGCCCACCTCTAACTCACCTCTTCAACCTGTCTCTCTCCACTGGCACATTTCCATCCTCCTTTAAACATGCACTCATCTCACCTATTCTAAAGAAACCATCTCTTGATCCAGCCTCTCTCTACAACTACCTCCCTATTTCTCTCCTCCCCTTTGCCTCCAAACTACTTGAGCGATTAGTGTGCAAATGCCTGTGTCATTTTCTCTCCTCTCATTCCATTCTTGACTCTCTGCAATCAGGCTACCGCGCCCAACATTCCACTGAAACAGCTCTCACAAAAGTGACCAATGATCTACTTACTGCAAAATCTAATGGTAATTTATCCATACTCATTCTCCTAGAACTCTCTGCTGCTTTTGATACTGTTGATCACCCTCTTTTCCTACACACCCTTCACTCCAGTGTTTCTACCTCTGGCACATCCTCCACTCTCACTATCTGTTGGGGTACCACAAGGTTCATTTCTTGGCCCTTTATTTTTTCAATGTACACCTCTTCTCTTGGAGCACTAATTCGCTCATTTGGCCTCCAATACCACCTCTATGCTGATGACACCCAAATAAATATCTCTTCCCCTGACCTTTCTCCTTCTATACTATCTTGTGTAGCCAACCGTCTTTCTGTTCCCTCCTGCCAAAGTCACCACCTACTCTCAAATCTCCCTCACTGTAAATAACACAATAATTTCCTCAGTCTCCCAAGTCCGCTGTCTTGGTGTCACACTTGACTCTGTCCTTTGCTTTATTCCCCATATCCTGACTCTCTCCCAGTCCTGTCGACTCCACCTTAAAAACATATACGCCCTTTTCTATCTCAACATGCTACCAAAACTCTTATCCATTCTCTTATCATCTCCCGTCTTGACTATTGCAACCTCCTGCTATCTAGTATTCCTGACACCCATATATCCACACTTCAATCCATCCTAAATGCTGCTGCAAGACCGATCTTGCTCTCTCACCGCTCCACATCTGCTGCAGCTATTTGCAAATCCCTACACTGGCTCCCTGTGTCCTCCAGAATCAAATTCAAATTACTCACCATTACCAACAAAGCCCTCAACAACAACAATACCCCTGCATACATCTCAAATCTCATATCAAAATACTCTCCCTCCCACCCTCTTAGATCTACCTCTGACCTTCGCCTTGTATCGTCTCTGATTCCACCATTTACTTCCACCTACAAGACTTCTCCCGTGCTACTCCCCACTTATGGAATTCCCTACCACACTCAATCAGACTTTCTCACAGCCAAATCTTTAGATGCTCTTTGAAAATCCATCTCTTTTTTAGAGGTGATCTTATCCCCGATAACACTATTCACACCCTCACAACTATCCCAATCTCTACTCTGAGCCACTCTCGCTCCTCTTGTTTTGGCTGTGCTCTTTTCCCTTTTGAATGTAAGCTCTCTAATGAGCAGAGTCCTTCATACCTTTGTTTTCATGTTCTGTTCATGTTTCACGTATGTCCTGTTTTATATATGTCCTTGTCTCCCCTACTGTGCTGCGCTGCGAAGCACTGTGGCGCCTTACAAATTTACGATAATAATAATAGTAGTAATAATAATAATATTATTCAAATTGTGCCAAACCATCATCATTTCTGTCACCAGTATGTGGATTGTGCACAGGTGAGCAGTTTCTCTGGTGGAGGGGCCACTGTGTTAATCCAAAGTGACCTCTTTCATAAACCTCCTGTGACTTATCTGTTGAAAAAGATCTGAGGTAGTTTTGATGTGGCATGGATATATATCTAAGAGATTCTGTTGATTGAACTCTTGAGGATTCAAACCTAGGCGCTTGTATTGCAAAGTAGTTGTTGGTGTGGGCTGAAGATCCTCTCAAGCTAATCTTATGTAAGATTTCAGAGCCAATCAACAGTCTGTTTTGAAATCTAAAAAAACATACCAAACAAGGAAGAGCGCAAAGCAACAAGCCTATTAAAATTACAATTTAATCTCAAGCAAAATACGGATAAGACATATAACCATATTAAATTCAATATTGAAATAGACGCTGACCACTAATATAGTAAGCAAGTCAACCATCAATCAAATGAAATGGCCAGAAAAATGATTAATATGGTACCATATATAGAAAAATTGCCGTTATCAATGTCCATTCACAAACAGGAGAATTAGATATTGATGGAAGTATTGTGATCCTCTTAGGCCAACGTAATAATGGATAATTAAAGAACCTGTTACCGTCTGGTCTCAATGACAGTATTGAACTGAATAATATATAAAGTTTCAAACGTATTTCTACAACTTATGTATGGCCTTTAATTTTCAATTTTAGTCTTTGTACTGTAATGGTTATTGATATCAATCATTAATGATCTCTGAGTCTTTACAGGTTTTAAGACTCACCATCTGGAATATTGGTCATTTTGTTCTTATATATATATTTCTTTTATATATATATATTTGTAATACTATATATAAGTAGGTACTGTATATTGATTTATATAGGCTTTGCTTATGTCGTTTAATTGGTTCTGTGGATCATGTTAGGTTGTACATATGCATTGGTTATATGCATTATTTAATAAAATGTAATAATTTTTAGATATAGGTTGTGATTTTGTAAGAAGGTCTTTTATCCATGGTTTGATTTGTGTGGATAAGCATTACCTATATTTTGTGTTCTTTCTGGTCAGGGGATCTGGCTATGAGAGACATAACATCTCTCATGGAGATATATTGCCAGATATCCTCATAATGAAGATTTGATTATTGGACAATCCGGGTCAGTTAGCTGACGATTGTGTGATCATAAGTAACCATAAGGGATGTAATGCTTCTTAATTGAGCGTTATGCTGCAGGATATTTCCGCTATAAATGTTACACTATTGGACTATCCCGGACGGCCAGCTGACGATCATGTGACCATGAATCTGACAACATAGGAAATCGGGCATTTCCGTGATGAATGTCAAACTACCGGATATCTTCGGACGGTCAGCTGACGATCACGTGACCAGCCCCATGTGACCAGTTTGGTGTATTTAAACCAGCGCCGCTGGATTTTCTCATTATATCTACCTCTGATGAAGCGGCAGCACGCCGAGAAATGCGTTAGGATTGATACTCACAGAGTATAACCAGGTGGTGGCCAGTTTATAACCCCGGGATTGTTTTGGATTGAACAGCGCATTTTAAGCCGTTATTTTAAACCTCACTGGAGACTGTGGAGTAGGACCTCTTATGGCAGCTTGGAATCCATGGGCTTATGAAGATAAGCTAAGTACCTGATAATATCTACAAGTGCTGATTGCACTGATCGGTGCATTTAATATTGGGACACTGATACAGGTTTTTTAATTATCCATTATTACATTGGCCAAAGAGGATCACAATACTTCCATCAATATCAAATTCTCCTGTTTGTGAATGGACATTGATAACGGCAATTTTTCTATATATGGTACCATATTAATCATTTTTCTGGCCATTTCATTTGATTGATGGTTGACTTGCTTACTATATTAGCGGTCAGCGTCTATTTCAATATTGAATTTAATATGGTTATATGTCTTATCCGTATTTTACTTGAGATTAAATTGTAATTTTAATATGCTTGATGCTTTGCGCTCTTCCTTGTTTGGTATGTTATTTTGTATTTTTGACAGATCCAGATTCTGTCTTTGAAGAGCTGCAGCATTAGTTTTTCTTGAAGGATAATTGCAGCGCCTTACAAATGTATACATGTTTTGAAATCTGGAAACTTCTCCAGTTTGATGTTTATCAAGAGCACAGTGAGCACATTCCTGTCAATGAAATATTTGGGGTGGAGGAATCGGGGCGATCCTGGTGCTCCATTACATAGACCAGTGATAGGCAAACCAGTCCTCAAGGGCCATCATCCTAGGATTTCTGTCTGTAGAAACAGGTGGGATAATTACTGACCCAGCCAAATAGATTAACTCAGCTGTGCATGATTAAAGAAATCCAAAAATCATGAACTGTTGATGGCCCTTGAGGACTGACATAGACAATCTGTTTATTATTTGTGATAGTGACCCAAACAGTGCTCTCAAATTATTTAAACTTCTTAACACAAACACCTTTATTCTCACATTCACTCACATGTACAGCAGAATTTCCACAAAATATCTTGAGCTGGTTGATGATAAGATTGTTAGTTCCACCTATAAAAAATCTACTATTACATATCTACATTACAAAAGCACACATTACAAACCATGGAAAACTAACATTCCTCAAAGTCAATTCCTGCATTTAAAAATGAATTGTTCCTCTATACCTTTGACACTAAAGTTAGGAAAAGGTCGAACTAGTTTTTGGATGACAAGACCTTTGGATGAAGCTAGCAGTAGTAATAGGGATCATTCTGCAAGAGCAGAAGAAATATAAAACTAAGTCCCATTTTATTGTGGACCTGGCTTATAATAATAACTCCACTTCTAACCACTTCTAACATTCAATTTTTTTTAAAATAAAAATGATTTAATTCTGAGCCAGGACAAAGTCCTTAAGATATTCTTTACTACAGACCCTGTGATTATTTTTAAGAAAGGATCAAGTATTGAAAACTTACTTGCTTTCAGTTATTTTAACAGTAATGCAGTATTAAAACCTCCTTTGAAAAACAACAGAATACTTGGCTCTCACAAAATCCATTAGGTTTTTATGGACGTGGCAAAACATCTTATCTAATTTATCAACATATTACTAATAGTAATAGAACATTAGAAATTACTTCTCATAAGTATAAAACACAATTTAGTCTTAAGAATTGTATAAACTGAGATGCTAGCTTTATGATCTATTTGTCCCAATTCAGTATATACTGTAAATATTATAGGTTGCATAACGTAGATTCACATGACATAACTGCAATAGTTTTAATAAATGAAAGACACATAGTATATTGAAACAATTTTAGTTACATCAAAACACTGACCCTAAAGATTTGTCAGTGGTGGGACTCAAACACATTCCATGTACTAAACGAAAGGGTGACAGATACTGTGATACTGACAGATGACAGCCACATAAATATTGTTTGAATAAACTGTGCTTTTATTGTTCACATTACCAATAAGACACCACACTTTCGTCAGGATGTCACCAGGTAACCCTAACTCTGACTAGACACAGTCCTTCTGCCTACTCACCGGTCAACAATCTGGCATCGGTCATGCTGCACAAAAGCACAATACAGGTTTAAATACAGTACACTTTAGTCTAATAACCTCATTAGACCCTATCCTCCACCAGTGTAGGTTCAACGTAGGAGTCTCACGCTGCAAGAATTTAAACCTTTCTGCAGCCTGTGACTGCTGACTTCCCAGGACCTCATCTGTCCCTATGTAGGAGAGGTGTGACAAATAACCCTCTTTGTCACAATACAGACACATCTGCATGCAAGAAACATATTGGATATTAAATTTAGTGACTCTAGCCTGACGGTCTTAATGAAACAGTGGATTTAAATATGATTATCTAATGAGGATTTAATTTTGGTGAGATAATGATTTGCATGGCTTTAAAATGGTGTGTACTCCCCTGTGACCATAAGAGAATTTTAACAGTTATCAGTGTATGCTGCAATTAAACCATGTGGTTCTGCATAGTGTGGTAGATTTCACATATAACTATGGCTATATACCAAAATTATTTTTGCTATATGAACTGTGGAGCTTTGTACTGAATCAAGTGATGGTTTTATATATAGACTTTTTTTTAGTTTTATTTGGTTTACATACTCTTTAAAATAGAGTCTTTACACTCCACCTTTATGAACAAACTTTTGAAGCTTTGTGTAATAATGTCAGATACTAACTAGCAAAATAATTGCAATACACACTTCAATTACAATACCTCTGTGTCTCGGTTTGTAATTTAGTGGGCATGTGAACCAATAGTTGATTTCTATTGTTGTTTTATTTTTATATAAATGTTGTGTTTTATAAATCTTAAGACATGGGTTATATTTTATACTTAGGATGGTCTTCTCCACATTGTTAACATATGTATTTTTAAATTTTAGTTCTGATCAATGATCACATATTGTGTTGCAGGTGACTGCGATTCTTAAGATAGTTTTTCATGTGACCAAGTTGATAAATACATTGTCGTGTCAGTGGTCTGCCAACAGGACCCATTCTACGGTGGTGGCACAACCGGGTTGGAAGCAGCCACAAGCCAGGCAGAGCCAGACCCTTTTCATGAATAAAGGTGACAAGGTCAAATTCAAATTCAAAGCCATGATGTCAGATTAATTATCAGTATCTGGGACAGGTCAGATACAGGAAACAAGGAAAAGACAGCAGGGCTTACAGTTAAGGCAAATACAAGCTAAAACATGCAGGCTGGACGGGAATCAGAGGCACATAAATTCACCCATGCCAATGAACATATTAACCCTTGTGTCTTCTAATCATCTACAACCATATGCAATGTTGTTTTGATATCTCCAACTCATAACAAATGATTAGCGAGCCAGACGTGTCTCTAAGAGATAGGCTTAGAGGAACATAGACAAAATGCAGCATGTCTGGAACAGCAAAATAAATTATTTTATGGTGAATTAAATTAAATCAGAATTTGCCCGCTGAATGAAATAAAAAATGTGATAAATTGTTCTGACATGTTTTGAGATGTAAAATAAATAAGTAATAAATAAGTACCACTGATGCTGCTTCTTTTTCTGCCAAAAAACATTCTTCTGGTGCTTAATTATTATTAACTTTTCATTTAAGTACTGTACATAATAAAAGAACTATCCAAAATGATGATGCACTCTTGCATTGCAAAAGTCACAAAATGGGGAAGGTTAGTTTTGTGCAGAATAGGAACATAAATCATATTAATGCTGTTCCTCCTCATAGTAGGAAGAGAGCTAAGATCAGGTTAACAGTTGTCAATATAGTTAGTGCCAGAGTTGATATCAACCCTTTGTTTTCCAATGGTGCTCTCCAGCAGCATGAATTTCGCTTCACTTTTTTGTAACAACATTTACATTTTTATTCTTTCCTTGACAGATGGGCTTTCAAGCAACATTATGTGTGTTTACAGTAGTAAGTTGTTTCAGATGTTACAAAATTGATCACTAGATGGCGTTTGAATACAGTGATGGGCGGGCAAAAATGAGAGGTTTTTTTTACTGCAATAATGGTAAAAATGCGTGCCCGCAATGTTCGGCAATTGAATCTGTCACTTGTTGGTGTATAAGTACAGTGCTGCAACCTACTTGAGAGAAGCTTACTGCTTGTGATTTGGCTTGTATAAAAAAGAACATTCACAAGCAATCCAGCTGTAATTTGTTTATGAAAAGCTATAAGGTAGTTTCCATTTAATTTTAGTTACTATAAAATTATTTTGAAGTATGTAAATGCTATATAATATACCTGTTAACTGTAGGCATCATTGCCTATAACTGAACCTGTTTATTTAAGAGGTTTTGTAATGTTTACAATGACAAATTGTTGTTTGCTGGATCATATTATCTATGGATCCTGCATCATTTCATAGAACATGAAAATGAGGACATATTGTATTGCCACCAGTGATTCCTGGTCTCTCTGATGTTGATTAATCGGATTCTGAATCAGAAATACTTGCCGACAATAGTGATGATCCCGATTATACACCAGAGGCTCCTTCCACAAGGGGGTTGCTGCTGGCACCAGAATCTGAATTTGATACAGATAGAGATAGTGTAGAGGTTGCAAGCACTAAAACTATAACTCTAGGAAGCACATCTGTGGTCAGCAGTAACAGGCGTCAACACAGGAAAGAACCCAGACAATTTGATTACTGATATGAAATTGCCACGAACAGCAGCAGGAGTCACAACACTCTATAGATGAAATGATAGTGCCATACATGGGCTGGCTGGCAGACTTTAGCCTGAAGGGCAAACACACAGCACTAGCCCATAAGTTGTTAAAGTAATTCTATTGTTTTACAATAAGCATTGCCCAATCAATTGTATGTGTTTCCAAAGCACAAAGTTATTTATTTTTAGCAGGTGTAAATAGTCAACAATTCAATACATTATTATATTTTAATGCAGTACAGCACAGCCAATACCAAAAGATAAGTACATACCAATGCAATAGCTTGCGCATGCTGCGCACCCACGGGACGCGGTGGACAGTATATCTGTTTAGAATACTGCGTCAGAGTTGACTGAGAGTCAGGGTGTGTGCAGCTATGATTATATACAGTACAGTGTTACACTTGAACAATAGAGATGACGTAGATTGTTTCTATAGGTCCAGAGGTTGGGTGGGTCCAGGCCAGACAGGTTATAGGTTGATTCAATCTAAGGAATCCAAAGAAGGGGGTCTTCTCTCCACGGGGTCTGCTCCTTTCATAGCCAGTATCATACAAAGGTTTACTCTCTAATATCAATAACTAAAGTATGCAATGTGCGATCTCTTCGCTGACTGCACCGGACAGCTGCTGATGATTAGGGCTTCAATATGATATCAGGCATGACACCTTTCCTATAACCTAAACCTTTAATAACACTACAATGTACATATAATCACTATATATATATATATATATATATATATATAGACTAATAATAAACCGAATACTATCTGCTCCTGAATTACAGTGTAACAGAACCAATATGAGATTATATAAATAACTAAATGTTGTAATGAGAGAGTGTGCATGCGTATTTTACCGTGCGAACGCACCACGCTACGTAACACGTGGCGTACGCTTCGCAATATGCACGGCAAACCAATATTAAACCAATATACTTTCGTTCATCCAATTATACGACTTCAACAAAGTATAGGTACAATATATATTCATCAGGCTATTTTAGTGTTGCTTAACCCAGCGGTACCTCATTATAGAAAATTATAAATCTTAAATTGAGCTTGTGATTTCACTGCTTTTTTTATTTCAAGTGCTGTTTTTGTTTAAAGTGTGGAGTTAGTTCCAGTAAGGAGTTAAATCCAGGAAGGGGTTTAATCTGGTAAGTGGCTAGGAAAGGCTAGTACTAAAGTTCACTGTAGGCTATAAGAAGTTAGGTTAGCCATAATAAGATGAGTAGTAGCAGGCTTGATGATCTCACTCAATGCATATCTTGTCATATGTATGCACACTTGGAGCAAGTGTTCCAAGGTTTACACCTCTGTGAGAAATGTGAGCAATTGGTCTCTTTGGAAGCCCAGGTAACTGATCTAAAGCAGACCATTGCAACATTGAGAGACATTGCCAACCTTGAGCAGAGTTAACAGCTCACCGTTGATGCAATAGCTGAGCAGGGTGGAGCAGAGACAGAGGAGGATGCACAGGTAGGCAGCTGGGTAACAGTTACTAGGGGTAGCAGAGGGAGGAAGAGGCAGGCCAGTTCTGAGCTAGGCAATCCCAGCAGATTTGCCAGATTGGATGAAGATACTGTGGAAGGCAGTTCAGAATTGGTAGAGTTGGATGAGACTGCTTCCTCTAGTAACCAGGAGAATGGTCTCTCCAGCACAGAGGGGACCAAAGTTACTCAGGGACCCAGGCAGATTGTGGTAGTAGGGGATTCAATTATTAGGAAGGTAGATAGGGCAATCTGTTACCGGGACCGTGCATGCAAAAACAGTGTGTTGTCTCCCGGGTGCTCGGGCTCGGCATATTGCGGATCGGGTGGACAGATTGCTGGGAGGGGCTGGGAATGACCCAGCGGTTTTAGTGCATGTTGGCACCAATGACCGAGTTAGAGAAAGAAGGGGTGTCCTAAAGAATGATTTCAGGGACATAGGTCGGAAACTTAAGGCAAGGACATCCAAGGTAGTATTTTTGGAAATACTACCTGTGCCACGCGCTAGTCCAGGGAGGCAGCGGGAGATTAGGGAGGTTAATGCGTGGCTAAAAGATTGGTGTAAGAAGGAGGGTTTTGGATTCTTAGAGCACTGGGCTGATTTCTCGGTCAGTTTCCATCTTTATTGTCGTGATGGATTGCACCTGAATGAGGAGGGGGCTGCAGTGCTAGGGGAGAGGATGGTTAGAAGGTTGGAGGAGATTTTAAACTAGGCTCCGGGGGGAGGGGCAAGCAAGTATTTATGGGATAGACATTGAGAGTAGTAAGGAGGAATTTAAAAAGAGTAAAGGGGGTGGAGAGGGGGGAAAGGGAAGCATAGCCGATAAGGAGCGGCCCTTTTTAAAGCAAAAAGAAATACCTAAGGGAGGCAATAGACTTAAGTGTATGCTTGCAAATGCAAGAAGCCTGACAGGTAAAATGGGGGAGTTAGAACTAGTAGCAATGAATGAGCAGTATGATATTATAGGTATTACTGAGACCTGGTGGGATGATACACATGACTGGGCAGTCAACTTGGAAGGCTATTCTCTCTTCAGGAGGGATAGGGTAAATAAAAGGGGAGGAGGAGTATGTCTTTATATTAAGCCAGAATTAAAACCAAGTATTCAGGAAGTTATATACGAGAATATTGGTGATAATATAGAGGCATTGTGGGTGGAAATCTCCAGCGGAGGAAAAAGTTCAGAGAAGTTTCTGATAGGGATATGCTATAAATTACCAGATATTAGTATGATTGAGGAAGCCCAACTTCTACAGCATATTGAAAAGACTACACAACTGATCAAATTTTAATTATGGGGGATTTTAATTATCCGGACATTGATTGGAGTACTGAGACCTGCGGTACAGCTAGGGGAAATAGGTTTCTGAGCACGCTAAAAGACCATTACATGTCCCAATTAGTAGAGGAACCAACTAGGAACCGGACTATACTGGACCTAGTAATAACAAACAATGTAGACGTAATATCAAATATTCAAGTAAAGGAGCACTTGGGAAACAGTGATCATAATATGGTCTCATTTGAAATTAGTTTCCAGAAACAACAGTATAAGGGATCAACTAGGACTGTAAACTTTAAAAAGGGAAATTTTAATATGCTAAAGGAGTCTATAAAGAGCATAAACTGGGACAAAGCCTTTGAAGGAAAAAATACGGAAGAAATGTGGGCTGTCTTTAAAATGTTGTTGGAAACATACACGTATAAGTTCATTCCTATGGGAAATAAATGTAAAAGAATTAAGTCTAAACCAATGTGGCTAAATAAAAAGATAAGGGAAGAAATGCAAAGGAAGAAGCGGGCATTTAAATTGTTTAAGTCTGAAGGGTCAGAGGAGTCCTTCCATAGGTACAAGGAATGTAATAAAACATGCAAAAAGGAAATTAGATTGGCTAAATTAGAAAATGAAAGGCACGTTGCAAAAGAAAGTAAGACAAACCCCAAAAAGTTTTTTAAGTATATAAATGGCAAAAGGATTAAAAAAGATAATATAGGACCCCTAAGAAGTGAGATGGGTGAATTGATAAATGATACTAAGGAAAAAGCAGAGGTATTAAACACGTTCTTTTTTTCAGTATTTACCAGAGAGGAACAAATGGCAGGAGTAATACATAAAAATGGAAATGAAACCATGCCATTAATTAATACTTGGTTGTCAGAGGAAGAAGTCCAAAGGCGACTGAAGAATATTAAGATAAATAAAGCTCCAGGTCCAGATGGCATACACCAAAGGGTCCTTATGGAGTTAAACTCG
Source organism: Mixophyes fleayi (assembly GCF_038048845.1). Lineage (NCBI taxonomy): Eukaryota > Metazoa > Chordata > Amphibia > Anura > Limnodynastidae > Mixophyes > Mixophyes fleayi. The sequence continues at coordinate 244,481,061 of NC_134403.1, read as the reverse complement.
GAAATAGCTAGACCGCAATTCTTAATTTTCAGAGATTCAATCTCATCAGGCTCAGTACCAAGGGATTGGCGAATAGCAGATGTGGTGCCATTGTTTAAAAAGGGGACGAGATCACAACCAGAGAATTATAGACCTGTAAGCCTGACATCAATAGTGGGGAAACTACTGGAAGGTATTTTAAGGAACAGTATTCAGGATTACTTGGTACGCAATAAAATTATTAGTGGAAATCAACATGGATTTGTGAGGGATAGGTCATGTCAAACTAATCTAATTAGTTTCTACGAGGAAGTTAGTGGGAACTTAGACCAGGGCAGGACAGTAGATGTGGTCTACTTAGATTTTGCAAAGGCCTTTGATACAGTGCCACACAAGAGGTTGGTTTACAAAATAAGGGAACTGGGTCTAGGAATCAAAATTTGTACTTGGATCGAAAACTGGTTAGAGAATAGGGAACAGAGAGTTGTGATAAATGGAACATTTTCTAATTGGTCAAAAGTCTTAAGTGGAGTACCTCAAGGTTCCGTGCTGGGACCACTCCTTTTTAATATATTTATTAATGACCTTGGTGATGGTCTAGAGAGTAAAGTTTCTATTTTTGCAGATGACACTAAACTCTGTAAGGTAATAAAATCAGAGCAAGATGTAGCTTCTCTACAGAGGGACTTAAAAAAACTGGAGGATTGGGCGGCCAAATGGAATATGAGGTTTAACACAGATAAATGTAAGGTTATGCATTCAGGGATCAAAAACAAGAACGCAATCTATAAATTAAATGGAATTAATTTAGGAGAATCTATAATGGAAAAGGATTTGGGAGTGCTCGTAGACAGTAGACTTAGCAATAGTGCTCAATGTCAAGCAGCAGCTGCAAGGGCAAACAAAGTATTGGCATGCATAAAAAGGGGCATAGATGCAAGGGAAGACAGTGTAATTTTGCCACTGTATAAATCGTTGGTAAGACCTCATCTTGAATATGCAGTACAGTTCTGGGCACCACTCTATAAAAAAGATAATTTGGAACTAGAAAGGGTTCAGAGAAGGGCGACAAAATTGATAAAGGGTATGGAGTCATTAAGTTATGAGGAAAGGTTAACCAGTTTAGGCATGTTTACTTTAGAAAAGAGGCGTCTAAGGGGAGATATGATTACTATGTACAAATACATTAGGGGTCAATACAGAGAGCTTTCATGGGAACTTTTTACCCCAAGGACCATACACAGGACACGTGGTCATCCCCTAAGGTTAGAGGAGAGGAAATTTCACAACCAGCAAAGGAAGGGGTTCTTTACAGTAAGGGCAGTCAAGATATGGAATTCATTGCCAGGGAAGGTTGTGATGGCAGATTCAATAGATATGTTTAAGAAAGGGTTAGACAAATTTTTAGCGGTAAGGTGTATCCAGGGATATGACCGTTAATTTAAAATAAAGGATAGTAGTGGATATAGGGTAAAAATTGGATTGCAATATTGAGTCTGGGGGGATTTTCAAATTTGAAACAGATTGGCGGTTGCCTATTCTGGATTAATTTCTAATATTAGTGCAGGATCGTAGGAGATCCAAAATAGGTTGAACTTGATGGACTGGTGTCTTTTTTCAACCTCATCAACTATGTTACTATGTAAATAATGAAAATAAATCATGCAACAAAAAAACAAACCTCACTTTTTAGTACATTTTATGTCTGCCTACAGCACCTTTTTTCTACATACCTAGCTGACTATAATGGGGTTTATACAGGGGCGGATTGGGAACTTAAAGTGGCCCTGGAAAAATTTCTGGAAGTGGCCTCGTGTGGGCGGGACCATATCAACTGTAGGCGGGGCAAGCACAAAAGGAATCGGGATTAGTACAAAGTCGACTATGCCACCAGAGGTCTGTAAAGTGCTAGACTCCCCTTTACATAGCACCCTTCATCCAACATTCCCACCCATGGGACAAACATGTCCCTGGGCGGGACAGAACCCTAAATCAGGACTGTCCCGCTAAAATCGGGACAGTTGGGTGGTATGATTATTGGTTCACCCACATAATGGCTGCCTTCTCTGTGTACGAGTGCTGGGTACACTTTGACTAATACATAGTAAGTAGGACAATATGAGCAACTAAATTTAGCAGTAGTAAACCAGTAACAGAAAATGTCATCACAATATATAGTCATGGCCAAAATTTGAGAATGACACAAATATTATTTTCACAAAGTCTGCTGTCTCAGTTTTTATGATGGCAATTTGCATATACCCCAGAATGCGGAATCGAGGCACCACCAGTGCATAGCTTTCTTAGTATTGGCAGCAGGCAGGTGTGAGTGCACACACAGTGAGGTGAAGAATTTTGGAGGAAGTCCTGATGTCAAGAAGGCCAGCAAAGAAGCCACTTCTCTCCAGTAAAAACATCAGGGATAGAATGATATTCTGCAAAAAGTACAAGGAATGGACTACTGAGGACGGGGGTAAAGTAATTTTTTCTGATGAATCCCCTTTCAGATTGTTTGGGGCACCTGGAAAAATGCTTGTCCAGAGAAGAAAAGGTGAGGACTACCATCAGTCCTGTGTCATGCCAACAGTAAAGCATCCTGAGACCATTCATGTGTGGGGTGCTTCTCAGCCAAGGGAGTGGGCTCACTCACAATTTTGCCTAAGAACACAGCCATGAATAAAGAATGGTACCAAAACATCCTCCAAGAGCAACTTCTCCCAACCATCCAAGAACAGTTTGGTGGTGAACAATGCCTTTTCCAGCATGATGGACACCTTACCATAAGGCAAAAGTGATAACTAGGTGGCTCAGGGATCAAAACATCAAAATTTTGGGTCCATGGCCAGGAAACTCTCCAGACCTTAATCCCATTGAGAGCTTGTGGTCAATCCTCAAGAGGCAGGTAGACAAACAAAAACCCACAAATTCTGACAAACTCCAAGCATTGATTAGGCAAGAATGGGCGGCCATCAGTCAGTATGTGGCCCAGAAGTTGTTTGACAGCATGCCAGGGCAAATTGCAGAGGTCTTCAAAAAGAAGGGTCAACACTGCAAATATTGACTCTTTGCATAAAGTTAATGACATGGTCAATAAAAGCCATTGATACTTATGAAATGCTTGTAATTTTACTTCAGTATACTATAGCAATATCTGACAAAAAGGTCTAAAACTTTGTGAAAACCAATACTTGTGTCATTCTCAAAACATTTGGCCATGACTGTACATATTTGTGTGCCAATATAGAAAAATACAGTTGGCAGACTGTCCTGCTCTCTCTTACCTGTTCTTGCTGCTTTCCCTACCTGTGGTTTCTGGTGTCTCTTGCTCAGTTTGCCGCTTGTCTGGATCCTGAAATGCTGGGGGCCCTATCTTGAAAAGAAAACGGGTACATGAAATTTAGAAAACTCTAAGGAGCTCTGGTGTTAAATCAAAATAACTCACATATAATGATAAGGCCTCCCTCCAACCCCAACATTAAAATACTAGCATTCACATTGAATAAATAAACCACCCTCCAAGAGCCCCAGCAATAAATTAATAGCATTTACATTTAATAAATATAACCATTTCTCACAACTATCCTGGCATTAAATAATTCATATTTAAATTTAATAAATAGACCTCATTGTCCCCAAACTCACCCCCACATTCAATTAATAGCCCCCAAATCACCCCATTTTAAATAATAGGCCCACTATTAAATTACATTACCCCATCACCCCACAAACAAAATAGCACCTATTAGCCACCACCTACCTCACACCCACATTACATTGCCACACGCCCCCTTGTCATCACACACAGCACTGACATCAGCCCCCCCTTCACACACACACACTGACATCAGCCCCCCCTTCACACACACAACACTGACATCAGCCCCCCTTCACACACACAACACTGACATCAGCCCCCCCTTCACATACACAGTACTTCCATTATTTCCCCCTTCAAACACACACACAACACTGACATCAGCCCCCCTTCACACACACTGTACTGTCATCAGCCCCCCTTCACACACACTGTACTGTCATCAGCCCCCCCTTCACACACACACCTGTTATCAGCGCCCCCACTTCACACTTCACACTTACCTGTCATCCGCTTCCAGCCGCGCTTTTTGCTCTGCTCACATGGGACGGCACCTGTCACATGGTGCACGTTCCATGTGATACTTAGCTGTTACAGGATAGGCCACGCAGAGGGGGAGGGAGGGACAGATCCGCGGCCACTAGAAGGAAGGTGGCTGGTCCCGGGGAAAGGGGCCAGCCATCTTCCTTGTTTAAAAAAAAAAAAAAAAAACGTCAGGCGGCACACGGGCGGCCTCATCCAGTCCTCGGCCTAGCGGTAAAATTCCCGGTAGTGCCTATGACCAATTCGCCCCTGGGTTTATATATATATATATATATATATATATATATATATATAGTAATAGGTTATAATATAATGCTCTATTACAGTACTGAACAAAAGGGCTGATTTATCAAAATGCAATGATGTTTTTGCCAGCAAAAGGGCTTGTTTGTGCTTTGCCCTGTATACTGATAGGGTTATTATTTCTTTTAGGGAGAAACTAAATCAATATGAGGGATGGCACTGGGAGGAGGTCCAGAACTGGGTTAAGTCTCTGGGTCTATGGAATTAGTGGCACTATATAAATAAATAGATGATGATGATGATGATAATGATGATGATGGGAGACCCAGGGCACTTATAGAGGGAATAGCCCTAAGATGTAGCATGGTTATCATATTAGACAAATTTTAAACAAATACACAGGCTATACTGTGTGCACTACTGTTAGGTCTACGCAGCTCTGCCTTCCCAGACAGTACAGTGTGAAGCAGGACATACCTCCCAACTGTCCTTCCAGTCGGACCAAATCCTGACTATCGAGACAGTCACCCAAATTCGGAACTGTCCCACCAGATTCAAGACAGTTGCGAGAATGTCCTGCTCTCTTCTACCTGTTCTTGTTACTTTCACTACCTGCAGATGATGATTTATTTAGCTCAGTTGCTGCTTGTCTGGATCCTGTAATGCTGGGGAAAATGTTGAAAAAAAAAAAATGGGTACATGAAATTTAGTAAATTCCAACCAACCCAGGTGTTAAATTAATAGAACCCACGTTTTATAATTAGACCTCCCTCCAGCTCGAACATTAAAATAATAGTATTCACATTTCATAAATAGACCTATTTTCCTCCAACCAGCCCAAACATTAAATAAATAGTATTCCCATTTAATAAATATGTCCCTCCCTCCAAACAGCCCCAGTAATAAATTAAATAGCATTTACATTAAATAATAAATATAATAAATATAACCCTTTCCCACAACCATTAAATAATCCCGGCATTAAATAATTAGGCTTCCCTTTAACTCCAACATTAAAATAATAGTATCTACATTTGTTAAATAGATCTATTTCCCCCAACCAGTCCAGGGGGTAAATGTATCAAAGTCCGGTTTTTTCATCTCACGGGAGATCGGTGTCTTTGCAGCTAAAATTTAAAGGGGCGATGGCTTGTAAAGACAAACTTGCCTTCACAAGCCATCGCCACTTTAAATTTTAGCTGCAAAGACGCCAATCTCCCGTGAGATGAAAAAACCGGACTTTGATACATTTACCCCCAGATATTAATTTAAAAGCATTTACAGCATACTACATCTACAAACTACAAAGCATACTACAGCTTGTAGTACAGTATTCTATGAATGGATTGTGCAGCTGCATTGAGTAGTAGTATCATCATCATCATCATCACCATTTATTTATATAGTGCCATTAATTCCACAGCGCTGTACAGAGAACTCACTCACATCAGTCCCTGCCCCATTGGGGCTTACAGTCTAAATTCCCTAACATACACACACAGACAGACAGACAGACTTGGGTCAATTTGTAAGCAGGCAATTTACCTACTAGTATGTTTTTGGAGTGTGGGAGGAAAACGGAGCACCCGGAGGAAACCCACGCAAACATGGGGAGAACCAGGGCTGCCAAGAGAAATTCAGGGCCCGGGTACAACAAATTCATGGGGCCCCACTCATAGTCGAGTAGGCCCCAAAAAAATTTTGCGCCGCCTAACGAAAAAATTCAAGGGTGTGCTCATACATTCAAGGGCGTGGCAATGCGTCGTTGGGGCGTGGCTAGCCTAACAGCGGTGCAAATTTTTTGGGGTGTGTGGTCATACATTTGGGGCGTGGCAATGCGCCATTGGGGCGTGGCTAGCACATCAAAATCACAAGGTCCTGAATTCACCAGAGCGTCACATATGTCCCAGCACTCCTGACTTTTAAGACATCTACCACCACAGTGTAGTATACAAAGAATGCAGTGTGTACACAAACAGTTCAGTCTTGGCCTGCACCTTACATTGGGCACGACACTCACCAAAAATTCCCATTGTCCGTACTAGAATCACAACATTTCACACACTCTGCTGCTATCTCCTACCTGTTCTTCTCACTTTCACCACATGTAGCTGCTGGTTTCTTTAGTTGCGGCTTTGTCTGGATCCTGGAATGTTGAAGGACCTATTTGGGGGGAAAAATGGCTACATTTAGAAAACTACAGCCAGACGCAGCGTTAAATCAATAGCACCCACAATTAATAATTAGGCCTTCCTCCAGCCCCAACATTAAAATAATAGTATTCACATTTAATAAATAAACCTATTTCCCTTCCTGCAAACAGCCTAGCAATACCTATTTCCCGCAATCATGACTGCCATTAATAAATTCATAGTCACATTTAATAAATAGACCTCATTCTCCCTAAACTCACCCCCATATTCAATAGCCCCCAAACCACCCCATCTTAAATTAATAGTCCCCACTATTAAATGTGCCTCTCCCCTTTTTTTTTAACTCTGTGCTTCTCTCCCCTTTTTTATTTATTCTGTTTCTCTCCCCTTTTTATTTTAACTCTGTGCTACTCTCCCTTTTTATTTATTCTGTGTTTCTCTCCCCCTTTTTAACTATTCTGTTTCTCTCCCCTTTTTTTATTTATTGTTTCTCTCCTTTTTTATTTATTGTTTCTCTCCCCTTTTTTATTTATTGTTTCTCTCCCCTTTTTTATTTATTGTTTCTCTCATTTTTTATTTATTGTGTCTCTCCCCTTTTTTATTTATTGTTTCTCTCCTTTTTTATTTATTGTGTCTCTCCCCTTTTTTATTTATTGTTTCTCTCTACTTTTTTATTTATTCTCAGCCTCTCTCCCCCGTTGTTTTACTCCCCCTTCTTTATAGCACTGTCCCTTTCCTCCCCTTGCCTCTCAGTTTCTTCACTTACCTCCTGTCAGCTTCTTTTTTTTTTCTCTTCTTCTCTTCTGTCTTCTCTTCTTTCTTCTAGCTGTGTCTTGTCCGGCGCTCCTCACTGACTGACGGGCGTGACTTGATGACGTCACGCCCGGCAGTCAGTGTGAATGGAGAAGAGGAGAGGAGGGAGGCGGCACCGCGGTCACGTGAGTATTTTTTTTTTTTTTTTCTTGTCTTGTTTTATTGTTCCAGCTCCCCCCACCAACGAAGTGACCCGACCCCCCCCCGCCGCGGAGAAAAAAGAAAAATGCATAAAAAAAAGCAAGATAAAAAAAATTTAAAAAAAATTAAAAATTAGAACCGAGGGCCCGGCCCGGGCCCCCTGGCAAGCCCGGGCCCCCCCTCCCTCTCGGCGGCCCTGGGGAGAACATACAAACTCCTCACAGATAAGGCCATGGTTCGGGAATTGAACTCATGACCCCAGTGCTGTAAGGCAGACGTGCTAACCACTTAGCCACCGTGCTGCCCCAGTATGTGATGTGACAGCCTGTGCACCCATCGCACAGGCCGCCTGCATAGAATCACTGCAGCTCAGCGGTTCCCAAAGTGTGCACCGCGGCTCCCAGGGGTGCCTTGACCAGGGAACAAAAAAAAACAAAAAACAACTTACCAATCCGGCGGTGCCCGGGATCCAGCATCCTCCTCCCTCCTTGCTTCTCACTGAATGTCATCACGTCCGACATATTCAGTGAAAAGCGGCAGGAGAGTGGAGGATGCTGGGTCCCGGCGCCGCCGCAATGGTAAGAAGATAGAAGAGAAGACAGAAAAAATAGAAGAAAGAAGGCCAAGTATGGTAAGTAAAGAAACGGAGGGGAAGGGGAAAGGAAACAGCAATGGAGGGGCAAAAGAATGAAGCAGGGGACAGAGTAAGGATGAAGAGGGCAGACAATGAGGATGAAGAGGGGCAGACAGTGAGGATGAAGAGGGGCAGACAGTGTGTGGATGAAGAGGGGCAGACAGTGTGAGGATGAAGAGGGGCAGACCGTGTGAGGATGAAGAGGGGCAGACATTGAGGATGAAGAGGGGCAGTGTGTGGATGAAGAGGGGCAGACAGTGAGGATGAAGAGGGGCAGACAGTGAGGATGAAGAGGGGCAGACAGTGTGTGGATGAAGAGGGGCAGACAGTGTGAGGAGGAAGAGGGGCAGACAGTGAGGATGAAAAGGGGCAGACAGTGTGTGGATGGAGAGGGGCAGACAGTGAGGATGAAGAGGGGCAGAGAGTGTGTGGATAAAGAGAGGCAGACAGTGTGTGTGGATGAAGAGGGGCACAGAGTGTGTGGATGAAGGGGCACAGAGTGCAGAGTGTGTGGATGAAGAGGGGCAGACAGTGAGGATGAAGAGGGGCAGATAGTGTGTGGATGAAGAGAGGCACAGAGTGTGTGGATGAAGGGGCACAGTGTAAAGGTGAAGGGGCACAGTGTGATTATTTTTGTACATGTTGTTGTTTTATTTTGTTTGATTTAATTCCTCTTAATAATAGCTGTAAATTATTCTTTGACAGAGATATAATTGAAAAAAAATATCTAAAAATATTCTTTTCCCTTGGATTTGTGTATATTATTTTTGCAAACAACTTACTAAGTATTTCTCTCCTGACCTAAATACTTATTACGTTATTTTGACTCAAATGCTTAAAAAAACTATTTTGGAGGGGTGCCTTGAAAAAATTATGGAGACTCTAAGGGTGCCGCAAACTGAAAAAGTTTGGGAGCCACTGCTGTAGGTAGTAGCTAGATCCTCTTCACTCTGTGACATCACAGGTCATGTGGCTGCAGCAGTCACATGGTATACCATGCAGGAGCTGCTGGAAATGCTTCTGTTCGTGTGCTGCCACCGCAGAGCAAAAGGTAAGAAGAAGGGGAAACGTGATGGGGAGGGGGCATGTGTATGTGTAAAGCATATGGGCAGGGGGCATGTGTATGTGTGAAGCATGTGGGCAGAGGGGGCATGTGTATGTGTAAAGCATGTGGGCAGATGGGGTATGTGTATTAGAGATGCTCGGGCTCAGTTTTCTGAAAACCGAACCCACCCGAACTTAAGGGATCCGAGTAGGCTCGCGAGCCGACTCGCTACTTTTGCGCGTCCTCGGATCTGAATCGAGGCAAAACGTCATTGTTGCGTTGTCGAATCTTGCGGGTTTTGGATTCCATAAGTACCTCCCTCCCCAGGAGTTCCAGTGCCATTGCTCACACAGAAACAGGTGTAGCAGTGTTCTTGTCACCCTCCATTCTCCAGTGACATTGCTCAGTGCCATTGCTCACACAGAAACAGGGGTAGCAGTGTTCTTGTCACTCTCCAGTCTCCAGTTCCATTGCTCAGTGCCATTGCTCATACATAAACAAGAGGGGTAGCAGTGTTCTTGTCACTTGACAAAAATTGACTGGAAATGAATGTTATTGAGGTTATTAATAATGTAGGAACAAAAAAAAGGCAATTTATGTGATTTTTGCAAAAAAATGGGGATCCAAAACCCAAACCAAAACACAAAGTTAATCCAGATCCAAAACCAAAGCCAAAACCAAAACAAGAACATCTCTAATGTGTATGTGTAAAGCTGCTGGGCAGAGGGGGCATGTGTATGTGTAAAGCATGTGGGCAGAGGGGGCATGTGTATGTGTAAAGCATATGGGCAGAGGGGGCATGTGTATCTGTAAAGCATGTGGGCAGAGGGGGCATGTGTATGTGTAAAGCATGTGGGCAGGGGAGCATGTGTATGTGTAAAGCATGTGGGCAGAGGGGGCATGTGTATGTGTAAAGCACGTGGGCAGAGGGGGTATGTGTATGTGTAAAGCACGTGGGCAGAGGGGGTATGTGTATGTGTAAAGCACGTGGGCAGAGGGGGTATGTGTATGTGTAAAGCTTCTGGGTAGAGGACATTTGTGACTAAAGCTGCTGGGCAGAAGGGGCACATCATAGCAACATGGGTTCATTTTACACATTATTTAAAGTGCAAACCAACATGAACATAACTGTTATATGGATGCTTAATCTGCAATACAAGTTAGTTTATTTAGAAAAATTTATATTTGTGATTAATATTAGCAGAAGTGTGTCAGGACCAGAAGATATTTGGGATAGTTGTGATAGTAGGGGAAAATGCTTTTCATAGATATGTCAAATTTCCTGTCAGTAATCTGACTGAAGGGCTTTGCAGTCATGCTCTTTTTCTCTGAAATGACTGATAACAGATAGCAATAGCTAGTACTGTGCTGCATAGAAAATGTAAATGCAATGTGAAATATTGCAAGTTCTGTCAAGGTATGATAATTTTACTCATAGATTAGTAGCTCTTTTATATAAAGAACTTGTATTATTAGGGATTGTGATCTTTTTCAATTAGATTCCTCTCAAAATCAGCTACCTGACGTGATTACCTCACTCTGACTGGAGTGGATAACAAGCAGAATTTTATTTTCATGAGGTCCACAACTAGTTAACATAGTCTTCACCTCTTAAATGTCCTTTGTTTAAAGCTTATTTTCAGCAACATTTCCTTGTCTGTTTCAAGTGTATACAGAAAACCAAAACATGTGTAAAATAATGCTCTCAATATACTACCATTTCATATTCCTATTCACAATATTTGAAAGTTTATAGAAAGTGACATTTAATCACTTCCCGATTGTTCATTGCGTTTCTACATTGTCACTGTGCAGCTACTGCTCTAAGATAATCAGGGGCTCATTATCCAATAGGCTGACTAGGCTGCAGCCTAGGGAGCTGAGCTTTGGGGGATTCCAAAAATTTTTGAGGTGGAAAATTGTAACAAGGAGAGGTATAAACTGAAAATCAACGTAACACAAGATTTTGCATCCAGTAAAGTGAGAAGATCGTCAACTAATCTGTAAAAGAATCTTAAACCTTTTTCCTCTTTTACCCTATGAAGGAAACTGGTTATGCTATAGCCTGAGTACACAGGAGTTTGGGCACTTTTACATCTGCCTTCAAAGCTATCCACCGGGGTGGGGGGCGGTCAGTAAGGGGGGCGGGTGGCAGCAAGGAGGGGGGCCCTGCCTGTTTCATTTGTACTGGGCCCTACAATTTCTGATGACAACCCTGTGGGTAACGAAAGGGTGAATTCTTGTAATATTTCAGAGGTAGAAGAGACACTACTGGGAGAGAGACTGAATGTACAATACTAATTTTAACTAATACATTTATTAAACAAGTGGCGCCCTGGGAACAGCATGTAAAACAGTTTTTAGAAAAGGAAGAAGACCAAGGGGTAAATGTATCAAATGGTGATTTTGTTAATCAACCGATTTGAGAAGTATAAAACCATCCTATGTATTACAGGCAAAACCAGTTTCATAAGATCCGCGGTCAATGATGGAAGGTGACTGTTACTGCTGCAGGGACCAGTCAAATGATCTTTGGCTGTCAAGACTTCAACTTTGCTGTCCCAAATTTCTACTTTGACTACATACAAACCATCAAACGTATGAAGCGATGGTTTATTAAAACATCATCAAAACAGCCAAAACAAAAGAGTTGATTGTTTAGTAAAATAGATTTGTATTGGCCTAAATTTAATGGTGATGACTATAAAAAGGGCCCAAATCCTGTATGTCTGTGTGTGTGGTTAAGATGACGGATGTGGGTAATGCAATGCATAATGCTGCTGCCTTCCTCTCATACAGCTTATCATTTGTGGAGCAAATACCTGAATGAGGATGAGAGAAATGAAATGATGGGTTGTAGGAGCTACACTGTTAGGAAACTAAGGAGTCAAATTGAAGAACTTTACATTGCCCAATAGGGTAGTAGGGGTGGAGTTAGGAAGCTTCTAGAGCAGGAACACAGGAAACTGTCATCACATTCTTTGTGGAAAGAGGGACACTGCACAGGAAAATTTTCAGATAACTATATTGTGTTGTTTGAATTTTCTAGAGTGTTTTCTTATTTACTTTCCCCTATATTGTTTCCTATTAGCTTGCTAACATTCCAATCACTCTCTTTCAGTGCTTACTATTAAACATTACCTCATATTGGCTTTTCTTACCTTCCATTCATTTTCTTTTCTTCCTCTCTATTCTGATTTCACAGTTTTTTCCCCCCTATAGCCTGCTCAGTAATGCCTCATCCACGAAAGCAGGCACAGCTGCTCAATCGCTTGCTTTAGAGCACTCATCCTCCTGTACCTCCTTTGGTTCCCCCTGCCAGAGTGAGATAGCCCGGATGCGCTGTCAGACATGGGCCACGGGGAGAGGGGGATCCAGGATCCCCTCCATCTTCCCTAGGGCCAGTGATAGGCATAGTCGCAGCAGGGAGAGATGGCTGGCTTCCCCGCTGGCCCCAGTGACCCCATTACAGTAGTGCCCTGCCCCTTCAGCTCCGGCGGCCATTTTATGTCAAGAATTACACCAGCGCTGGGCTGAGTGTAAATAAGTCTGACATTCATTTAACCCCTGCTAGATCCCAGAACCAGTATTTAGTTAGTAACCCAGCAACACCATTGAGAACTGATGTACCAGACATTTTGTTAAGAGGGCCAGCAAAGCAGGATGTAGTTAGCTCATTTAACACTACCAGTACTAATGAGTTGCAAGCAAATGTACAGGAGTTGATTCACATTGCAACGCCTTCCCAGCAACAACCTGCTCTTCATCGTGCACAGATGTCATCAGTTAACTTCCCTTTCAACACTATGGTCCACACTCAACATCCCTCCACAGTACCCATACACAGTATGTCCCACGGATTACAATGCCCCTCTTCCCAATCTTCTTTTTCTCCCATCAATATTGTTTCCCAGTCACAATTACCTGTTTTAACTCCCACAACAATAGTTGGTGCTACAGCACTTATCAACGTCAGTGGTATGCATCATGGTCTTACACATGTTATACCCAACACAGGGCCACTCATTCATACAGTTTTAGCGGCACCTTCCCCGTCAGCACAACAAGTGACCAGTTTTCAAGGTACACACAATATGGGTCAGGATGGTTGGTACTCCCATGCTACATCTATAACGTCTTCCATGCAATATCCCTTTCCTCCTACTGTATTTACACAGAATATGCCCCTATCGCAAGGACCTTATGCTACCGCAGTCTTTTTCCCCTTGGAGTTCAAATATATTTTCTGTTCCTTTGCACTCATTTGGTAATTTTATACATTTTATACACCGGTATTATACCTGGGAATCTATGGCAGGAACAAGCAAGTTCACATGTCGGTTCATTTCAAGGTCACAATTGTACAATTCCCATGACATGTGGCTTCCCAACACCTGTTCCACACAGTAGAACCACAGTCTCTCAAGATGTTTCGAGACAAGTTACACAACCTAGTCAGGCTGCGAGCAGACCACCTAAGCATAAGCACGTGCCTCACCAAAGTAATGGCGCTGGAGTGGTTGATAGTTGTAATTTACAGAGGTTTCATCATGAAGGCTCAGTTTCTAATATTCCTAATGTTTTAGCATCACAGGTGGTAGGATCCATTACAGCTACAGGAGAGTCTTCTGAGCAGCAATCAGATGTTGTTCAAGGTTCTTCAGAACATAAGGAGGCCGGAGCTGTTGCCGGGGTTTCGGGCTTGGGATCATCCGGAGAGTATGCACGTCAAGATGTTTCAGAGGAGTTTTTCAGTGTTATGGATACTTTTAGTTCAGAAGAAGATTCTTCAGACTCAGGAAGGAGACAGCATAAAATAATGTGCTTGCTTAAATCCCATATTAGATCTGGTAGCAGGCATAGATCTAGTTCAAGTGTAAAGCGTAAATCAGAAATAGGAGAGCGCAGTGAGGTCATGGTACGTGTTTCCAACATGGCAATTTTAAGAGATATTAGTCATAGGGTTAGACAGAAAATTGACTATGGATTGTTTGTAGATATGTTTACCGTGATGGAGACCAGTAAAAAGAATTTGGCTCAGGCTAAGCTTAAAGAAGATAGTGGCGAGGAGAGCTTTCTGGTGTATAATAATTGGCTAGCTGGCTTTATAGTATTTGCATATCTGGAAAATAGACCAGGAGAACATCAAGCAGTTCTTAAGTACATGCATAAGATTCAATATGATTCACGATATGCACGTGACAGGAGGTAGCCGGGTTTGGAGAATGTATGATGAAGAGTTTTGCAAGAATGTTTCCCGTGAGCCCACTATCCCCTTTGCTTTTAAGGACATAGAAATTTGGGTCGCTATCCAACAAGCTTATATGTCTAGCCAACCATCAGGTCAAGCCAGTCCTTTCTCAGCAGACCAGGTCAGATTTTTTCCTGAAGAAATAAGTGTTTTTTCTATAATAACTTGCAGTGTTCCAAGGTAACTCAGTGTAGGTTCAAACATACATGTCTCCGTTGCGGAGGACGGCATCCCGCTAAGGATTTCATCCAAGGAACCGGATCCCAGCCCTCTAAGAGGGCTTCCCAATTGGGTCCTTCTAAGTAGAGCCCCCACTCCGGTTTTGGTAGATGCCATGTCATGCTCGCTCCTTATTTATCCAGACAGAGATTCAGCTAATTTTTTATTGAATGGTTTTAAAGAAGGTTTTTGCTTGCCAGTTTTAGGTGAGGTAAAAGTAGTTGCTAGTAGGAACTTGAAATCAGCATCCAGACATTTTGGCTAATAACATTGCTAAGGAAATCCAATTACGCCGTATTTGTGGACCATTCACTTCACCCCTTTGAGCAGATATGATAGTTTCTCTGGTGGGCGTAGTTCCAAGAAAGACCCCTGGTCACTTTCGTTTTATCCAGCATTTGTCCTTCCCAGAGGGTAGTTCAGTGAATGATGCCATTGATCCCCAACCCACTAAGGTTATTTCCTAGATTTTGAGTTTGCGCTTAGTTTGGTTATGCAGTACGGTCAGGATGCATTAATGGCTAAAGTTGACATTGAATCGGCCTTTCATTTATTGCCTCTACATATTGCACTCTACATTCAGCTTTTTGTTATATGGGATTTCACACACTGAAGGTTTTTCAGTGGACAGATGCCTTTCCGATGGGATACTCTGTTTCATGCGCTTATTTCAAGCGCTTTAGTTAGTTTTCACATTGTTGTGTTTTGGCAGGTACAGGACACCTTAGTGTATCTCATTATTTAGACGACTTCCTTATTGTGGCCCCTCCCAATGGTCCCCTTTGTGCTAGTGTTTTATTTGACGTCAAGGCACTTTTTCAATTTTTCAAATGTTCAGAGTACCCATCGCCATGAGAAAATAGAAGGTCCTTCCACGCGCCTAATTTTTCTTGGCATAGAAATTGACACATTAGTGGGCTGCTGCTGTCTCCCTTCTGATAAAATAAAGAAGTTAAAAGATACTATTTCATTAATTAGAAGTTTGGCTAAGATTTCTATTAAACAAGTTCAATCTTTGGGGTCATTGAATTTTGCTTGCAGAGTCATCCCAACAGAGAGTTTTTTGCTGTAAGCTTCAAAGGGCCAAAGCAGGTATTTCTAACGTTCACACTAGAATTAGACTTTCCCGGGAAATCAATCAGGACCTTGTCATTTGGGAACAATTTTTGGTTCATTTTAATGGAGTGCGCCTCTGGATTAAACCTGTGGTGTCTAACAAGGAGTTACAGCTATTCACAGATGCGGCAGGTTCTGTTGGTTTTGAAACTTATTTTGATAGATCATGGTGCGCCGCCTTATGGCCGGCGGAATGGATTTCATCAGGGCTTACCTCCATGTTGCTTGTTTTGGAGTTGTTTCCCATTATTATTTCGGTGGAACTCTGGGCTTGCCGTTCTCAAGATTGAGAAATTCTTTTTTGGTGTGACAACCTAGGTGCAGTTCAAGCAATTAACAATCAGACCGCAACTAGGTTTTTTGATTAAAAAAGTACTGAGAGGTTGGGCGAAAAAGAGACCAGTAGCTGAAGATTCCAGACGTCCCATAGATGTTAATATGCTGCATGAGTTGATTCTTAAAACCCGGGCGATTACTTTGTCTAATTACGAAGGTTTACTGTTCATTATGGCCTTTTCCCTGGCTTACTTTGGCGTGTTTATAGTAGGCGAGTTGGTCACCCCAGCTAAGTCAGAAATAAATTTGGGTTTGTTGCCCGAAAATGTTTGTCTATCTAATTAATCTTTGCTGTGTAGGCTCCACAAATCTAAAACTGATCAATTAAGTAAGGGGCGGTGGATTACTATGGCAGCTCATTCAGGTCCTGTTGTATGTCCAATTGTTCTGGCGAAGGAATTCTTGAAGGTTAGACCTTCTGATGCGCAAATGTGGTTAATTCACACAGATGATTCGCCTAAATATCAATTTAATTTCATATTTAAGAAAATGTATAGTGGGTATGGGACTAGACCCAAGCAACTTCGGTACTCATTCATTCAGAATTGTTGCAGCAACCTCCGTGGCAGTAGAAGTGTCCTCTGTGGAGTGAATCAAGCAGTTGGGCAGCTGGGAGTCCTCCATTTACAAAAAAATATACTAAACCCAACAAATTCTAATCTTCCATCCCATTTCAAAAAAACAGTGTTGGTCAGCTCATCACTTTTGGAAGTGGGGGCATGAAGGGATTTTCCTTACTTTCCTCAAAATAGAAGGACCTCATAGCATCAGCACCTTTGAGGTTTTGTAATGTTTTTTACCTTCATATGGGTTGCTCCTCCCCTTTTTCCCTACACTTACCTTTCCCAAGTTGTTGTGGTTCAGCAGCTTAGCCGATGTGTGTGGCCTAACAGCAAGGTGCATCATTCATTATTTGTGTTGCCTAGTTAATGTTTGTGAATTCTTAGCTTTACGTGGGTGTCCCATATGTCGAATATTAGTTTTATAATGATTTGGGGAATATTGTTTTATTTACAGATTTGGACACTGTGTCCCTTCAAGTTTGTGTCTTTGAGCATTCTTTTATTTATTGGGCTGCCAAGCACCCATCGGTGCAAGATATGTCTAAGGGCCCCATCCCAGTGACTGTGCAATGGATCGATAGGAGGGGAATGTGCTGGTCTAATTTCAAAGGGACAATAGTTGATAAAATAGCCGCAAGCCAAACCCCTGACATTTGAATCATACATCTCGGTGTAATGACATCGGTGAGGGAAAAACGATTGGCTTAATTTGGTGCATTATCAACAACCTTAAGTTCCTTATGAATAGCTGGCCTTGTATGAAAATTGGATGGTCAACCATCATTCCTCGTTTACTTTGGAGAGGTTCACGTAGCAGGTTGATTATAGACAACATGAGGAGGCAGGTTAATCGTGCTGTGGTAAAATTTTTGAAGCGGTCAGGATATTGGTCAAGTCCTCATCCAGAAATTAAGTTCTGTCTCAAGCACCTCTTTAGACCATATGGGGTTCATCTCACAGACACGGGTTTGGTTTTGTTTACTGGTCAAATTTATATAGTTTTATATCGTTTTTAGGAAGCGTACCCTCGAGGCCAGAAGGGTTGAAGTCTTTCTGACACCATAAAGTTGCGCCGGAAGTGGGCCATCCCTATAAGGTTGTTTGATAAGGTTTTGGTATTGACTGGTAGATTGCCTGCATTCACTTTCATTGCTACCATTTTCAAATTCTAATTAATTAAATAAACT
Source organism: Mixophyes fleayi (assembly GCF_038048845.1). Taxonomy (NCBI): domain Eukaryota; kingdom Metazoa; phylum Chordata; class Amphibia; order Anura; family Limnodynastidae; genus Mixophyes; species Mixophyes fleayi. The sequence continues at coordinate 244,463,243 of NC_134403.1, read as the reverse complement.
GTGACCTTAGTTCGCCAAAATTTAAGAATGTGTCCGTGTGGTTATTTAAAGTTTATTAATGCAAATCAATTAAACAAATAGGTGGGAGCTGTGCTGTGGATTCAGCCCTGAATGGGGATGAGAGAAATTAAACGACAGGGTGTAGGAGCTAAGGAGTTAAATTGAAGAATTTTACGTTGGCTAATAGGGTAGTAGGGGTGGAGTTAGGAAGCTTCTAAAGCAGGAACACAGGAAACTGTCATCACTTTGTTCGTGGAGACACTCTCCCTGCCTCCGTCCCTTATTTATTATATAAAGTGGTGCAGGCAGCGGTTAATAAAGGGAGCAGTTGTTTATGTTTAGGTTGGCCACAGGAGTCTTCCCCCTTTGCTCCTGTCTCTTTAAGGGATGAACTGGGCATCGTTTTAGGAAGCATACCCTCGAGGCCAGAGGGGGTGAAGTCTTTCTGACACCATAAATTTGTGCCGTTATAGGCCAGCTGGCCATCCCTATAACGCAGTGGTTCTCAAACTTTCTCAGTTCGAGGCACCCTTAGGGTCACCAGAATTTTTCCAAGGCGCCCCTAATCCAAAATAATTACCGGGTAGTTAAGTAGTAGGGTCAAAATGACGTAAGATGTATTTAGACCCCTTCACCATTGTGCCCCTTCATCATATTACTGCGTCCCTTCACCATATCACTCTGTATCCCCTTCGCCATCTCATATTCTGTGTCCCCCTCTTCGCCATGTCACACTCTGTTCCCCTCTTCATCAGCTCACACTCTGTTCCCCTCTTCATCAGCTGACACTCAGTCCCCCTCCTCATCAGCTCACACTCTGTCCATCCCTTCGACATCTCACTCTGCCCCCCCTTCAGCATCTCTCTCAAATAGGTGGGAGCTGTGTTGTGGTTTCAGCCTATTGGCATTTATAAATATCTTTTTATGTCCAAGAATCTCTTCCTACATTGGGACTTGGATCATTTTAAAGGGCTCACTGCAATAGCGTTCTCATACAATGAGGTCCATAGTTGCTTCTACCGCCTTACAGGTGTCGTAGCAGCCGGCTGTCTAAAACTTATTGCAGGGCACAGTTGCTGGTACTAGTACACAGTTTTCCTCATGGGAAAACCAAATGTTACAGCCTGCTTTTGTCTTCTGGAGCTTGCTCCCCTCTCCTGCCTCCTCTAAACCCTTTTCTGCCCCTTCCTGCTCTACCTGTTCTCCATGCCTAGCCTCCTCCTTTCCACTATCCTCTCTCCTCTCTTTCTCCATCACAAAAAAATACTACACTAAAAGACTAACACAACTAGTACTCATACAATACCCATTCACAAACAACACAGACAGCAAAAACAACAAAAAAACACAATAAATAAGACACTGAAAAGAAACAAGACACAAAAAAAGAAAACAAGACCACTTTCAGAATCAATTTAGAACAGCACCAATGACCCGCAAATAAAATTTCCAAGCACTCATCTTATCTCCTCTTTCCCATCCACTAGCTTCAAACAACCCTTGCAAAGTATTGGAGGAACAGACACGCCTTTTATTATGCTAGTGATGTCAAAATTGCATGTGAATTGAACTATACAATAGAAAAGCCCAAAGCCACATTCTCCATGTCAAATTTGTCGGGATTTTAGAAACCGCCACTGTTTATCCACAAACCACATCAGTTTATCAGTGTTTTGTCTTTTCCAACTAGCATCACTGGCGGTTTGACATTGGAGCTTCAAACCGCCGTACGATTCATGCAGCGCTTTGCAGAAACTGATGGCAACGTGCAGCACATTATAACCACCACACAAAGCCCCGCTTGATACATTTAATCCCAAGAGTTATTGTGTGGTGCACTAACAAAAAGAATATAATAATCTCAATTATTTTTATTTTATGGATCTCCATTATATAAAAACACATCTTTATATAGAGTTCATTAAAACGTAATTTTATTACAATCCAAAAAAAACATTCAACAAAATATTTATTATATGTGAAGTATAGTCTGTTACAGAGTTGGATGCTGTGAGTTATCTAAGTATTACTAAACTATTCTATATATTTTATTACAATGTGTGCACATTACATTAGAATAGATAGTATCAAGGTGATGAGTATGTGATGAACAATATTAATTATCTTTGGTAATAGTCATTGAGTAAAAGACTACAGAGCTTCGGGATTTTTAATAGCGGATATGACTCCCCTCACATTAGGGGGTACATTTACTAAGCTGCGGGTTTGAAACAGTGGAGATGTTGCCTTTATCAACCAATCAGATTCTAGTTGTCATTTATTTAGTACATTCTACAAAATGACAGCTAGAATCTGTTTGGTTGCTATAGGCAACATCTCCACTTTTTCAAACCCGCAGTTTAGTAAATATACCCTTAGGAGTCTGATAGGGCCTTAAAGGGGGGTTTTCTGTCATATGTATATTTAACATTTTTTTTAAAAAAATGGTTGCATTGAGAGATTTCTACCTTATCTTTACATGTATTGAATGGTGTTATAATGCTTTTAAAAAGTTCTTTAGCATTATGTATTTGAAACCACAAATTGCATATATGTAGCTTTCTTCACACCTAGCAACCAATGTTGCTATAAAATTTTGTTTGCATTCTAAATTGTCATAGGTGTGAGATGAACCACTATCATATACTTCCTATGTGTTACCATGAAATTTATTTGGTAACCAGGACATATCAAATAACATTAACACCAAAGCAAACTATATGTGATATCTCAGTTTATGTGTATATTCACATACCGAAGGAATTGCTGTATATTCTAATAATGATCCCTTGCAGATACAGTGACACATTAGTTTTGCACTAATTTACAAATAGATCCTTTGATTCACCTAAACATGTAAAATTTTAAACCACAAAGCATGGGGAAGCTTATTTAACCAGGACAGTGGTGGTGCAAGTACCATTGCTGTCATCTTATCGCTATTTCCATCTCAGGATGGTGATAGCCAGAAGTCAGTAATGGAAAAAATGCATTATTATTATTATTATTATTATTATTATTATTATTATTATTAATAAAATAAAGCATTTTTTTTTTCTTTTCTATTTAAAGTTATTTATGTTGTTTCTATTAAAAAAAATTAAGAAAAAATGAAGTGGAACTGGAAGCCCAATCTGGCTCAGCATGCACAGAGATACCCTTCATTGTCCTGGTGAGCGGTAAGACTACCAGCCAGTATATCACTGGCGACCTTTTATTGATAGGCAGCTAAAGGAAATATTTAACACCACAGGGTCCTGGTAAATAGACTCTCCAGTTTGAAATTCCTTTATACCATATTCACTTTGGTTCATGAGATGTTGGCATCATGTTTTCTTTCCTTTATTATACACAGAACATGTTTAAATAAAACAGTTTCTTCCTTATGTATTAAATTGTTGCAAAATGTATATTTTTTGTGTTACTGAAAATGAAAAAAATACATAAACATATCTCAAAAAATTGCATACACTTGCAAAGGTTATGGTTAAAGATTTTAATGACGCCATGGTTTAAATATGTTCGTCTTACTTGTAATTCTGACTGCAATTCCCTTACTAGAGAGATTAACTAGTTATTCTATCTATTTTAACCTGCAGTAATTCACTCTCTTTTTCATGCTGCAATTATGTCTATTGGAACAATTCCCCTTATAGGAACAGTGACACCAAAATGGTGTTTTTTATTTTTGTTTAACTTCAGTAGACTAACCTTGTTTGTACTTCACAGCTGTACTCACGTACAGGTTAATTTGTTATGGATGCAATAGTATAACTCACAGCGCTAACCGGATGATCACACACACAAATTCGTCAGATAATCATGGAAAACTGTAACGAATAATTAGATACATAGCACAGTACTGTCTTTAAAGTATAAAAATAGATGACTATAGTGTCCCAGGGGGGATCCCTTGTAAAGTGTGCAGCGGGTATTGGGCCAATCTAAGTAGAACCACGTGAGGGAATCCCCGCAGGGTATCTGCTTACAAGAGGAATTCTTTCACACTGCATTCAATAAATCTCTGATGGTGAAAAGGAAGTCCTTCTATGGAACTTGACTCCAGCGATGAATATATAAAGCCAAAAACAGAATGACATAGTGTAGTTCCATTTATTGGTGGCAAATATAAAACATTAAAACATTAAAATAGAAGTGGTGTCCTTCTATCAGCGTACCATAAGTCTGAGATAACATGCACAAAACGACAAGAGGATGAAGTTACCGGATCCGGTTATTCTCTCCACTGTGCAGTGTAGCCATTCTCAGCCGATGGTAGTTATGCCCTTAAAAACAGCCAACGCGTTCCAAGCCTCACCGGGCTCTTTATCAAGGTAATTTCATAGGGCAATAGCGCAGTGTTATATATTTATTATGTCCGACACGTGGAAATACATGCCAATCGATATTCAGAGCATAGTCACATGACCGCATAATGGCATCTGCAGCTTCCGGATTCCAAAACCATATCGAGGCTTGGTTTTTGCACATAGTGACATGCGCATTGATGTATTTATCAGAGATACACAAACCGGTGTTTTCAAACATTTCATGTTCCAAAGGTATTGCAGTGGATAATAAAAGGGAGACAACAAAATAAAATATTATACTCAACAATTAACCTCTAGATCTTAATATATAATACACAGATCTATATCATAGCGAATACATAGATATACACATAAGGAAGGCATTAATCAATTTGAGAGAGAATAAAGATATCATAATAAAACCCGCCGATAAGGGGAGGGGCGTTGTTGTAATGGACAGGAGTAAATATGATGGTGAAATCTTAAGACAACTCGAGGAAGGAGATACATATAAAAAACTTAAAAGTGACCCCACAAATAACATTCAAAAGAAATTGGATTTGTTGCTTGATAAATATTTAACTATGGGAGAAATAGATAAGGAGTTGCATGATTATATCAAGATAGATGACATTACAATTCCAGTCATCTATATATTACCTAAGGTCCATAAAAACATCGAGAACCCCCCAGGACGACCTATTATTGCCGGAACAAGTTCCATTACCTCAAATCTGTCAGAGATTATAGATGGATTTTTACAACCATTGGTGCAAAATACTCCAGCATATTTGAAAGACACTAAAGATTTCTTAGAGACACTTGCCCAGATTAAATGGCAATCCAGCTATATTTTAGTGACAGCTGATGTACGTGCATTGTACACTATTATCAGACATAACCAGGGTATTCAAGCAGTATCCCATTTTTTAAATACTACAGATATGACAGAAGGTCTCAAGGAGTTTATCACTGAGTCTATCACATTCATTTTGAACAATAACTATTTTCGATTTAAAGATGAATATTTTATTTTGTTGTCTCCCTTTTATTATCCACTGCAATACCTTTGGAACATGAAATGTTTGAAAACTCTGGTTTGTGTATCTCTGATAAATACATCAATGCGCATGTCACTATGTGCAAAAACCAAGCCTCGATATGGTTTTGGAATCCAGAAGCCGCAGATGCCATTATGCGGTCATGTGACTATGCTCTGAATATCGATTGGCATGTATTTCCACGTGATCGGACATAATGAATATATAACACTGCGCTATTGCCCTACCATCGGCTGAGAATCGCTACACTGCACAGTAGAGAGAATAACCGGTTCCGGTAACTTCATCCTCTTGTCGTTTTGTGCATGTTATCTCAGACTTTTGGTACGCTGATAGAAGGACACCACTTCTATTTTAATGTTTTAATGTTTTATATTTGCCATCAATAAATGGAATTACACTATGTCATTCTGTTTTTGGCTTTATATATTCATCGCTGGAGTCAAGTTCCATAGAAGGACTTCCTTTTCACCATCAGAGATTTATTGAATGCAGTGTGAAAGAATTCCTCTTGTAAGCAGATACCCTGCGGGGATTCCCTCACGTGGTTCTACTTAGATTGGCCCAATACACGCTGCACACTTTACAAGGGATCCCCCCTGGGACACTATAGTCATCTATTTTTATACTTTAAAGACAGTACTGTGCTATGTATCTAATTATTCGTTACAGTTTTCCATGATTATCTGACGAATTTGTGTGTGTGATCATCCGTTTAGCGCTGTGAGTTATACTATTGCATCCATAACAGCCATTATTTGAAAGTAAGTGGACTTTCGTGTATATCTTTGGCAGCTTCTGGATATTCATTAGCGCCCATTTCTGTTATCCTCTGTTCTGTATACTGCATTTACAGTTTAATTTGGTTATGCACAAATAGAGGAAATCTATATCCTTTTTACCTTAATGGAAAAAAATATACTAGAACATGTAATTAAAAAAATATTTACAAATCTTACTCCTGTCTTCAACTCATTGGGATGACACGTCCTAGTCATGCTTTCGATATGAAAATGATGCATTTTGCATGAGACTTCGTTATTGTTGCAGAAATTAGATGGCCCTAATTTCAAATTCCCACCTTTTCCAAACCAAGCTTCCACCTTGTGTAGCTGCAGCATACAGTCACAAATAAAGACATTAAAAAGTCAGCCTATTGGCCCTATATCATTGCTTCTGTTACAATTCACATGTTTGGTGTTGCTTTACATGGGAGAACGAGATGATTACTTGTTAGGACACATTTCCAGGTTAGCATCAATTATTTAAGTATCTCTAGTTAAAATGCATTATTTCCTATTTTTGCCTGTTCATCCAGCTTTAATGCCCAAAAGTAATGTAAGAAATAAAATCAAGCTACTAAAAAGCCTTTGTAAGCCTCACCACATCACTTCACAACCTTATCTCACCCTCTATAATCACTGACCCTTACCACAGGGCCTCAGGTAAAGATTGAACCTGTGACTGAAGAAATAGAGCAGGATGGATACAAATTTTGGGTGGGCAAAGTGACAAAGTAACATCAAAATTAATAGTTGTATCTTCACTTCTTTCATTTGGACGCATAGATGAGTGGATGCCTATTATAGTGACTAATGATGCTCCAAGTACAACTTCTCATTCCATTCAATGTGAGACATTTGAACAACCACACTGTTGGCTTGAAAACACTGGAGAAGTTACAGGCATTAGGGGAGCCACTGCTTTTGTATGTTAACGTATCACATCTATGTCAACGCAAAATGCCATTTTTAGTTTCAGGCTGAATTTAATATTCAATTGATGTGTATTGACTTTTCATTTTTATTCTTTGAAGTTTTTAATAGTTTAGTTGACATATTAATATATTAAAAATGTCCTGAAAGGTTGTATTTTTAGTATGCTCCCCTACACCTATTCAGACCTCGTTTGCTGCTAATCCGCAGCTTATATTGGATAACTGGCCCAATATTGACATATGTGTGGCTTAAAAATTACTACAATGTTGGTAAATGTAAGGTTACTTACTGACATTAACAGGCCACAGTCATGCCAAAAGGAATCCAGATGCATCTAGCCCATTGTGGCCACTCGTGCAGGGTCACTGATCTTGTTGTTCAGCGATCACGCTGATCAGCAGTATCGCCCCATGTTTTTTTTTCATATGCATACAATTTTTTCCAGTGCACACACCTCATAGACTGGCGACTGACATCCCCTATAAAAGAGCAGACTGATCGCTAGCCAGTTGCAAGTTAAAAACCAGTTTCTCTAGACTAGTGCCATTGACCTTGTTCCATTCTGAGTGTTACCAATATTTTGATCTTTGGCTTTTGGACAACTGCCTATTTTACTGCCTACCACCTGGACCATTCTTTTGGCTGAAATTTAAATCCTCCAGTTTGAATACAACTGCATACTTGTAGTTGCTGAGTTATTACTATTTACACTCCTGCTAGTGGAATTCACCCATTAATTTCTGCATTATCAAAGGGCATTTACGACTTTATATAAAGATGTGTAATCATTAATTACTTGAAAGGTGTAGTGTTGAGTACTTCATTGTAACTGATCTGCAGTTGAGTTTTCTATGACTTTGCGGGAGGAGATTTGCACCAATGACTAACAAACCGGAGAAGGGCAAAATGTGCAGATAGATGGCACATTTATTTTTAGTTTTTATAATTCTATTCAATTTTTGCATTAGTTATTGACAATGAATGATATCTAGCCATGGTTTAAAATCGCAAGTTTAATATAATATAAAATTATTCCAGTTCTTTTCTTAAAAGAAATGTCTGATTACCTATAATTCACCCTAATAACGTAGTAGTATCACATATACAAGAAGTTGTCAGTACAAGTGAAGCACACTGTGTTGTTGGTTAACACTATGGCGCTGATGCTAAGTTGGGCATATGTCTGCTTGTTTAGTCTATAATCTGCAGTATATACAGCGCTTGCCCACAAAAAGAGCATACGCCTACATCCATATGCAGATCTGACACTTGCACCTCCTTACACTTGGAGAGGAGGAACGGAGAAGGAAGGGACTGTCAAACGCAGTTCAAGTACTATAAGCGCATGTTAACATTATTGTGACTGTAGCAGAAACGCATGGAGACACAAATACACCTATCAGTAACTGTTTTAAGTACATGCATTGATGATGATGATGACAGTCATCAGCACTAGTTAGGCACTGGTGATTGACTGATTGTGGATATCCCTCTGAAGCTCATAGGTGCATTTTTCATATATCGTGCCTATATTTTAGAATTTTGTGGGCTAATTATGAATTAACTTTTTTGCTACTTTCATTCATTCACGAGAAGGAAGATTATACCTGCAGCATAATAAAGGGTTTTTATTTAACTCAAACCTAATAATGAATGCACTTTTCATATTCGAAATCAATGTTTAAAAACTTTTTTTTGCGCTTATAACTTGGTTGGGTATAAGTGTATATGATGTACGCCTGATATAAACCTGGCACATTTAAATGCTTCTCTTTTATGCATGTGAGTCCAACTCAGCATCAGCCTCTATATGCTATTATTCAACATTTTCATTTTTTGTGTCATCTTGTATCTTTAATATGAAATTGAAAATCTTTCCTTTTAATTCCTAATGAAATGTATTCCATAAACATTGTATCCTTATTACTTATATTGCATTTTTATTTTATATGAAAGCTGAATTTAAACCAAGTGGGAAACATTGCCATTGGACCATTACATGGGTGCATAAAGATTTAGTGAAACACAACTAAAAAACAGCCTTTATTTTTATATATGTTAGCATTCTCCGCACAAATCATTAAACCTTTACAAATTGGCCAAATTTATTGTAACCATAAAGCTGTGGTACATCTTTATAGGGTAATTTCTGCATATGGGTCTTTACAATAATCTTAATGAGAATGTAATTACAAAAGCTGCCTAATTTCATTAAAAAAACTCACCATCTCATTTAAATAAGAAGACAAAACCTCACAAACAACTTTTGTTCACACATGTCTACGTTTGCATGATTTACAGTATAATTAGTCCTTCAATACACTGTTACACCCCAGCCCCTTTCCTATCAATCACTTTACAAGGCTTCACATGGGAATTTCTGCTGGGATGAAAATTGTATTGAAGTAATCTATCAAACTATTTTATATTTTCTCACAGGCTGAGCAAAGACAAGAACTGTAGTTTGTACATCTGGAAACTTTAGTGGTCTTAAGTTGGTCCTTACTGATCATGAAAGTGAATATATATGGGTTGCTGGTAAAGAAAATAACAATGTTTTTTTCATCTAAATTCCGTGGAAAATGATTAAGCATGACACTGCTAACTTTAATTCTTACATTTATTGACTTTCTAATTTCTTCTTATAGAAAGGGTAAGACAGTTGGATGCAAGAATATTTCAGGAGTAAGGAAAGGCATAAGGAGTTTGTTCAGCCTGGCCTGGATGGAATATGGGAATAGGTCTGCATGATATGGATACCTTCTGTATAGAATATCTTTTAATAAATATGAGACCAAAATTCAGCCTTAAACTTTTTAAATTATATAAACTGAATCTCTCAAATTTTACTATTGTGTGCTTAAATTAATATCATTATGAGACACCATTATTAATCACTTAAATGCATCAGACTAGTAAACCTTTGTCAGTCTTACATCTAAATGTTACATATTAATATTTTGGTATGACAAAACTACATTGTAAGGAAAACTTGGGAATTCCTCCATTTGATAGATGCTCGGTGCTTGGTATATTACATTTGTGCCACCAATCAGACATGTATTGGGTAGGTAGGATCACTGTGTTGCGTAAGTATAATACATAACTTTACCTCATTTTTCCAGTTATATTAATTAGAGAAGTAAAGTCCTCCTTGTAGAATATCTTATGCGCAAACATTTTAGATGAAGGTAAAGACAAACTAAATTTACTTCTCTTTATGTAAAGCAAACATTAGCGTAATATTTCAGAATGGCAGTTTCACTTTCAACCCATCCATTATTAGCATAATCTCGAAACAGTCATATAAATATGGTTGTTGCTGGTTTTTTTGGAAGCCATGATACACGTTATAAGAAGTTTGATCGGTTCATAAAAACATATATGCTTGCTTTTGGCTATCAACTCACTAAAATAATTATAGGATAAAAATATTTTGCTGCTTCTATATTCATAAAATCTCTATTCATAAAAAAGTAATACACACAGAATGTACTGATCCTCTCTGGGCAGATATAACATATTCAGTAGACCAGTGCTGGGGACCACAGAAGTTGAGTGAGATGTGGGACTTTCTCTGTGCAGTATTTAAGTCGGTACTTTTTTGTCTGATTAACAAAATAAAATGAACTGAAGAAAAAAATAAATACATTTATCAAGTGGGCTGCTGAGCGTGAAATTAACTGTGGGTGGCATAACATGAAGAACATGAGGGAATATTAATTGTGGATTGAAGAACAGCTATATTATTTTATTGTAGATTGGAAAAATGTCTATTCCTTACATTAATCTAATATATATGTATTGGCTAAAGATTACTTTGTATTTTTTCACCAGGTATGTTATTATATATTAAAAATAAGTGTTAAAACAATTAGGGTATAGCACTATGTTTAATACTGTAAGTAAAATAAATGTTAAAGCTTCATTTGCAAAATCTATGGTTTATTTAAAATGTTTATTCTAATAGTAGTTATTCTCTTGTAAAAAATAACACATATATTTACAAGACCATGCATACACAGTCAATATTTTTCTAAATCAATGACAGACTTTGATTAATAAAGATTTTGAATGTTTAGCTTAAGCTTAAAACATGGAAACACATAATAAAGCAAAACATGAATAACAAAAGTGACCCTTACACCTACACCCAGCTGCAAGACTTGCAATTATCATATCATATTTTTGATAGACACTATTTTATACAGACAACATACACAATCATGTAGCAATGCAAAGGGAAACTTAGATTGCTGCAGAGAGACATGTATTGTGTAGGTAGGATTCAACTTTTTACTTAGCTCCTTCCATGTCACCAAAAAACATTCATATAAAAATGATTCACCAGGAACCCTGATAGCTTAATGTAATACACCAGCTTATGACCATGTTTTTTCCGGCTGGGTATTATAAATATCTGTGGTAAACTACACTGTGACCTCTAATGTTTGCCATGTTGACGCATGTGCCCCCAGTAGGGAGTTGAAGGCTCGTAAGTGAGATCCAAGAGACACAAGTGTTACTACGCCATCCTTCTTGCCCAGAGCATCAAAACCATAGCAATAAGTCTCCAGACAAGTTTATCTATTTCACATTGATTAAGAGGGGTATATCACTCATACATTTTAGTCATCAATTTCTACAAAGTTTGTTTCATTTGGCTGAGAGTGTAATACTTTTAACATTCCACATTATATTGCTGCTAGCTATTATGTACCAAGTAAATGACATTAACTGTTTTTTTAAACAGAAATTGTGTCAATATAATTACCATTAATCAGAAAATCCACAAACCACCCAAACACAGCAACAGTAACAAATGATAAAAGCAAAGTAAAAACAACAGTAGTACTCTTCTGAATGAAGATGAAGCTGAACTCTGGTGAATCAGGCAAATAGATCAGGTAAGAAGAACTGTGAGCACATACAATAAAACTCATGCGACCATTTCCATAAATTAGCACATTAACAGCTAGTTAAGAATATAGAGATCCAATGATCTCTAGGAGCACGAAAGAAATAAATTAGACCTAAAAGCACGCTGGTGAAATTTCATGTGGTATCAGTCATCCTTGAACCAGATGCAGTGGAGGAAATTTATGAAAAATGGTGGCCAGGGGAAAGGTGCTGTTACCTATTACGGCCATTCATATATTAGCTGATATTTGTCTAGTGCATGGTAGAAAATGTTTAATTGGTTGCTATATATTAAAACACATTTTCCTGTGCACATGTCTACTCTCTCAGAATATCCAGGAGACTCACAAATTTTGGGTACTTTCAGGCCTTTCTCCCAGATCTCACCCACTTCTTTAGGAAGGGGCAAAAATGATGTGATTTATGTCACCCACCCCTGCACTTGCCACATGTCCACCCCTCAGCGATCTCTCTGAGGGGTGATTTCTCAACCTGAAAAGTATGTATGTGCATAATTTTTCCAAAATGCCCCGTAGAATCCTTACAGTAGCACACACAGATAGCAATGTTTGCGAAGGGTGGGTTCTCTTCCAGAAAGAATTGTGTGTGCTTTACCATGTCATATATTCTCAGAGTAGCTTTTTGTGCTTGGGGGAATTTTGTGTGAGCTTTTCATTTTTAACATTTTATTTTTAAGCAGTAAAATAGCCCACTGCTTTGATTCTGGAATGTCTATAATTTTAACAGTGGTCTGCTTCCATCTATTTCTATTATTGCCTGCATTTGGCAGCATTTAAGTGTAACTAACCCATAGCAACCAATCAGATGCTTACCTTTATAGTCTAACGTGTGCTAGAAAGATAATTGCTGATTGGTTGCTGTGGTTCAGTGCAAATTGTGCACCTAATGATAGTAATGAACCCTATTGTGTTGAATTTTCCAGGCTTTCTGTGAGAGATTTAATGTCTACTTTATGTACTTATTGTTATAGAAAGGGCATAGCAGTTCTTTGGCCACATTGAGTACATTGTATTGATAATCTAACACATTGCTGTCAAAGGTATTATGGTATTGCTTCACAGTTGTAGGCCAATTTTTTTAAAAAATTCTAACAATATATAATAGAGTTACATTTTTTAAAGGAGGTGGAGTGCACAAAAAAATACTTGTAGAGCTGCATCTGGCCCAGTTGCCATCATAGCCTTAATTTAGCTAATTTAACTCTTACTATAATTCTAAGACTTATAGGGCTTCAGTTTTTGTGTTCAGATCCTTCCTAGAAGTGAGGGAGCTTTTTTTGGTACTAGGTTACGATTGCTTATTTATACTAGAAGTTGAGCTGATTAATAATTAGCGGAAAGGTGTTCATAGACACTGGGATTACAGGCCCTGGTCCTGAGTCTCCAATTTATTAGACATTGAGTTGGGGGTCTGAGCCCTGGGTCTTCAGAGAACCTACTTTTTAACCACACAAGGCATCATATCAGTCAGTTACATCTTCGCACCGGTGCTAGAAGTTTTTGCAAATATTCTTTTAACATTGTTTGTACCGCACTTCAATTCAGTATAAACCATCTAGGGAAAATCATTGTTCTGCTAGTAACTAAAATAGCAGCTCATGGTTTGTTGCCCACAGTATTTGAAAAGATTAATAGCAAAAAAGCTTAAGCCAACAATTAAATATTTAATATTATATTATTTAAAAAACATATGTAAGTGAAAATATATTCTTTATGACCTTAACAAAAGTAAAAATGTCAAACATTACTGTATTTATTATAAAAGCTCATACATCGTACATTATGAAATAAAACAAGTCAGTTTATTTAGGATATAAGTGTATAATTATTACAGTTATGTTTTCTTAGTTAAGCTGAAAAATAAGTCTAGACACTTAATGCTAGATTTACTAAACTGCGGGTTTGGAAAAGTGGAGATGTTGCCTATAGCAACCAATCAGATTCTAGCTTTCATTTATTTAGTGCATTCTACAAAATGACAGCTAGAATCTGATTGGTTGCTATAGGCAACATCTCCACTTTTTCAAACCCGCAGTTTAGTAAATATACCCCTTAATGTCAGTCATCTTGAAATATGTAACTTTATACGTAGTACATACCTCCTGTATTTGTTAGTTTTAGGTATTTATCATCATTATACAAATGATTATGATTATACAGTGTAATTTTGAGCTGCAATATATCTAGTAAAAAAAAAGGCCATTTACGTTTACATTTACATTTGTTTGTTGTATTCACTCCAAAATATTGTTAAATCACTTTGTTTTTGCTGTATTGTCTCAACTAATATGCACATAACTACCAATGATTATAGCTGTGACTCATGACCTTAGACCCCTGCCGTGCCCTCCAAACCATTAGCAGGCTTCATGTCCTTTAGATCTCGGTATGACTTGATGTAGTGTCTATTCTCTTTGAGGAGAAAACATGCTCCCCTATTCATTTGGCCATTTCCACTTTCTGTTGCTTTGTCTTGTCCTTCTGTTCCCTGTGTTGTAACCTGGTCACAACTTCTTGACCCTGTGCCCCCTCCCTCCCCCCTCAGGTCTTACAACTCCCTATACAGTAAAAGAAACTTTTGCTTTTCTTGTTTTAGGCTTAGGGCAGTGAAACAACTTCCAACTGAGTAATAGCTACCTGCTTTGAACACCATTAGGTTAATTTCTGACTTAATTTAATTTGTAATTGACACATTAAAAACTAATTTGCATTTACATAATTGGCATAAAAACATGTTCTCATTATTATTTAATAATATATATTTTTTTATAATAAAAGAGGGGCTGAAAATAAAATGTCCCAAAATGTAGATATCCAATACTCATTTTATTTAACATGCCTGTTCAAATCTAAAATCATATCAGTAAAAAAATCATAACATATACTGTATGTTTCTAAGAAAAAAAAAAGAAAACTGAATAATAGCCCTGCCTGGACATCATATATCATCAAGAAAGTGATGTATTAAAATAAAAAACAGCAAAATTCACAAATAGCAGTCATCGGTGAAAATATCAGTGAACATAAAAAATAATAAATTAATTTAATACCCTGATCATCACTGTCCTTGCAGCTACCTTTTATCAAACATAAGAAACATCATGTACCATTGATTTAGTCCCAGACCCCTTTTTGACACCTAAGGCTGCCTGTGGCTGCACACTATGTGCAGGTCCGTTTGGCAGAGACAAGCAGGGACAGTGTGCTGTCCGGCTGCTCTGATTTTCGAACAGACCTGCTCATAGTGTGCAGCCGCCGGCAGCAGGCCCATGCCAGGTGGGGGTGGGGGGGGGGGGTGCATATTGTTTGCAAAAATCACACTGCGCATGATCAAAACCATATGATACGCAACATAACGCAGTCACAATCAAGTCAGCTTCGAGCGCAAATGACACTTACTACAGCCTACGAGTTAGCGGAGTGAACAGAGTGGGGAATAGGCGGATTCACGTAGGCAATATACTATAAGGGCATTCCCGTGCAGCCACGTACAAGTCAAACTCAGGTGCACTCAGAAGTACACTGGTTTACTGCCGTATCTAGTATGCCATAATACTAGTGCCGACTGCTGAGTATGTATGCTAAAACATGTGTTTGCAATCAGGAACAACTGTAAAAATTTATTTTCTGCACAGTAGACATTAAGGACAGTCTACTAAATGTTTTTCCAAAGGCAATAAAATATATTAAAAAACAAACAAACAATGTTTTTTAAAATTTCCATTTATAATCAACCATAAATGCCTATATTATTGACAGGTAACTTTAATTGCTTAATTTTTTTTCCTGTGAGTTCTTTTGAGATGGTATACTCCACATAGGTATTGTACGTATCCTGCAGTGTCTGGTCTAGTAGAGCAGAGTAAACTTACACACGTAGTCATCACCACACATATCTTTAGATCTGTTCCTTATTGACTTCGGGAGTATGCAGAACCAATTTACGTGCAGTTTAATGACTTTGAAAATTCACTTCAGTTTTAAAGCTCTTATTTTTTTATATGAATATTACATTCTGGGCTAACTAGTAATTTGTGAAGTAGTAATGTCACAAAAAACGTGTTTCTTCTGATCCGCAGACAACTCTGGGAATTTAGGGCCTGATGCAGAGTTGAACATATATTTGCATAGTGTAACTTGCGTGATTTTGCTCTGCGCATGCCCACAAAAAACTTGCAAGTATCTATACCTATGCTGAGTTGCATGCTTACACATGCTTGCGCCTGAAGAGGTGTGACACTAGGGGGAAAGAGACTTCCAATGTAGCTAACAGCACTAGCTAACAGTTTCTGATTGTCTGATTGCAATCTCACCTCCGAAGCTACTGGGTGCTTTCCTCATAGGCTGCGCATATATTATAGGATTTTTTGTGTATATTTCCCCCAAAAAATGTTTTACTTTCTTGCGTGCGGAAAAATTAAGTTTATATCTGCTGTATTATATAAAGCCTAATAGCAAATATTTTTCCCTATGAAAACAAATGTTTACAAAGTTTTATTGCACTTACAAGCACACCTGTTATTAACCTGTTGTATATTCTACATATGCAGAGTTGGATGCATCTTGAGATGCAAGGGCATAACTACAATAGGTGCAGGGAGTGCAGTTGCTATAGGGCTCACAGCCCTATAGTGACAAGGAATACGGGGTCCGTCTTCCTTGTCAACACTCCTTGTGTATATGTGAGTTTTTCAACATTGGGAGGTACACGGGAACCCATACAAAAATTTGCTATGGGTCCCACAAATGTCTACGTCTAGTTAAGCAGCTGTTGGGGTGCGTCTGATTCAGCATATGGGTTGAAATACCTTTTTTTTTTTACATGCACATATTTAGCCCATAAATTACACCCAAATTGGGTTCAATTTGGCATTAACCCTAGTGGTCGAAGTGGAAATGTAGCAATTTAGAAGCAGTGTTATGAAAAATGTAACTGAATAGAATTAAATAGTTTTACAATGAAGCCAGTATAGGAGAAGTGACTATATGGCATACCACCATATACGCCCCCACTTCCACCACTGAATAGGCCCCCAATGTCCAAAAATAAATTAAAAACTGTGTGAGATAAAGAAATTAACCCTGTTGTTAGCTGGGATTTAATACTTATATATTTCACCAATCTATTTTTAATTCTTTTCCGTTTAGTGTTTGAATGTCATTTCAGTCCTTTCATACACTTTTAGGAATTCATATACAGTCAACTATGCAGAATGTTATTCCACATTTTAAACATTACCAATATACCAATTGGGAGGGAACTTTCATACACATATTAATGTTCTCACATTCCAGTTGATTATCTGTCTTTATAATCCTGTAGCTGAATTCAATCTGTGCTCAGTTTATATAAAATTTAGCCAGTTAAACAGCGTGCACTAGGACTTTTCAGACTTTTCTGAAGACTTTGATTACCGCTCCCAACTGTAACAATATTTGTCATATTACAATGGAATATCTATGAGACACAGTGACAGCTGACGTCTGTGGGGCTCCTGATTGAGGTCTGCTGAGTGCAGGCACCATTGGGAGATTGGTTGTCCACAAACTCCTTATCATACACTGCCTTTACTTACCTGCTTCTCACAAGTGAGACTGCGGTCTATTGTTGGGTTTGCATTAATGCTTTGTATTCAGACACATTTGGTGAGTGCAAGTTTTTAACACTGAACATTCTGCACACTGCTAATATATTTCTGTGCACTGATTGATGCAAGGCACTAAGCTATTCAGAGCAACTGTATCTTTAATTAAGAGTATCTTAATTGTTTTTTATGTATATATTGAGAATGAAAACAATTTATTAAGGACTTTTCTGATTCAACTAACCTTATCTGATTCAGATAACCTTCTGAAAATACAATAGCTTGGGGCATAGTCTACTGGAAAGGAGTATGACATCACTGAGACAGGATATGATATCAGTGTGAGTGTGGACAGGGACTGGTGTCCTGAAGATTTGATGGTAAGAAGGTGTTAGATAATAGGTGTTTGTTCATAGCCTGTACATAGAGATAGCATAAATCTAGGTCTAGCAGATGATTTCCACTGTAAATGGCTCACGTAAGCAAGGAAAAATTTTAACGTAAGAGTGTCTTGGGGGAAAGCTGCTGTTCTGCAGATTTTTGGAGTCGTTAATCAACAAATAATAATAACAATACAGATTTAAAAATTCTAAACTGGACATTGGATATTATATACATATACTAATGTAAATAGATATAATTGTATATGGAAAAAAATATCTTAGCAGTCAAAGAAATAATAAGTTCCCTCACCACTAATGTTTTCATTGAATTCTTAAAGAAGAATTGTAGGCGAAGCATTGCATTTGGCAGGGCTGTAACTAGTGCTGTGCGACAGGGGCGACCGCCCAGGGTGCAACGATGAAGAGGGGCGCAATTTAGCAATATTTTAGGTTAATTTGGTTAAAATTGAGGGCTAGGGGGGCGGCATTTTTCTTTCTCGCCCCAGGCGCTAGAATTCTAAGTTACGGCTCTGGCATTTGGCCGTGGTCATGGGTTATGCTAACTTTCCATGTGTCTTCTAATAGTGATGTCTGTGAGTGGTGGTTCTGTGGAGTTGTGTGTAGAAACATTTTCTTTTGGTAGCAAATTAAAACAACAAAATAAAGAATTAGATACAAAAAATAAAGTCGTTCTATGCTAATCTGAGTGAGATCATAGATCACAGCTGTAACCATTCAAATCCTAATTTCTTCCCCAGTCTTTCAGCGTTATGGACCTTTAAGATAAAACATCCAATCCCATCACATCACATCCCTTCTAATTGGTAGAAATTTCTCAAAGATTTGTAATCCCGCACAATGAGTGGTATTATGTATTGTGGTGGTGAAACTTTACGAAACTAAACTAGTTTTATTTTCTATTCATTTTTAACTGTTACATACTTGAAAAAATGCAACCTGATCTATATCTAAACTGGATCTAGATTTTTATAAATATGAGAGTTTACAGAGCAAACATAAAAATTAGGCAACACATAGCATTTATACATCTTTCTGGTTTACTTGAAAAATTGACTTTACAACAAATATAAATATGATTAAAAAAGATTGGCTTCAATTTCTTACAAACAAATAATATATTACAAGAAATCATCAAGTGAAATCTTCCTTCCCTATAGAGGACTGGATCTTTGGCAGTAATTTGGTGGGCCGACATTTTGTCAAATTGTTCTTTTTAATTCTAGTACAGGTAAGAAAGCATTTTTGCAAAATATCTGTAGTGGGAAGAATTTATCCAGTGTGAACACTATGTTTGAGCATCATTGGATACACATATTCTTTTAAACATTACAATGAAACAAAAGACCTAAAGAGTAAATTAATACTGCTGCATATAAAACATTGTCAAATGATCCTTTAAAACATACACTGGATTTATATTGAACAGTTACAAATGCACTGTAAAATCATAAGGAGATCTTAAATAATACTGTTTATCATGAAATTGACATATCTGTAGTATATTATTTCTCTGCTAGGGTTTGAAACTGGCAACTGTAAACATCCTAAATCTTAGTTCCTTCTTTGCCCAGTGATGTATAGATGTTTGTTTTTTCCCCTTCCTTTCTCGTTGACCTTTGTTCCAATGTACTAATTTGATGGTCTGTATAGACTGTCAGTCTTCCAAAGACAACATTATAAAGGTGCTAGTTTGTTCAATGAGGCAAGAGAGCTGGGGGTCACATGACAGGGTCACATGACAACTCACTTCTGTTCTCCACTGCAGTGAGCAAAAACTAATGAATCTAACGTTTGTTACTGGTTGGGTAGCATGAAATTAACTGTTCTAATCTAAACATAGATTCGAACAGAAATAGTTAACCTAATTTGAGAATGCTTGGGGGTAACACTATATGACAGACTGAAAGATTAGTAATACACAAAGATAAAAGGGTTTCTCATATGTGTCATGAGGAGCCAAGTATTGTTATATGTAATTGCTTTTTAAATGTATGACAATTTCCAATTTTTCCATCATAAGGTGCACCTGTGATAAGATATATCACAGGTGCTGGAACTAATATTATATATTTTTTCACTTCCATTCCCATAACAGATTGACAAACTTGCTTCGATTAAACACTATTAACAAAAGAAGAGTTGAATTGCAAGTTTTTTGCACGGGCAGCTAGATCACTAGTAAATATATTAAAATAGTTTTGATTTTTTTATATGGTAACTAACAGGCAGCCGTTCTGTTTGACCTATGGACTCCACTATTTTGAAGAAACAATTAAAATATTATAAGATTGTGTTTGTGTACATCAAAAGAATATATGTGTATAAAGTACACATTTGTAAAGTTATTCTTATGTGTGTTCCTTCAATTACTACCATCCTTTTGGGAGAAAACTTTGAACTCAACTTTGGCTAGCTCCCCAGCAACTCCAGGTTAAGGTTGCTATCTGCTAAAGATACCATTTCCTGTCATGAGAATCGTTTTTTTTAATGGTATTAGTTTATATAATGAATAATGTTAAGGCAGTGATATAACAGTAATAAAAGTGAAAAAAAATCACATGGAAAGAATATGGTAACATCAGTATTTACATTGTTGGGCAACATGGTTGTCATAGATAAGTAAAAGTTGTTGTTCTTTAATGCTATACATTGGTCTGTCCTTTCTATTCAGATTATAAATTTGTGTCTGTCACTGGGAAAATATTTCACTTTTGTCATGTTTTCCTCTTCAGTGTACATTTATCTTGAAAAATGTCCTACTGCACAAACATTTGACTAAACAGAAGAATAAACATAAAGGCTAGAGTAGAAGTCTGCTAGGAAGCCCTATGTCAGTCACATACAGGTCCCAATGATGACAGCATGCCATGGACTGCATTAAATGCAATACACAACCTCGGAATACAGTTTTTGTGCAACACTGCAAATTCATCCCATGGCTTTATGCATATTGATCAAAGGTTTTTGCTTTTAACATGAATATTTGACCTTTCCCTTTAAACAAGCTCAAACATATTTATGCATTATGTACAAAATAATTGCACTTTGTTTACAATTTACAGCTATTCAACAGATTAACTTCTATGGCAATCATTCACTTTTTTATTCCAACATTTACAATGGCTCAGTTCAGCTTTGTGTACAATTTTCGGCTCCTGATTTTCCAGTTTTCATGGCACTGTTCCAGCAGCAGTCTATGCACCTCATGGGTTTGTAGTTCCTCTTACAAATAAGTAATTGCACTTTATCACACTCCATCTCCATGTCATGTCTGGGGCATGATATTGAGGAAAACACACAGGTCTTCAAATCACTGAGATGGAGACTGAAAATCAAGTATTATGGTGGAGATTACAGAGTATCAATCTCTAAAGCGTTTCCACCTTGATCAGAGACTCTGGCCCTCAAGTACATGCAGCCAGCATCTGAAACTGATCTTCAGTCAATTCCTCCTGGCAACATCTGAAAGTCCTAGATGTTACCACTGAGATGTTCATGTGATTGTTCATCTTGCTATGCAAAAGGAAGATACATTTGGCAGGATATCACCAGGCTTGCAAAGGACACTGCAAGGGAGAAAGAAAAAAAGACTTACTTTCTGAATCTATATTTTATTGTGATAAATTACCCTAATTTAGCAAAATGATTTTATGGCACAGCAAATGCATTTTATGACAGTGCTACTTGGCCATGAAATATGGACATTTGCCCTTAACTATATATATATATTTAGCTACAGTACTAAGATACATAGGTAAGCATGTAGAAGGATACAAAAGTACAATCAGCAGATCTGAACAAGTAGCGGGAGGACACTTCCAAGATATAGAAGAAGCTATAGGTGTAGAACTTTATTGTTATAGGGTTCTGTGAAGTAACATTTGTAATATTTACTGTGAGAGACAAATGGAAAGATCAAACGTGAAGAATAAAACTGCAATCTTGTCTATTTTGTTCTGAGAAGAGTAAACATTGTTAGCAAGTTAATATGACACCAAACACCAAAACCCTATGGTAGACCCTTAAATAAATAATATCTAGGGGTAAATGTATGAAAGTCCGGTTTTTTCAACTCGCCTGAAATCGGCGAGTTTACAGCTAAAATTTAAAGCGGCGATGGCTTGTAAAGGCAAACTTGCCAGCGCCGCTTTAAATTTTATCCCCTTGTGTTTACTTATATAATTTGCCCCTAGTATTTACTTATATAATTACTTATATAATTTGTGCATCTGAAGGATAATATGGTAAACTCGTGAACATGTTTTTTTTATATTAATGGCAATATAATGCAACACTATCGAGCCAACACACAGCATATAAATACTTGCTAACTAGTATTTCAGTGTAAAATTAAAACCATGCCAGACAGTATGAGATTGCAGTAGTTAATGTAATCTAATGAAGGACATAGAATGTGCACATTTATGAAATCCTGTGTGGAATCTTACTATGTTCATTAGGTTCTGTTTGAGTCAAACCAGTTTCAGTACTATAACCATAAATCTTCAAACCTCAAGCAACAGAGGTATTTAAGGAAAGCAACAGATTCTTTACACCAACAAATGGAAATATATTGTATGAACAGGCATTTGCCAGAAATGCTGGGAATAGAATGTTATATTAATTGGTGAACTATTGTTGTTGTTACTAAGGTTGTGCTACAGTTATCTCAAACAGAAAATTGCAACTCAACTTATAGTCAGAGGAAGGGACTGTCTCCTTATTCTAGTTACATGCAGTACCCTACTGCAAAAAACAAACAGGTACAACATAAAATTACTGGTCCTAGCATAGCCATATCAGTTTGCATGCATTAATTTGATCCAAAACTGTTATTGTGTGGATTACTTTGGCCAGTCTCCCATACATTTTATTCTTTACTAATAACATTTTTTAGTTACATTTATCATGTAAAATGACCCACTTACTCCACCTGAGGTACCACTTGGGGTACATTTCCCACAGGTAGATTCTAATTAGAAAGCAAAATGTTCTCTTCACCCACCAAAACACTAACGCCAGCTACCCACAAGACAATTTTGTTGGTCACCTTAGCTCCAACTGTCTGAAAGCACCGTGTGTACGGTCTTCCATGATCATTGAGAATGATTAAAATCTCATAGGAGTTTTAAGGAAAAAAATTGTCAAAAGCCCTCAATGTGTGTGTGGTCATCTGCTTACTACACTGACTGAGCACTACATGAGCTAATATGTCACCACATGCACATGACTGGGTTTAGCCAACATGATTATCTATTTAATACTTACTGGCATGCCACAGACTAAAAACTATGGTAGTGTTCAGCATGTTTCCACAATATTTACCTCTGTATACCTGTAACCATCAATTATGATTCTACATTTGTTGAGGCAACTCACCTAATACAAATTAAATACTTTAAATAAAATTGAATTCCATTTTATTTAACTTGACACCATTGCATTAAGAGCTACAGGACACTGTATAAACCAAACTTATTTAAAAGTACATTTTAAATGTTATACTGTACACTCAACGTTTTTGGCATATGTGTAGTATTCAAGATGAAAGAGTTTACAATTCTAAGAGTGAAGGGTACAATGAATGGAGAGGGCATATGAATAAGCATGTATTAAACTTGGCACCCACTTGTGATTGTGTTTCTTAACAATATTAAAAATACAATTGGAAACACTTGTCAAATACAGCATTACTAGTGGAATAGGCTTCCACAATGTGTTTACCCACTATAAAAGCATATGGATCGAACATTCTAAAAACTGTAATGCAAAACTAAAATTACTACAATGTATTTGATTAAAGGGCTTTGTACTCCTCACATTATCACATTTAACACCATCGGCTGGGAGAGAGAGAAGCAGCGGTATGCCTGGCGGAAGAGGGCAGCATGTGATGGGATTTGAGCATTACCTTTCACATCAGAGTTGATACATTTTTCTGTAAGACTTTAATGATGATTCAGACATCTCCTTTAGCTACAGCAACTGTCCAATATTTATATCGGTCCTTTCTTCTAATTGTATCAGTAAAATGTAAGATGCTATTCAAAAGAATCCTGTGCTCACAAATTACTTAGTGTGACATTAATAGGAGCAGCTTGGGTTCAGAGATTCCCAATCTCTGGAGACACAATATAACAACAGCGCTACACTTAGTTAGTTGTGATGGAATGCAAAATATACATGCTCATAGATGATGTCTTCTCATAGCCAAATTTTGAAATATGGATATGGGGTAGACACAAGTAATTATGGATTGATACTTTATGTTTAAGATTAAAAACAATCAATGATACAAACATAAGGTGTCAGTAAAATGTAAGGTAAATATTTGGACATTAACTAAAATAAAACTCTGTATAGTCTTTTATGACTATTTGGTGGGCTAAAAATTTATAACAAATATTATATTGGCCAAATGCCCAAAAATATTAAGAGACAGTCTGAATAAAAAAAAAGCTGAAAAATTAACGGATGGCTTGTTTAATGTAGCCCTTGTCTGACAAAGCCAATAATGAAAATGTAATTCAATGTACTCCTGGTTAGCTCTTTTTTAGATTTCCCACTCTTTGTAGTCAAGAGAAAAACATTTATCTAACCCCACAAATCATAATCAGTCAGGCAATCAAGCACATCAAGGCTCCGTGGAATACTATTTCCTTGAAAGGTCTTATCAATCCATCTGGTGGGCACTCAGCCCTAACCGAACCTGATTAATTATTCATCTTGCCCAAGCCGACTTTGATGCTTGTTGAAACAAGCCCTACAGATGCAGGACATAATTATCTAATCCAAGTGTATTACGATTCTGCCCGTTAGGATGTCATAACTACCAATAATTACTGTTCCATTGAATATGTCGTGATTAAGGTTTAATTAGATTGTCTTTACTTTTTATGGCAACATTATTTATTAGTACACTTTACATGCCAATCTCAATGTTGCACAATGTCTGCTTATCACAATTTTACACTTTTAAATTATTAGGTTATGAATTCCGACGTGGCAATTATATCTGTATCTTCTATTGCAAATTACTGTGAGGCTGCAAATTAAACTATAGACAAAATTGTCCAATTAATATTTGTATTTGCTATATTTAGTGAAGCAGCACTAGTTACATATTTATAATTCAGTGCAACATGGCTTCTGGAAATTGATAGAATTATTTTGGTCTAATGTGCTTAAAATCTCAATATTTCCTCAAATATGGTACTTTTGCTAAAATTTCTATTTCATACAAGGGTGTAACTACCATAGATGCAGGGAATGCAACTCCTATGGGGACCACAGCTGAGAGGGGCCCACCTTCCCTGCCAAAAGTACTTATGTATATGTGAATTTTTCACCATTTGGCAGCACTTTGGGGCCCTTGTCAAATTTTGCTATGAGGCCCACTAATGTCTAGTCACGCCCATGATTCGTGCATTTTGCCACTTTAGTTACACAATTCCAGATAAAATACACATGACAAAACAATGAAAGGTGGCACAGTAAATACCATTATTGGGCACTTTAGCAAGTTGGGCTACGTATAAAGATGGGTCCAGCTGAGGAGCTTTGGGAAAAAGACAAAAGACAACATGCAATGAGATGAACACTCTATCACCCACAATGGTGTCTGTTATTAGTACATTTCTTATATAAAGCCTGTTTGTTCCTGATGGGTAACTTTATCAATGAGGATTCAATCACAACTGAGTAATGAAATTGGTATATAAAGACTGTATTCAATATTTTATCAAAATTAGACAGTGGTTCGATTTATGCCCCAAGCTCCCACTAATGAAAATTTAAGTAGTGAGTTTTACTCTAACTTGTCTTATTTGAAAATTTCCATGACAGTGTTAGGAGTCTCTGAAACTGTTTAACTGCAGATTGTGGTTAGATTTGTATTTCTTTTCAAATCTAGATTTCTGCATCTAATTTTTTTTTCTGTCCAGGGTTCTTGAAACCTCTAATTTTTAGGGCACATTATCTGTGCATGCGAGAATAATTTTTGTTACATACAGTATGACTTCACAAGATTTTTTGGGACAAAAGTTACTATATGTTTTTTTTTATATCTGTTCTTAATTTTTTCTCCTTACTCTATTTTACCTTAAACCTTTCTCCTTGATGTGTCCTACCTATGGAACACCTTACCTCTCTGCCTATAGCAAATCTACTCCACCTCCCAATTGCAGCTAAGAAAGCTACAGGGAACATGAACATAAACTTTCATACTCTATTTCATGCTGACTAAGCATATACTGCCCAATAGCAGCATCACCGGCATCTGCAGCATTTATTCATCATTTTGCCTAAATATAATTTCATAGGTACACAAGGGGTTATGTAGGTTATAGAGTTATTTATTAGTTACAGGAATGCCATCATGTGAGTGGAGGAGGAGAGCGGGATTGATGCTGCACACGTGTAAAGCACACTGTGGTTCCCCTATCATTGTCTATATGGGAGTGCACCTGCCCGTGCTGGAGCACAGAGGATATGTATATACCCTAACAGAGTGATTCCATTCTAATCTACATTTAAAGTACTTGTAAAAATGAAACTTCCACTATACAGAGAATTGAGAGATCAAATTCTATTTTAGACTTTAACTTAACTAGTAATATAAATAACGAAAGCAGAGTGTGAAACCTATTATAATCTATAATATCTTGTTTTGCTTACCTGTTTACTGGAAGACATGTTCGATAATGTGCTGATGCTGCCGGAATCTGTGACCACCATGGCTGAAGGAAAGCGGGATGTGTGTGAATACTGGGGAGGTTCATGCTTGTGTGCATACACTGCAGACATCAAAACACAAGAACAATATTTATTAAATATTAAAAAGCCAGTGAAAATCGCAATGTTACAATGTATACAGAAACATAACATTTATGACAGGAAAGAACCTACAGGTTCACATAGTCCATTCCTTTTCACATGTTTTTTCTTTTTAATATTTATTATTTTTTTATTTGAAATGTATTTTATTTTATTTTACATTGTATATTATTGACTACTAATCTGCTTTTTTAAACATATTAATAATTATTGACAGCTAAATAACATTAATTAAAGATTCTATGGCACAGGAAAAACAAAAGTGATCATTTGAAGGCTGCAGACACTCAAGGTGACTAAAGAATTTGTATCATTATGGGAATAATTTAAAAACTAACTTTTTTATTACCAATTACAACTCCTCTACTAGTGTCATTTTACCGCTGAGGTTATTTTACTTTCCTTTATGGTAATTTCAGTCCATGGACAGTCCAAATGCAAAGAAACAGGGATCTGAATGGCTTTACAGATTCCATATTGCAGGAATCTGTAGAGATTATGTATTAACCCAAGTAAATATAATGTGACATTGGAGCCATAAATCTATTTACAGTGGTAAGCAAAGCATTGGGTGTGGAAGTAACAGGACAGACACAGGGTTATTTGCACTGGTCTTGAGAGCAGATGTAGCTATATATTGAAACATTTTCTCTTTCTTTATATTTATTGAAATGTAATTTCAAATTTACATTTTGTAACCAACAATTTCCACTGAAAAATCAACAGTCCCTGAAAAAAACCCATATATCTTTGTGGATATATGGACTTTTACTTGAGATTTCCCAGCTTGTTAGGTTTAATGATGTTATAGCCCTAATTCATAGGACCTGTTTCCCTTTCATGATACCACAAGAATAAACTGATCTTATTAGAGATACAAGCAAGTCGACAAGTGAAATAGATAAAGTTCAAAGGCACCAAAGGCCAAATCATGTGTAAAATGTCAAACAACATTACTTTAGCACTTTACTTACTGTGTGAATTCTGAAGTTGAGTCATTGTAGCCATAAATGGTTGTTGTGTCATATGAGCAGAAGAATGTTGCATTAATTGTTGTTGATGTGGACTGTGCAGTTGTGATGAAAACTGCACCGACTGTAAAGCTGCTAGGCTTCCTGCAACACTGTTGATGACAGGGACACTCTGTGCCTGAGTGGTATTTAAATCTAAGAACGAGAACGCCACAAAATGATTAATGTTTTCATGCATCTATTTTTGTCCCCAACATGACTGAACAATATGGATCTATGTTCTGGTGATTGAGTATTAACATTTCAACTCTGATAAATTAGATTACGTAACACTTATATATTTCACCTTAAAGATATCGCTACTGTGCTTCCATTGTCTCCATTTTTCAAGCCTATGGTCAGTATCATAAATTAAAGAGCAATTAAAACTACTTTTTGACAGTGATATATATATATATATATATATATATATATATATATATATATATATATATATATAAATAAAGCTAGCTATGGGTTTCTGAACTGAATAATATACCTGAAATAAATGGAAAAAGTCCAGATATCTAAGCAAAATATGTTTTGTTCAGTGTTAACCTGACGTTCTGCTGCAGGTGTTTTAAAACTTTTTTGTCTTACCAGGACTGTGCCTGTTTTAAAACAACATGCTCTAATTGCTACCCTTTAACATAACATCATAATAGCACCAAACATGTAAAACGATTAAATAAAATTCTATAAAACTTTTAGCTGACCTCTAGACTCAATCCCGAGCTTTACATTGCATGTGACCGAATCTAGGAAATATTCTCCACAGAGCTAAATTATAGAATAATGTGAATACTAACTACGCTAAAACATACTTGACAATTTTTAGGACCTCCAGTAGGGAACGTCAGGTGACAAGTGTGGGAGGGGGTCTTGCCGCTATTCACGGTACCGTGCAGCAGGAGTGGAGCCTGATGTGGCAAATCCTGTCATTAAGCACTGCCTCTGGGAAATTCAGGAGCCTTCCAGACATTCCAGGATAGTAGGCAAGTATGCGCTAAATTAAGACTTCATGGCTACATCTGTTTTCATATAATGATCAAATGATGTTGTAACTGAAACTAAACGCTAAAAACTGTTTTTTTTCTTTTGCTCAACTATTATCATTTCTTGTATCTCTCCAAAACAAGGGCAGAAATTTAATCTGTTTTTTGTAAGATTTTCATTTCATAAATTCTATGAAACATATCCACCTAATAGGTACTTACTTTGTGTTATTGCCATGACTCCAGAAATTGGTGCCATAATCAGGTTCTGCGATTGTTGAGAATTGTGGTGAACTGGCTGTGACAAACTGTGAATATTTGTCAAGGTGCTCACTGGTGGTAGTCCACCCCCAGAAACAGAGATCTGTAAAGATTGAGAAACTGTTTAATGCAATTTCTAAATAATATTTTTATCTGTGTGTTTTCCTTTGGAAAATAAAAATTCCAAAATTGTAAGAGTACTAATGGAGACACTTAATTGACTCATTTAGAACACTAGAACATCAGGTCTGACAGTCCCTGGGGGAGGTATCCTGGGAATGGGTTCTGCTGAAAATGTAGAATTTGTGGGGTTTATCGTTGAGGTAGTCTGTCATTTTTTCCATTGTGGCCAGGGTGTCATAGTTTGCTGAGGACCAGTTTCAAAGAGGGAGCATCTGGGCATTTCCAATGGGAGGCTACCAAACGTCTGTAAACATTGATAATCTGAACAGCTATCTTATCTGTGTGTTTATCAAGGCTGTTGGCAGGTGCAGGAGGAAGGACCAGGGGTTCTTAATAATGGAGATGTTGGTCAGTTTACTGAGGCCATCTGAGATCCCATCTCGAAAGGCCACAATTTTAGGACAGGATGTCCATATGAGCAGAAAAGAACCTATGCCACCGCATCTTCTCTAGCATGGAGATGCGGTCTAGAAATACATTTTATGTAATCTAATAGGGACCAGGTACCATCTCTAGTAACTTTGTAGGCATTCTTCTTAACAAAAGTAGATATAATTCATTTCAAAACCCTTTGTCTTATAGTGAACCAAACGTCCACCTCCGGGGGGGCTGCCTAGCACAAATCCCAGTGTCAGGTGCATTTTCATAGACAATGAGTTAAAAATAATGTTGTCAAAGTCATAAAATAGACACATCAGTGAAAAAGAAAATATTGGATCATGATACCCCTGAGCACAACGCTATAATGTTCAGAACTATGTAACATTCAGAGCTTTATAAAGATAATAATAACCATTTACAATTTTGAACAGTTAGACTAATAGTTGCACGTGGTCTCTGATCCCTTTCTCTGAATAACTTTGACAGACATCAGCCATGTTTATGTCATCAGTGATATAATCAACTTGTACAGGTATTTTAAAGACATGTGCTTGTTTTATCAAAAATTGTTTTCACCGAATAAGGTGTTAAACCTTGACTAGATTATTATCTCACTGGTAACATGGCTGACATCTCTGCATTGACTACTGAAACAAAAATGTTTTGAGTGCTGAATAAAGAAACAAATGACTAGAAAAGAAAAAGGGAAAGTAGTTTTACTATCAGTGAAAAGAATCTGTCCTGTCTATACCTAACCTACCCCTTTAAAGAGAAGGCTTTAGGAGAGCCAGTTTTATCAATGTGCATGTCATCTGCAAGGAAAAACAAACACTGTTCCACCCACTTTTCTACTTTGTAAGGTATTTAATCAATAAAAAGTGAACAGCTCTTTGTTACATTTGTTGGTCAGCTTCAAAAAGGCCTTAAAGTGGGTCAGAGTACTGCTTTTTAGTGCAAACTGTGCATTCAAGATTTTTAGTGTACAATGATTCTTTGTTTACTTCTGACCCTGTGAGAACCTAAAAAAAAGAATACTGTGTATTTTGCTTGCTTGTCTCTCTTATCTTATCAGCACTGCTGTTACAATAGGCCAGGTGTACTCACCAATTTACCATCAGGTGAAAGCATGTTATGGCCAGGATCCAAGCTCACTGGGGAGACTTGCTGGAGGACAGACTGGCTGGTCAACATGGCATTGTTACCATGGTGATTAATTGTTGATGAAGAAGTCACATCACTGTTTCCTTGTTGACTATATCTTACTCCTGCAAAATAATAGTCATATAATGCATAGTAAGTACTTGTGATACCACTTTTAAAAATGTATATTCATGAATAAAAGTAAACGTTATTTGAGCAGTGAATATGACCTGTCTGAATATTTATTCCCAAACCTAACTATTGTTAACACATAAACTCACAGAACAGATGCATCAAGTTTAGAGCATATTTACTGCATGAGGTATGAAGATCATGGGTTACAGTTTGTTTTCTGTTTGCCTAAGTACACCAATTGTACCCCTTTATAGGCAAGTAATTTGTACCCCCTTATAGGCAAGTAATGTAATAATAGAATCCTGTGATGTGTACATTTAGAAAAAGAAGAGCTGGGCCCATATAATTCATACAGAATTAAAAGCACTTAAGTACCATATTAACCTGGCTGGATACACCTCTTTCTCAAACCCTACCAACCATCCACTTAACCCCCATCTCCTCCGCTCATTCTCCCCTCTCTCCCATTCCCTCAACTGGCTCCTCTTGTGCCTAGTCTGTTTATCCCTCCCTTAGGATGTAAGCTCCCATGAGCAGGGCTCTCTTCCCTCCTGTCTCCTTACCCGTTCTTCTGCTCCGTGTCTATTGCATCTGCCTGCCTGGAGTTTCTGAAGTATTGGTACTTTTGTTTATTGTTCTGTACTGTTATACCC